>NW_006295391.1:1789456-1857453 GCF_000327345.1 Myotis davidii | reverse complement strand
TGTTAGTGGTTACCAGGCTGGCAGGGGAGCAGTTAGGCATTGATCAGGCTAGCAGGGGAGTGGTTAGGGGGTGATCAGGCTGGCAGGCAGAAGCAGTTAGGGACAATCAGGTATGCAGGCAGTCTGGGATCAGGCCTAAATGGGTAGTCGGACATCCCTCATGGGGTCCCAGATTGGAGAGGATGCAGGCTGGGCTGAGAGACACAAACCCCTCCCCCATGCACAAATTTTATGCACCAGGCCTCTAGTATTAGAATAAGACCTACATGGCAGAGTTCCTAATAGAAATAACTAAAATAATATTTCTGTTACCCAACCCCAGGCTCTTTACCCTCAAAAGCAACATTCCCCTTTGAGTAAAAGAGGTTCTTCTCAACCTGATTTCATGCTGTGCATTTTCCTGCTATGTGTTCCTTCCTATACTCCCACTCTCTGCAAGTCATCACCAACATCTAAGGTCTCCTAGAACATTAAGAAAATGGGACCGCCTATAGCACAACCACATCTACATCATCAATTTAGTCCTATGAAACATCTGAAGGACCTTTGAAAAGGAAGATTTTCTCTATTTTTTGGAAAAATTCTTTGTTTGTGTGTCCTGCAAAATAGTCTCTCATTATTTCTGTATGGAATGAAAAAATGAAATCAGTGAGCAGCAATGAAGATATATCAACCTCATGGCTAAGAGTGGGGGAGGAAAAGATTTGCACTTGCAGTTTTGTATTTAAATATTTAGTACAACACCTGACACAGAACAGATGTTCAATAAATATTGGTTGTCTTTCCTTGCATCGGAAGGAAAATAGCACCATGTAATATTGAAATATTAAGAAGAGAGTGGAAAAAACAACCTCACACTCTTGTGGACGTTATATATCACAATTACTGCCATCCAATTAAATGAGCACAAGATGTAATCTCTATTGATAAGTCTCACATTTTTTTCTTCTTTTCTTTTCTATATTTATTTGGAAACTCATTTGAATTAAAATTTTAATATTACATCCAAAAGTTAGTTCCCAACTCAGAGAGCTAATGTTCTCATTCATTAAAAATTATAGTTAATGTACAATATAATATTAGTTTCAGGTGTACAACACAGTGATGCTGCATTTATTCTTATGATGTGATCACCACAGTATGTCTAGAAACCATCTGTTCATGTACAAAGTTATCATGATATTACTGACTATATTCCCTGTGCTGTACATTATATCCCTGTGAGTTATTTATTTAATAACAAGAAGTTTGTACCTTTTGTTCCCTTCATCTTTTTCATTCACTTCCACCTCTTCCTTTTGGCACCTATCAGTTTATTCTCTGTATTTATGAATCTGTTGCTGTTTTGTTTTATTTGTTTGTTTTCTTATCCCAAATGTAAGTGAAATCATATTGTATTTGTTTAACCCCATCCAACTTATTTTACTTAGCATAATATCCTCTAAGTCCATTCATGTCACAACTGACAAGATTTTGTTCTTTTTTATTGCTGAACTAGTGGCCTGGTGCACAAAATTCGTGCATGGGGTGGGGGAGTCCCTCAGCCCAGCCTTCATCCTCTTCAATCTGGGACCCTTCAGGGGATGTTCAACTGCCAGGTTAGGCACTGTGGGATCGGGCCTAAACTGGCAGTCGGACATCCCTTTCACAATCCAGGACCACTGGGCTCCTAACTGCTCACCTGCCTGCCTGCCTGATCCCCCTAACCACTCTGCATGCTGGCCTGCTCACCCCCAACTGTCCCTTTCACCCGCCTGATCACCTGCTTGCCCCCAACTGCCCCTTTCACCCGCCTGATCACCCACAGCTGATCTCCTGTGCTGGCCTGATTGCCCCTAACCATCTCCGCCTCAGCCCCGCCACCATCGCTTTGTCCAGAAGGACATCTGAAAGGTCTCCCGCAAGGTCTCCCAGTCTAATCAGCATATTATTCTTTTACTGGTATAGATCAATGATGGCGAACCTTTTGAGCTCAGTGTGTCAGTATTTTGAAAAACCCTAACTCAACTCTGGTGCCGTGTCACATATAGAAATTTTTTGATATTTGTAACCATAGTAAAACAAAGACATATTTTTGATATTTATTTTATATATTTAAATGCCATTTAACAAAGAAAGATCAACCAAAAAATGAGTTCACGTGTCACCTCTGACACATGTGTCATAGGTTCGCCATCACTGGTATAGATAGAGGCCTGGTGCATGGGTTGGGGCTGGCTAGTCTGCCCTGAAGGGGGTCCTGGATCAGGGTGGGGGTCCCCTTGCGAGGCGGGGCTGGCCTGGGCAAGGGGCCTTGGGTAGTTTGCAGGTCTGCCATGCCCCCACTGGGGTGGGGGACCCTGCTGGTGGGCGTGGCCAGCCTGGGCAAGAGGCTGAGGGCTGTTTTCAGGCTGGCCACACCCCTTTCAGGGTGGCCAGCCTTGGCGAGTGGCTGAGGGCCATTTGGGGGTGGTTTGCAGGCTGGCCAAGCCCCCGGCTTTGTCCAGAAGGATGTCCGGAAGGTCTCCAGGTCTAATTAGCATATCACTCTTTTATTAGTATAGATAATATTTTTAAATAGAGACCAAGCTATCATTTTTTCTCTTATAGATTTTGTTTTGGGTTGTACTGAAAAATATCACCAAACTCAATGTCACTTTGTGAAAGTCAGAAAATCTGTGTGTATATCATTTGTGTGAATATGGATGTGCAATTGACCCAGCACCATTTGTTGAAAAGACTACCCTTTCTCCATGAATTGTCTTTGTTCCTTTGTCAAGTTTACTATATATGTGTGGTCTATTACTGGGCCTTCAATTCTATTCTGTTAACATATGTATTTATTACTTCACCAATACTACACTGTCTTGATTACTTTCACTCTATAGTCAGTCTTGAAATCAGGTAGTATAGGTTCTATTCTTCTTCAGTATTGTGTGAATGATTTTAGGTGTTCGCCTTTCCATATAAACTTTAGAGTCAGTTTGTCAATATCTATAAAATAGCTTTCTGAAATTCTGATTGAGATTGTATTAAATCTATAGATCAAGTTGGGAATAACTGGCATCTTAATATTGAATCTTCTAATCCATGAAAATATAATATCTATTTATTCAGATTTTCTTTCATCGAAGTTTTATAGTTTCCTACATATAGATCCTATACATATATTGTTAGATTTCTACTCAAGTACTTCTTTGTTTGGTACAATATTAAATGCTACTATTTTTCTTTAATTTCAAGTTTCATTTATTTATTGCTGATATATAGGAAAGCAATTGACCTTATCATAATATATATATATGTTTTAATCCTCATCAAAGGATATTTTTCCATCGATTTTTAGAGAGAGTGGAACGGAGGGGGAGAGGCAGAGAGAAAAAAGCATTGATGTGAGAGAGACACATCAATTGGTTACCTCAAGCCTGCAACCAGGTACATGCTTCTTGACTGGAATCGAGCCCAGGACCCTTCAGTCCATGGGCTGATGCTCTATCCACTGAGCCAAACCAGCTAGGACTAACCTTATACCTTGAGACCCTGCTATAATCACTTCTTAGTTTCAAGAGATTTTTCTTGTCAGTTCTTTGTGACTTTCTGCATAGGTAATCATATCATCTTCAAACTAAAACAGTTTTATTTCTTTTTTCCCAAATTGTATACCTTTTATTTCTGTTTCATGTCTTTTTATAGTAACTAGAACTTTCAGTACAATGTTGTATTGGAGGGGTGACAGAAATGTCTTCCCTTGTTCCTGATCTTAGGAAGGAAGCATCTAGTTTCTCACCATTAAGTGTGATATTAACTGTGGGTATATGGTCTTTATCAAGCTGAGGAAATTCCCTTCTATTACTAGTTTGTTGAGAGCTATGATCATAAATAAAACAATCTTATTTTTAAAGACTCCAAATTTCCCTTTAACTTCCATTTTTAATCTCCGTATGTCTCAAATTTGTGCTATTTATCCATTTTATTTTTATACCCTTGGTTCCTAAAATGGTATAATTAAGCCATCTGGAGATTTCTATAAGACTTTAAATGCTAGGATCTTGCCACCAGGTAAAATAAATTACTGCAATTGTGTGTAATGACATACAGTAGTTTATTCTAAGTATCTCTAAGATTTGTTTGGGGAAAAACAATCAAGATAGAGCTTCTGTTTTCACAAACATGACTTTCAGCAAGTGATGGTTGTAGACACACATTCATGAGATACTTTGACATTGAGATTGTCAAAGTCAAATGATGAAAATAGTCTCTGAGTAAAAAAACAACAAAGATTTCTCCTTTTCTAAAAAGGTTTACTTATCCATGAGAAATAGTAGTCCAATAGGGTGACTATGGAATGAAGATCAGAGTTATAGTCGGGTTCATTCATTGAGTAGTTGCACAATTTTGGATAAATCATCTGACATCTCTCTAATTCTGTGGTCTCATGTGTCAAGTGCAATGATAATAACACCCACCACCACCACTGTGCGCCCCACCTACCCCACGGTATTAATTCAGGGATCAATAAAATGATAAATGTGAAAGTGCTTTTTTATAATTTTGAAGCAAAATAGAACTGAAAAGCATTGTTATTATTAGAAGTGTAAGTTAGAAAGAATTTCTAACATTTCTCAGATTTTATACTTGAATTCCATCATTAAAGCAATCACATTTCCGGGGATTTAAAGTTTTTGGTTGAATTTCATTGCTAGGATAAACATCATATGGAGTGATCAAGACACTAAAGGCTGAAGTTTTCAAGTGTATCACCGATTTCAAGTGTGGCCTGATCACTCTGGGATGCAAACACAGTAATTTGTCAGTTTGTCTTGTTTGATCCACTTCTTTACCAGCCCAATGAGGTGACTGGTCTTTTGGAGGGGCTCATGATGGTGGGTTTGAATTGGAGGTCAGACAGAATATATGGCTGTCCTAAATGGTGTGGAAATAACTACCGATAGCCTTCCCCACTCATGCAAGACATTTGGTAAGTAAGTTATTTGCAGAGTCAGTTATTCCTTCACATAGCTAACACTGAGCTCCAACCACCTGTCAGGTACCATGGAGGAAATAGGCCCCTGGGATACAGACATGTTAGAGAATAGAACTCATCAATAAAAAGAAGTAGCTGCAGGCAACAACCTGGATGAACACCAAGTGAAGTATGCTAAGTGAAAAAAAAATCTCAAAACTACTACATGATTTCATAAAATACCATTCATGAAAGTAACATTCATGAAATAACATATTATAGAGACAGAGAATGGATTAGTAGTTTCCAGGGGTTAAGGATGGGGGTGGAATGGATGGAAGTTACCATAAAGGGGTCCCAGAGAGAGTCTTGTGATGCTGGTACAATTTAGTGTCTTGATTGGGATGGTGGTTACACAAGGCTAACCATATGTTGACATTGTATGGTACTATATAAATACCACACACACACACGCACACACACACACACACACACACACACACACGAGTGCATGTATAACTGATGGAAACTGAATTAGCTCTAGGGATTGTATCAATGTCAGTTTCTTGGTTTTCATATGGTACAACAGTCATGTGAAATGATAACATTAGGAGAGACTGGGGGAAGGGTGCATAGGACTTCCCTGTACATTTCTTTGCAACTTCCTGTGAATCTATAATTACTTCAAAATATAAAGTTCAAAAAAAGACAAGGTGCCCATAGAATGTACAACACCAAAAGTGAACCAATGTAAATAAACTATGAACTTTGGGTAACTATGATGTGTCAACCTAGATTCATCACTTGTAACAAATGTACGGCTCTGGTGGGTGATGTTGATAATGGGGGAGACTATGCCTGTGTGGGAAACCTCTGTACCTTCACCTCAATTTTGGTGTGACCCTAAAACAGCTCTTGAAAAAAGTGTTAATTTTTAAAAAATAAAAAAGAACATTTTGTGATATGTGAAAATTACATGAAATTTAAGTGACATTGTCCATAGTACAGTTGTATTGGAACACACACGTAAAGACAAGGTCCCTGCCCTCCAGGAGCTATTTCAATCCCTCCAGCCTGACTCGCTCAGGGTCTTAGCCTGTTATAACTGGGAGCCTTTAGGGTTCCTCCCATGAGCTTGCTTCTCCTTCCTTAACCTCCATTGCTTACCCATCACCAATGGCTACATCTAGAGTTATCTGTGAAAACCATCATCTTTGTTGAATACCATCATCCCTGAAGAGCTCAGACCCTGTCCATAGAGCTATTGGAGGAATAGGCAACTATTCCCCGTCCCTCTTCACACCCACACCTGTAGACATCTATACAGTAGCCTTCTCACAGACCATGTCCCTCAGTACAAACCAGCACATGAAATATATCCCCAAGGGTCCACCAATTCCACCACTTCACCAACTGTGCCTGGTTGTCAGGAGTCCTCGAGGGTCTGATAGGAAGGACAATGCCCAAGGCAAAAATAAAAGTACTTAGCCAGAGTTCCTGATCAGGGAAGGCTTCCAAGAAGGTAGTACATGACTGAGTCTTTGACGGTAATGGAGAAACTCTTCAGAGAGAAAGGAGGCAAGAGAGAATTCCAGGCAAAGAGACCCTATGTGCAAAGACACTGAGAAAACACACTGGGGTCAAGGAAGTGAAGAGGTTCATTATTAGAGTATTGATGTGAAGGGTGGTGGGCAGGCAGCTGGCAGAGATGAACACTGAAACCTATCCCTGATGACTTTTGAGGCCCATGTGCCCCTGTGCCATGTGATGGAGGTGTGTGTTCAGACACAACTACATGAGAACCAGACCACTGCTCTGTCACCTGAGAGCTGATCCACCCTGAGACACCCAGAACCCATCCTGTCCAGTGTGGCAGGCTATCCTCAGCACCGGAGTGACAGTGAGATGACTGAGGCCAAAAGGGCGGCTTTGGCCCCAGGGCACACACAGGCTGTCCTTAAGCTAACTGTGTGCGTATGTACACCTGCCTCACCAGCTTCTCCTCTTGGCTTTCTGTCAGATTCTGCTGTAGACCCAGCCTTCCTTTTGTGCCCTATCCAGAACTGTAAGGCAGAGCTGCAGGCAAACACGGGGTTGTAAAAGCACTGGACTTGGAACTAGAAGCTCTCAGTATGAACCAAACAAGCTTGTGCATTTAGCAAGTTCATTTTATTAAGCTTTAGTTTACCCACCTGTGAAATGGGGACAAAAATCTACCACACAGAACTCGTTAAATTAAATGGAGACATATACATAAAAATGCCTTTGACAGCCTTTGCCCCTAAGAAGTCCATTCTTGTTTTGCTTTTGTTTTTTTGCAGGTTTTTTTTTTCCAATTTTGCTTTCTTTTGCTAAAGGTAGTTTCCCCTTCCTTATCTGAGATTGAGAACTCTTCTGTGTTCCCTTGCTGCCATTTATAGTTGGAATTCTCCTAAAGCAAACCCCTGAGACAATGATTCTACTGCCAGTCAGTTCTCTGGGAGAAGAATGAAACCCCTGTAGGAGGATGTGAATTAAGAGTTAAAGGAAAAGCAGCCAGTGAAGGGGTTGACATCAAACCAGCTGCCACTTGGGGTCCATGATGTGGAATTCCCCCAGGACAGCCCTCGAAGCCAGTGGAGAAGGATAGCTAGCTCAGAGAAAATGGGATTTTTTTAAATATCCGGTCACTGTCTAGGAGTGCTCCTAGGGGAGCATAATGTCACTTCTTAGTAGAATGTCTGTCATGCTGAGCAGACTTGAGAAAGCCACAGTCAAGACACATGGCTCACATCTGGAAGGGAGGGGGTAAGGGTGAAGCACCAAGAATGAAAGGGTCTGAGAAACACATGTGTGTCAAGGTAATCAATAAGTTTTCGTGTATACATTTAGCTTTTAACAGAAGAAAAAGTATTTGATATTTAACAATGCTGAGAGCAGAATTCCTGGCACCACCGGAATGGGGGCCAGGTGTTCTATGGGGCCCTCCTAATGATGAGGACACATTTTTTTCCCAGGCATAAGGCAGGCCCTGTCTCTGACATCCATCTGCATGCATTAACCTGCATGCAAAGTTATCATCGCTTTCAAAAGAGAGCTTTTGATATGAACACATGACAATGTGGTTTGTATCACAAAACGGGACAGTATCCAGAGAGGTGGGTCTGAGAACATTGGTTTCCTGAGGGCATCTGTCTCCTAGATGATAGTCCTGGAGAGATAGTTTCAAGATCACAGGAAAATCAAACAGCTGTAGGGCAGAGCCCAAGGCACTTTACCACCTGGCTGGGCTGCAGACTCTATTAAGGCTCTGGAAACAGGCAAAGACCTGGCACTCAATAGCCATGACACAGATTGTAAGGAATAACCAGGCACATTAATTTGTTTCCTCCAAATTATAAAGCTTGGTTTAACTCCTGGCTTCCTCTTGGCTCAGACTTAGAATAATTTAGCTATGTAGGAGAGAAGAGAGTAGGCTGAATTTCCGAAGGGCAAATGGCTTCTGTTGTAAAGGAAATAAAGGAATATAAAAAAGACACAGTTATGCGATGGTGGGTGTGGACTCTGTAGCCCAGGGAAAACATGCCATTGGTTGTAAAGAAGTCAGGATCTGTGACTGAGAGTGCTGCGGAGGCCTCTCCTTCAGGCCAGCAGATATGAGAAGCAGTCAGCTAGGACTGCGGAGGGAGAGTGGGGGAAGCGCTCACTAGCATCACTCTCCCAAGTCACAAGTCTGGATAGTCAGATAATAGTGTGTTGTGCAATTAATGGACTTGGTCTGGCCATGGTGACAGAGTTCATTAGAGAACAATTATTCTCCACTAAAGAAGGAGAAAAATGACTTCAATAAAAATTATGCCAGCTCCACAGATATATTATCTTTATTAAAAAAGCATTTTTAGTAGTAAAATTCATTAATTATGTCGATAATTAAACTGGATCCACTTCTCTGCACATATTATTGTTGGATAAGTGCTAGTAAGCTTTAAGGAAAACAAATATGATCCTACAGTTATGCTGTAATTGAAAATAGATGCAATAAAGAAGGCAACTATGAAGGATATTTATATTTGAGTCGGCTGGATCAATTTATAATCTATCCAGTTCAGAGTTAAGGCCTGGCCTGTCTTCTGATGAATCCTTCTGGGTTGCATGCATATTGAAGCAGGTGGATGGATAAGCTGAAGGGAGAAGATTCCTCTCAGGCAGTTAAAGCGTGTTTCTTGTGTGCTTTCTTCATTTTTCCCTTCAAATATTATAGAAATCCACTCAAGGAAAATTTGGAGGCCAAAATGAATGAGGAAAAAAAATGTATAATTGCTTTCTATCAGGATCTGGCAATGTCTTGTAGTTAAAAGAATTCTGGAATCAAAACAAGCTGAGTTAAAATTCTACTGCCACCACTTGCAATCACAGAAAGTTATTTAAACTCTCTGAACCCAAGTTTCATCATCTGCAAAACATAAAGAAGACAGCCTACAGCAGAGTGTTTTGTGAATTAATTGAGAATGTACGGTACTCAGCTATTAACAAAGAAGTGCTTAAAAAATGGGTAAGTAGCCTTCACTTCATGTTGTTCTGGAAAACTAAGTCAGTTCTACTTATTTATTTATTAGAGCTCTGTTGAACATCTAGCATGAACCAGCCATAACATTTTTAAGTTCAGGGGCTTTGGAAATGAACAGTATGGTCATGATCCTGACTGCCTTAAAATAAGAAGACAGTCACTGAACAAATATTTACTAACAAATCATGAAAATAAGGGCCTTATTTTAAACCAAATGATTCAAGACATAGTGATTTATTATTATTTTCAAACAGGAATATCAGTAATATTCCAGTATAATAATATATAAAAATAATTCATTTTATTTATAGAGTACAAATTGTTTTTTTCTTTTGTTTCCTTTATTTTCCTTTTTTACTCAGGTGCCCAAAATTGAATTAATCATATTTCTCAGCTTATGATACACTGTCATCCTAAGAACATGCAAGGATCTATTTTTTCTCTTGTCTTCTGTAAATACTCCAATTTCCCTCTTCCCCATAAGCACTCACTCTAAAATATTTAATGTATGTTCATTCACTTCACTTCTACACATTTAGAGATATATGTATCCTTAAAATACACATAGTGTTGTTGTTCAGATGTGATCTACATATTAAGTATTATTGTAAACTATAGACCCAGTGCATGAAATTTGTGCACTCCAGGGGGGGGCGGGTCCCCCAGCCTGGCCTGTGCCCTCGCACAATGCGGGAGCCCCGCAATCGATGGCCCCAAAGAGGTAGGCCCCGCCCAACCACCAGCGGCTCCTCAATGGATTGCCCCAGAGAGGTAGGCCGGATCCGGGGGTCCCGCCTGCACACCTCACAGAGCCATGGGACCCCGGCCTTGCCACGTGGAGCCACAGGGCCCACCTCTGTGCTGCACATGCAGCGTCAAGCCCCCACCCACCCGTGCGTGCCCACTGCGCACGCAGCCTCCTGGCGATTACTCGTTACAGCATGAGAGCATCACGGCCACATAGGCTTTTATTACATAGGATAAGTTATTTCTTTGTATTCTTAACGCTCTTTCTGAGTGACTATTCTTATTTTTATATAAACCTAACTTACTTCGTAGTGCTACTTAGTATTTCATGGTATACATAGATCACATTTTATTACCTGTCCCCCTAGTAATGGGCACCTAAGTTGCTTCACCTCCTTGCTACTATAAGCAATTTGACAAATAAACATCCTCATACACATATTCTTATGAATCTGTCAAAAAGGTGCTGTTGTTTTTTGTTGGTATATATACAAGTCCAGGCATTGGGCTTTGCATACTTAATGTTACTGATAGATTTTTGTATTATTTTCCAATTCTCCATGTCCTTGCCAAATCATGGCATTGTTTGTTGTGTTAACATTTGTCATGTGATAAGTGTAGAATGGTATTTCACTGGTTTTTAAATTTGCATTTATCTAAATAACTATGCTATTGTTCACATCTTAATATGATTATTATGTTAATTATAGCCCTTTGTTCATGATACATAGACAGCCCAACCTCTAAATAATACTGTCCATTTTTTTTATTTAGTTTCATGCCATTTTTTAATGATTTGTAATTACTTATATTGTTTAGATGTTAGTATTCTTTGTCTCTTTTACACTTTCCAAAATAATTTCTCTATTTTGTAAAGGCACTTTCATAGATAGATGCTACCTATTTCTTGTAAATTTGGTTCTCATCTGTGAAATGGGCTAAATCTGGAGGCTTTAGGCTATAGATCCACCCAATTCTCTTTCTTTTTAAGCCAACTTTAGCATTTTATACATTTCTAGAAATTTAACCACTTTATTTCCGTCTAATTTATTGGCATGCAATGACTTACTATATTCTTTTTGTTATATTTTTAATTGATGTTTTACTGTGTCTATTTTCCTTATTTCATTCTGAACTTCAAGTATTTTTATCTTTTTTTTAATTAGTCTTCCCATAGGTTGTTTCCTCCTGTTTGTCTTTTTAAAAAAGAAGCTTTGGCTTTATTTATGTTCACTTATAATACACTTTAAAGTGAAGGGTGGTTGAAAGCATCTCATGTCGACATATGAGGAACACAGTGAAAATAGTACTTATAGGGAAAATTATACTTTTAAATATATTTATCACAACAACAAGGGCCAAAAATTTAAACTGAACATTCAACTCAAAGGAACAATAAAAACAAACCCAAAAGAAATGAGAGGGGAAAAAATAATAAAATTAATGGCAAAAATAAAAAAGAGAGTAAAACAAAAACAAAAATCACCAAAATTGAAAATTTATACTTTTTAAAATGCTTTACATACATAACACTTCTGAAAACATGACTTTAAGTTGTAGCTCAGTACTTGAACTGAAAAATAAAAAGAAGATGGGACTTTTGTTGTTTGCTCTAGCTGTTTTATTTATTTACTTTTTTTTTTGAGAGTTTCAGTAAGGAAAACCTTAGAGGCAAAGATATTTAAATCAAGTTAAAGTGGAGTTTTAATTCTGCTTATTGAAAAATCCTATAGCATAGTTGTTTAAAGGGTGAGCTCTGTATTCATCTGGGATAGATTCAATGTTTGTCTCTACCATTTCTTTGCTGTATAATCTCAAACTCTCTAAGCTTCAGCTTCCTCATTTGCTACATGGAGCGCAAAACTGTTTCTACCTCAGAGCAGTGAAAAGAATTAAATGAGATAAAGTCTGTAATAAGCTTAGCAATATGTTCAGTAAATGTTAACTTTTTCTGTGTATAGGTCTTAGTAAAGGATACTAAATATTTAAATACCCCTTTCCATGGAAAAGAAAATGTTAGGGAAACTAAGGATGCATGCTTGAGTATTAATTTTAATTCTCCCATAAATGTGATAGCACTGTGTAAAGAATATACCCAAATTCAGACTTAACGTGCTGTAAAGCAGCTTCAAACGACAGGTGAGAAATGCAATGACAAAGAGCTGATGCAGAACGGGTTTCATCCACAGGAAGTAGAAAGAAGAATGGAAAATAACACATCCCAGCTCTAGGAAGATGGGAAGAGAATGCTTTGTAGAGTCACTAGGATAGAACTACATGCCTACAAGGGCAGTAAAGACCCTTGTTGATTTCTTTCTGGAGCCTTTTCAATCTTTTCTAAGGGTATTCTCAGAAAAAGACAGAACAAGAGGGAAAGAAGATGTAAGAAGGGAAGCAGCCCTACAAAAGTGGTAATAGGGCTGTTTCCTGGCCTGAGGGGTGGGTTTCCAGGGAGCACAGGAAGCTCCAGGCCTTGGCCTCCAGCTAAGAATGCCCTCATCCCAGGAACCACACTTCCAAAGCAAATGCCTCAGTCTTCTGAGGCTCAGTCCCTTGCTAGAAAGTTATTTTTATAAAGCACAAGAGCTTTTCCGACCTCTTCAGTTTCACAACCTGACATCAGAGTTCACTTTTCTCACAGGGAAAACAGGAGGTCTGCATCAGAGCAGCCAGCAGCCCTGTCTATCAAGAGATGGAAATAGTAATGACACCAAATGGGACTGGTACATTCTCCAGGAGACCCACAAAAGGCATATTGTTAACTTTTGAAAATGGCAACAATTGTCTCATAGCCAGACATGCAAATGTGCTGCAAACATGACAAAAGCAGGCTTACATGTAAATATGACCTAGAAAGTGCCAATCAAGACCTCAAACATATTACATTAATGTAAATGAGAATCCGTGTTTTATTTCTTCTGAGATACCTCCACAGAACACTAAATGGAAATGGATTATTTCTGACTACTAAACTCCAGCAGGCATGAAAGCTAGTATTTCATTAGTATTAATGAGTGATGAATTGAAATGATACTCCTATAAAGTGGAAATTAACACCTGAAAATTCCTCTCAAATAATGGCACCATAGCCTATGTCAAGAATGTGTTAATCATTCTAACAGAAAAGGTGACGGGGTGTTCTCGCAAACATATTGAGGAATGCTGTACTCATTGCAGCCCACATTCTACATCTCAGGTGTGAATTTAAATAGCATATATCAAAACGATTAAAATGTGGCTTCCTTGGAGTAAAGGAGGCAAGAAGCAGGCACAGCTGAAGGAAAGGGTACTCAGTGGAGTCCAAATGCAGAGTAGGCTTCTCAGAGTTTGCATTGGTTGAGCACCTACTCTGTGCTGCTTGCCTGCTAGCTGCTCTCTCGGTGCCTCGGGTCCCTTGGTTATCATTACACCCCCATAAAAATGCAAAAATAAATAAATAAATAAATAAATAAATAAATAAGGCTCACATAGGTGAAGCAACCTGCCCTGGGCCACACAGCCAGGGAGTGGAGCAGGCACTTACTAATTCCAGAGCCCATGTACCTTCTCTCCTGCCACGCTGCCCCGAAAAGGGGCCCGCACCACACAGGACACGTCTCTGGATTCAGTTGTCCAGGCTCCAGATATTCCTGACTAATTGTTCTGCATCCTTTGTAAGACAAATGGTTTGTCTTTAGCTGCTGGTTCTTGGGTCCTCTTGGATTCCAGGCCTCTTGCTCTCAGCCTAAGGCTCAGCCTGGAAGGCAGGATAACCGGAGAACAAACCCCACCTCTGCCTTATGTGACTGGTGCTCAAGCTATGCCATCCCTCCAAGCCGTGGGTTTGCACCTGTGAAATGGGGATGGTTACATCTACTTCACAGGAGTCCGTTTCAAAATGAGGTAACTTCTCGCATACCAAGCTTCCCACAGATGAATGAAGGCTGTGTCCTGGCTGGCCTGTCATCAGCTGTGCTTTTGCTCCTTAATTAACATTTTGTTCCACACTCTCCCAAGTTTCTGACCTTGGACTGGACCTGTTTTACCATTATTTTCATCTTGGACTGGCCCTTGAGAAGCCCTGATTAAATGCCTGGAAAGAGTCCAGAAAAGGGAGCAAGGAATAAAAGTGAGAGGATGGGAGGAGAGACAGCCATCACTGGCTCCAAAACCTAAGATCTTGTCAAAAAGATGCCATTCCCCTGACCCATTTCCCAAATTCCCAAAGTGTGCACTTACAGAAACAAGTTTTCCTCTTAATGCCAGAGGAGACTCCAGGAAGCTGCTAGTCTTTGCATCACTGAGGAGTTCAAGTCAAGGCCATCTGTTCATGAAGAATAAATGGCCCTTCGTTACTGAGTCCTCTGGCACCAGCTGGAAAACCCACCTCGCCAATTACTCCAAGAAGACTTTTCTAGCTCCTGTGCTGATCCCTTTCTCCCACTGTTCTCCCTTTCCTCTGAACATGGGGCACATTCTCCAGCCGTGGCTTAGAAACTGAATTTCTTCCCGCATTAATTGACCTATGGCTGGTTACCTCCCCATCTAGATGGAATGCACGCCAGCCAATGGAAAGAAAGCCCAAAGGGCCATGCCTTCTGTTCCCATTACTTCACCTCTTGTAGTTGGGGCCATGTAGTGCACATAGTATATTACTCAGTAAATGATGACCAAGATAATAAACTTAAAGGACTGCTCAGACAACTATACCAAAGGCTTACAATGTGCCAGAATGTTATCTTTCCAAACTAGGATGCCCTCACGAAGTCTAGCACGCACAGTAATGAGTGGACAGGAATCACATGCTTGGCAGACACCTCTCACCTATCCGACTGTTGTGAACACCAAGTTACTTCCTCAGACAGATGCCTGAGCATGGGCCTCAGTAGAAATCCAACAGTGAGGTGAAGGGCCACTCAAAAGATACACATTTCTGTCTGACCCCTTCTCCCGCCTAAGGAGCTTGGCAAAGTAATAGGCTAAGGATGTTTTTACTATTTGAAATAGCAAAGTCAGTTCATCCGTGAAGCACTTGCTCTGGAGTTCTCTGCATGTTTCCAGGACAGAGGCCAGATCTGATGTGACAACTGCCAGGTGAAAAGCACAGGAGCATAGTCCCACGCGATTTGATTTCAAGGCAGAATGTTCCAAATCCTCAGGTTGCCATCCAACCATAACATCTGTGAAGCACAAACCCACCTTTAGGCATGGAGATCCCTGACTTCTAAATATTTGGATGAATGTTTTGAGGCTTAAAGTTAAAGCTCTCAACATGTTTCTGAAAAACATAGTTCTTAAAAGTCTTAATTGTTCCCAAGCAGAATATTAGTCAAGTTATGATGTAACTTTCAGGGAATCTTAAAATGTTAGAGCTAGGATACCTACAACCTGTTTGGTGAAACTCCCTCCGTCTTCAGTAAAGAAATGGAAACTTAGAGGGTTACATGACTTGTCCAAGCTTGGCCAGTTAAGTAATATCAGAGTTGAGGTGTGGCCCCAGAGGTGATCAATCCCTATGCCTCATGGCTGAGCTTACCTGCACGCTCAGGTCCATAATGGAACCACATGTGGTTTGTGAGCAAGTAACTCCTACTTCTTAGGGAAGTTATGATTAACTAAATAAGATAGTATACAAAGTACCTGGCCCATCATAGTAGTTTATAAATGGTAGCTATTGTTATGATCATCAGCACTACTGTTATTATCATCATCCAACCTGCAGTCTAAGCCTCACACAATTTCCCATCCAATCATAAATAAGCCTGGCTGTTTTTAGGAGACCCCTACGCAGTGAATGAAGCCTGGGATTGCTGTTCCCACTAGTAAGGATTCCAACAGGTCTAGGGTGGGCCCATGACACTAGTCTCTATACCAAGCTTCAGCCTTCCCCTCCAGCCAACAGCAAGTGAGCTTCATGGCCAAGTAGAAGGAGCATAGGTTATGAATCAGACAGTTCTTTTATTTAGTACATGGCTTGCCTTAGATTCCTTACCTAATTTTAACTGAGCTTCAGTTTCCTCCTTTCTTGAGTGAAGAGAACAGTACCTACATGGCAGAGTTTGTAGAGAAGATTAAATAAACTAATGTGTGCAAAATGCTTAGAACAGCAGTTGCCAATGATGGTAGGTATTCAATACAATCACCATGATTTTCATTATTATGAACTTTCCTATTCCTGTAATAAGACTTCTTTCTTAGGATCTGAACTATTACCATCAGGACTGGAGCTCTGCTATGAAGCCCAGCCCATATGGCTGGGACCACGCTCTCACCAGGGTCCTTTCCCAAGGAAGGGTGTGTGGAGCCAGGAAACAGCCACCCACCTTACTCTAAGCATCACAAAAGTCAGCGGTTATAGCAGGCATGTCCTTAGCAGCTGACAAGACTCTCTCTTGTTGGCCAATGGGCTAGTAACAGTTTGTCTTAGTCCACTTTGTCTGCTATGACCAAATACCACAGTTGTGGCTGATAAGCAATGGAATCTTAGGTCTTACAGTTCTAGAAGCTGGAAGCCTGAGACTGGGTTTCAGGCTTTTTGTTGTGTTTTCAGAAGGCCAAAGGGCCTAACGTCCTCTCTGGAGCCTCTTTTATAAAGGCATTAACCACCTGCCAAAGGCCCCACCTCCACCTCCTAATATCATCACTTTAGGGGTTAAGTTTCCACATATAGATTTTGGGGGACACCCAGACCATAGAAAAATTATTATCCACTCTGCAGCACAAATACTATCTACTCTATAGCAGGTTAAATGTTACAATATCTTTCATACATAATCACTAATTCTCTGATAGAACCCATGAGCCGGTTTTATGAATCCCACTTAAAAGATGAGCAAACTGAGGCTTAGAGAGGTTTAAATGACTTGCTCAGGGTCACAGAGGTGACTAAGGCAGAGGCAAGGCCAAGACTCAAAAGCTTGCTCACTTATCATCAGGTCCTGCTGCATTTTATATACAGCATCTGATACAGATCACGACCCAACCATTCCTAGCATCTCACACTCCCTATAGTGGAGTCCTTGTCAATTTCTATTATAATAATCTGATTCTTCAGACAGATCCTTCCATCTCCCTCTAACAGCATTACATTGCCCCCTCAAGGTGTTGTGAACTTACAGTGCTCTATATCAGTGGTGACGATTTTTCTCTATAAAAAGTCAAACACTAAATGTTTTAGGCTTTGTGGGCTAGACAGCCTCTGTTGCTACCACTATAGTGTACAAGCAGACACAGACAATAGACAGACCAATGAGCAGAGCTGAATTCCAGTAAAACTTCATTGACAAGGACAGGCAGCTGGCTGGATTTGGCCCACTGTCCATAATTTGCTGATCCCTGCTCTCTATGGTTGCTACTCAAAGTATGGTCCATGGACCATAAGCATCAGCATCTTCTGGGATGATTGAAATTGTAGGAAATGCAGAATCTCAGATCTCTCCCCAAATCTACTGTATCATAATCTGCTTTTCAGAAGATCCCCCTCCAGCTGATTAATGTGTGTATTGAAGTTTAAGAAGTTTGAGAAGCTCTGCTCTTCAACTTGTCAAACACCTCCTAGAGTCCAAGCACTATTCCAGGCACAATACATACTTGATCTATAATCCTCACTACATGTCATGGTGGTTGCTATTACCCCATTTTACAGAGGAAACAAAAGTTCAAAGAAATTAAATAAATCAAGAAGATAACTGATAGCATTGAGATTTGGCTAGAAATTAAATAATCTGCTATTGACATTCATCTTACAAATGATATGACTAAAATCAAGAAGAAAACTGATAGCATTGAAATTTGGATAGAAATTAAATAATCTGCTATTGACATTCATCTTACAAATGATATGACTAAAGCCATGCAGAATATTTCAGAGGTACTAACTCTGAATTTTAATAAATATTGTTTTCATAATTATAAGCACAAGTGTTTTTATTCTAAAGGAATGAAAGTATTACATAGTCACAAAAATAAATTTCCACTCTCATAGATAATTCTAAAAATAGAATACCTTTGCCAAACTATGCCCTTCATATCCTGCCCTTTACTCAACTTGAGCTAACATCATAAACTCTTCAAAGGGCTATGCCATTATTTAGGTAGCATTTAATGTGTTTTTATATTTATTGTTTTTCTAATGCCTCTTCAAAAATTTTAATGGGATTTGAGGTGACTTAGAGACACAAATAAAATACAAGATAAAAGATAAAGTAATGATACCGATTATTGAGGGCTATAAAATGTGCCCAGGATGAGGGCCAGATACAAAATGCACTCCATAAAGTCCTATAGTTTTTCTGTGGTATTTTACTAAAAATGTGTGAGCAGAGTTTATCATCTGTTAAATAATACAAAGAAGCTAAACTTGGAAAATACTTGCTTGTTAAGCATATCATTTCATTTCTATTTGTTCACATATAAAAAGTGCATAATATCTTAGAGAAATTTTAGCAAATAAAAAATATGAAAGCATTGTATTATTTCACTCCAAATTTTATTGCCCTTTTAGTCATTATAATAGTTACTGATATAAAATATAATATTGCCATAATAACTAATTTATTGATTACTTATGCTAAAATCTCTGAATGAATTATCTTATGTAATCTTCACAACAACCCTAAATTACTAAAATGAGCTCCAATTAGAAATGATAAAATGGGTCTAAAAGAAGTCAAGTAACTTGGTCTTCCGGTGGATTGGGTAGCTATTGCTGTGTATACCACCACCCTAAAACATAGTGGTTTGAAAAATAATAATCACCTTTTTTTTTCAAATTTTGGGGGTCAGCAATTTGGGCTGGGCTCAGCCAGGACAGTTTATCTCTGCTCCCTGTGGTGTTTGCTGGGCTCACTTATATATCTAGCAGGGTCAAAACAGCAGAGCCTCTCTCTCCATGCAGTCTCTCATCTTCAAAGAGGCTAGCTCAAATGTTTTAAGTTGGTGGCAAAAGGGTTCCCAGTGAGCAGCAACAAATGGAAAGCCTCCATGAATAAGGACTCTTCAACCCTCTGTTCTACATTACTAATGTTCCCAGCCTAATATCAACATGGGATAGAATTCAACAAGAGTATGCATGCAAGAGGCATAATTCCTTGACTGACTGACTCGCTGATTTCAGAGAGAGAAGAGAGAGAGATAAATTTGTTGTTCCACTTATTTATGCATTTATTGGTTGATTCTTGTATATGCCCCGACCAGGGATTGAGCCTGCAACCTTGGCGTATCAGGACAACATTCTAACCAACTGAGCTCCTCAGCCAGGGTGAGACATGATTCCTTGAGAGTCATTATTGTAACAGGCTATCTTACCCAGCACGTACATGAGTGTTCCATGTCAGAACCAAAGGCACTGTGAAGTCAGGTCTCATGCTCTTAACCATCTCACCACACTTGCCTTCAAGAAAACTCCCCCTAATGTTATCTAGATAATGCCTGTTTCTGTTTTAATTCTGAAGCTGCCACTCTTGAAACACTGAAAACATTGCTAATCTCAACTCCAAATGATTTATTTCTGAGCGCTACCGTGAACCTCATTGTAACTTTAACACAGGACAAATGAAAGGTGGATTATTTTTCATTCCTTAAGTCATTCATTTTATTAGAAAGACTAGAGGCCCAGTGCACAAATTCATGCACAGGTGGGATCCAGGCTGGGCCTGTCAGGAGGAGGAGACGATGGGAGGTTGGTCAGCCCCAATCAGCCCGATCAGGGCCTAGCCGGCTCGGGGAAGGGGCTGCAGGCAATTGGCCTGTGGGCCTCACCCCTGATTGGAGTAGAAGGGCTGATTGGGGATGGGAACGGCCATGGGGAGTGGCTTTGGGTGGTGGGCTGGCCAACCCCAACCCCAAATGGGGTCAGGGGAGGTGCTGTGGGTGGTTGGCTGTTGGGCACTGCCCCTGATCAGGGTCGGGGAGGTGGCAATCATGGGCAGAGATGGCTGAGGGGAGGGGCCATGGGCCTATTGAGGTTGTGGGGGCCCATTGGGGTCAGGGCCAGCCAGGACAGGGGCTTTAGGAGGTTGGCTGGCCAGCCCCACCCCCTATTGGGGTAGGGGGGCAATCAAGGGTGGGGCCATATGGGGGGAGGGGCTGTAGGCTGATTGGAGTGGTGGGGACCCATTGGAGGCGGGGGCGGGGGAAGGGCCACAGGAGGTTGGCCAGTTCCACTGGCCACAGTGGGTGTCATAGCAACCGGTCGTTCTGGTCGTTCCGGTCGTTTCAGTCATTATGGCGTTACGGTCGCTTGTTTTTTATACATATATATATATTGGACTTTAGGTAATTGCTTTCTAGGAACCTAGTTGACACCAAAAGTGGTACCAATGCATTAAAAGATAGATTAATACATCATTTTGTATAGCACTATAACTGTCAGTATAGAACTTTCTGAGTGAATGTGCATCTGAGCTTCTCCTATGGGCATCTGAGAAAAGAGATGGGGGGAGGGTCAGGTTGAAAGCCACTCTGGAGACAGGGTATGGAATGTGTTAAATGCCATACTAAGGAGTTGGGAGGCTCTAACAGGGGTAGAGAATAGATGACATGGTCAGACTGGCATTTTAGGAAGATCCCTTGGGCAACATAGGGCAAGGTGGATTAGAGGGAGCAGAGGCAAGTTGAGAAACTGATCAAGAGGCTTTTACAGTAATCTGGTGAAGGCTATTAAAAAAAACAAGTCCAAGTGCAAAGGAGATGATTCTGAAATCAAACAACCTGGACATACACCTGTTTGCTACAGGATGTGCTTTTCCCTTTCATCAAGAATGGCTGGATAGTAGAATTGTATACTGAGTGGGGGAGGAGAGGTAGGCTATGAAGATTGGTTGTTTGCTCTGTAACTATCAGGGATTTTTTTTTGTACCCAGAGGATTGAGAAAGGCTTTCCTCTACTGCCCTTCATATAAATCTCCCCCAGTTAAGTGGGAAAAAAAATAACAAAACAAAGAGAGAGAAAATTGCATTGTTGTATAAACAATAGTGGCATCTTTCTTGGAGAAAATAATGGAAAAAATTAATGTAGCATTAGATTAAGCTCTATTAGTATTATTATACAATGGATGTCCTGAAGAGATATGTCATGCAGACATTCTTTATTGTTACAGAGAACAGTCTATACAAAAGAACAAAGGAAATAATTTTCATCAAACATTTTGCCCTAAGCAAGCAATGTGTTTTGTGTATTATATATGAAAAAGGATAGCTGTTTGATATCAAAGGAAATGGTGACCTTGCCAGAAGAGTTTTTATTACTTAATGCCACTGAAAGTAGAACTAATAGACTCCCAAAAGGTGTAAAATTCATTTTGCTTTGTGGCACTGTTTTTTTTCAGACAGAGGAGTTTAAGAGGCATCTTTTCATGTGAGTATTTAAACAAAGAGCTTCAAGGAATTCCCAGCAACCTTTCAGGTTTCACCAAAGGTCATTTCTCTCAGAAAGAATCACCTGAGAGGGAAGTAACACCTTTGAAAGAGTTTATTAAACAAGGGAAGAGGGATTCATGTGCCACCAGCAAATTCAACCATTTGTGCTATCAAATATAGCTATAGCTAATTTATTTCCCATTTCTCGAATCAAATCCAACATTGGTTTCAAAAAAAAAAAGCTTAGCTGTGAGTTGGAAAACTAGCAAATAAACTGATCCCTTTAAGAGCTTGATTTGTACTCCTTTAAGTCTGAACTCCTTGTTACATTAAAGTTCTTATTATGTAGTATCTCCTTATCTTGGTCCCTGTCATGCAAAACTTGCCTTTATAACTGTTTAACTTATCTTTACATGCCACTTACAGTTTATAAATTACCTTTACATTTCATTAGATGTCCTCAATAAACTTGAGGTTAGGCAGAACAAATATTGGTATTAACATTTGACATATGAGCAATTTAGCTTCAAAGTATCTTAGCAACTTGCTTAATATCAGGAATTAGCCAATTGCTAGCAATAGAGCATCTCAAGAGACAGGCAAAGTTCTTTGCCCTCACGGAGTTTGTTTTCTAGAGTGAGAGTGCACAGAAATATATGAATAAAAAATGTAATATAAATGCCAGGAGAATAATAAATGGCAAGACTGACACCACACAAGTCACCTGTCTCTGATCTGAGCTTTTCTTACCATCCTTCCTCAATACAAACACTATAGAATGGTTGTCCTATGACAGAATTCTCCATTAAGCTTTCTCATATGACACCAGCTAATCCTACTAGGGAGCAGCTGTGTAGACCTTTACTACTTGTCGA
Organism: Myotis davidii; assembly: GCF_000327345.1. NCBI lineage: Eukaryota > Metazoa > Chordata > Mammalia > Chiroptera > Vespertilionidae > Myotis > Myotis davidii. The sequence goes on along the minus strand of NW_006295391.1, from coordinate 1,835,006 downwards.
TTCAATGTAGACATCCATGTGTCATTGAGGAGCTGCAGACCAGAGAAGTGAGTATCAATGTTCCTGAAAGTTTACTTAAAGACATGGTCTTGGACACTAGAGAATGGCAATTACTAGGTGCCAGTGTGATTCACTGAGAGCAAGGCAGACAAGCCAAATCAATAGGCCCTGCATTTGCAACAGGTCATGAAAGAGATAGGAGAAGGCAGTGCTAGAGGCATACTTTGTCTACTTTTAAGACCCACCTCAAGTCCTTCTTTAGGGGTAAGGTTGATGGTAAACACATAAACACAAGTTTCATGAAGGTCCTTGGTGAAATAAACAGGCAAACAAAACATCTTTGTGGAGAAATGTGGCCTACATGGCAATATAGTTAGGTGGACTTAAAATTAGCTCATCAGACCTACCTAAAAATCATAGCCCATTGCTCAACTCACAGGAGGACTGCACAAGGGAAGACTTCCATCCTTGACCATGGTCAGTATTTGCATCTATTATTTAAATGAGAATGTCAACAAAATGTTCATACATTCACATATATGAAAAAAAAAGGCTGGCAGGGGAAGGTTATGTACGTGTTGAAAGGACACCATCAAAATCTTACTTCACTTCTAAGTAGAGGCTGTCACTTACTCAGGTCTAAATCAGTATTAAGTGCTCACCCTGAACAAGGCGCTGTGAAGAATGCTGAGGCAAGGCATAATTCCTGCCCTCCAGAGGTTCCTGTGAGCAGCCATTGCTGTCGCATTTCTCTCCCCATTACTACCCTGTCATGGGCTGAATTGTGTCCTCCCCAAACTTATAAGGTAAAGTTCTAACTCCCAGTTCCTCAGATGTAGACAAGCTTTTTAAAAGGAAAATTAAGCTAAAGGAAGTCCTTAGGGTGGGCCCTAATCCAATCTGACTGTTACCCTTATAACAAGAGGAAATTAGGACACAGACACCCATAAAGGGAAGACCATGTGAAAACACAGGGAGAAGATAGATGGCCTTCTATAAGCCAAAGGGAGAGACCTCAGAAAAAACCACCTTGTTGGCACCTTGATTTTTAGACTTCTGGCTTCTAGAATTGGGAGAAAATAAATTTCCCATAAACGTTCCAGCCACCCAGTCTGTGGTATTTTGTTACGGCAGCCCTAGCAAACTAATACCAACCTCCATCAGAACCTTGATCATCCCAGACCTCTGCCCCTGTCATGCTGGGTTCAACTGACAAACTTATAACACAGCCCCTTGATAAAACAGAGATCTTCCTTTGAATTTGCAAACTCAGTTGTCTATTTCTTTACTGAACATTTATTTACTGAGCCCTTGCTCCACACCATGCTCTCTGCTAGTCTTTTTCACATTTATCACTTCATGAAAGGAAGTGTGGGGACATGTCAGCAGGATATGGGGACACGGGAACAAGCAGAACATTCCAGGAAATGGGAAGTTGTTGTTCAAAAGGTCAAAGGCATGGAAGGGTCCACAGTCCCTTCAGGGAAGAAAAAAAAGTTTGCTGTGGCTGGAGTACAAGGTGTATCAAGCACAGGAGTGAGAGAAGAGGTCAAGAGATATATCTGGGTGGAATATAACAGTATTTTGTGCCACACTAAAGAGTTTTGCACCCATGCTATACATAACGAATGGGTGTTTTTTTTAACAAACAAGATGTGTGATTATCTTTAACACTAGAGGCCTTCGTCCATGGGTGGGGTCCCTCAGCCTGGTCAGCGATGGAGGCCTATTGGGAGGTTGGCCAGCCAGCTCCCCAATCAGGGCCTATCAGGGGGGCTGGCTTGCAGGGGGTAGGGACCACGGGAGGTTGGCCTACCAGTCCCCCAATTGCGGCCCCGGGGAAGGGACAGTGGGAGGTTGGCCAGACAGGGGGAGGGGAAGGGGCCACGGGAGGTTGGCTGTGGGAGAGCACTAACCACCAGGGGGCAGCTCCTGCTCTAAGCATCTGACCCCTCGTGGTTGGTGCACATCATAGCGATTGGTCGACCGCTCGCTCTAGTCATTGAGTCATAATGGTCGCATAAGCTTTTATATATATACTAGAGGCCCGGTGCACAAAAATTTGTGCACTTGGGGGGAGAGGGGGTCCCTCACCCCGGCCTGTGCCCTCTCACAGTCTGGGACCCCTCGGGAGATAACAACCTGCTGGCTTAGGCCTGCTCCCGGGTGGCAGAGGGCAGGCCCAATCCCTAGGTGCAGCCCCTGGTCGGGCTCAGAGCAGGGCCGATTGGGGAGTTAGGGTGCCGCCCCATCATGCACAGAGCAGGGCCAATCAGGGGATTGGGGTGCTGCCCCCTGTCACGCACAGAGCAGGGTCGATCAGGGGGTTGGGAAGCTCTCCCCTGTCATGAACAGAGCAGGGCAGATAGGGAGGTTGTGGCCCCACCCCCTGTCACACACAGAGCTGCAGGGCGATCAGGGTGTTTGGGCGCTGCCCCCTGTCACGCTGATCCTGGTGCTGGGAGGCCTCTCAGCTCTGCTGATCCCAGTGCTGGGAGGCATATTACCCTTTTATTATATAGGGTAGAAGCCTGGTGCATGGGTGGGGGCCAGCTGGTTTGTCCTGAAGGGTGTCCTGGATCAGGGGGGGGTCCCCACTGGGGGGCCGGGCCAGTCTGGGTGAGGGGCTGAGGGCTGTTTTCAGGCTGGCAGGGGACTGAAGCTCCCAACCGCTCCTTTTTTTCTTTTTTTTTTATTCTGCGCCAGCTTTAGCTGTGGCTCCCGCTCTGAGGCCTCTGCTGCTGAAAGCAGGTATCTGGTTTGTTTGGGTTCTACAATCGAAACACTGTATCAACTCCAGCTCTGAGATCTCGGCAGCCGAAAGCAGGTTTCTGGGTTTTTGTTTAGTTCTATATTTGTAACAATGTTTCAAACTGCAAGCTCAGAGGCCAGCAAGACAGGCGGGGAATGTTGGTTTCCTCCGTCACTGAAGCAAGCAAGCCTCATGTTAGCTTCAAGCTGCCTGGCTGCCGGCCACCATCTTGGCTGGCAGTTAATTTGCATATCGCCCTGATTAGTCAATGGGAAGGGTAGTGGACGTATGGCTAATTACCATGTTTCTCTTTTATTAGATAGGATAGATTATAACCTGGCAGAAGCAAGGTTGGATGGAGATAGGAAAGAAGAAGTGTCAGGAGGCTGAGTACAGAAGTTCTTTAAAGACCTGAAATAATGACTCTCATTACTTAGAAGGTTCTAAAGTTATGAATTTGCTCATCCATCTACTAGTATTGCTCCAGTGTGTGTGTCAGAGTCACTACACACACACGTGTGTGGACACTGTATACTTGTGAGCTGACCAAATTTAATTTAATTCATCAGCACTACAAATAGAGCTATTATTACTTTTAGTAATTTACTGCAATTATACATATCTTCTCTTCTTCAAAAACGACCATAACATTAAATGGTTTATATATTACCATGATTAAAAAAATACTTAAGACTTTATAAAACAGCACATTTCTATTATCAAATCACAGGGACAGAAGGTTCATTTTTCCCTCAATAACAAAGCTCTCATCTCAAGAGATCCAATTCATGAAAAGACATTTACATAGCTTAGTGGGTTATTTCTCTCTCTTCTGCTTTTTATGAGAAGAAAGGAGGGATACGGAAGGAATCCAAATCAAATAGAAAATTAAACACAAGGCAAAAATAAAATGAAAATCCTCAATGATTGCTGTGATGAATAGCGTGGGTGGTGTGATAGGAAAAAAAGGAAATCACACAGGCTCTTAGGAAATACCTCTTTGAACATAAAGATGGATGAGCACATGACCCACAGGGGAATTCAAATTGCTTCTTATTCTATAAATAGCAGCTGCCACTTTTTGTTGCATTCCTAAAATAGCTTGCATGTTAACAGAAGAGACCAGTGAAGTGTACTGCAACAGATTTTGTCAATGAAAATAACCTTCAACAAGAGAGGAGGGAGGGTAGGAGTGGGGAGGTGTAGAGGATGTGACAGTAATGATTAGGAACCTTAAAACAGGAATCTGGGTTCAGGCTGAGGGATGTCATGGGCAACGGATTCCAGCGACCATTCTGGGGTGGAGTTCAGTTATGGGGACACTATCATAATTCAGCAAATGTTGGTTGAGCCCTCACTGTGCATGACACAATGTGCTAAAGTCTGCACAGGATTCAAAGATGCATGAAAGGCAACTCCTGCCTTTGAGGGACTTATCACTTAGGAAGAGTGATTATGCAGGAATACCAACACCCATAATAAGTATGTAAGATATGTCATGAGACATAAAATCCCAGGGCTCTGGGAATCAGAAGCAAAAAGAAAACACTAGGATGATTTGGAAAAGCATCATGGAAGGAGTCATGGGAATTGAACCAGAAACTTCTCGGTTCATGAGTCGATGCTCAACCACTGAGCCACACCAGCCAGGTTGCAGTTCTTAAGTTTTGAATCCAAGATTTGAACCAGGTCATTTGACTCCTAGCTGAAAGGCTTAACCACCCTGCTGTTTTTCTTCCACTGTAAAGCATCTAATTTATGCATTTTGCCAGGTAGGAAGCTGAGGCTTGGGGAAGTGATGGGATTTGCCCAAGGCCACCCACTTGTTGGTAACTGCTCTGTGGCTAAAATCTAGGTCTTCTGAGTCACTCTTTGGGTGTTTTTCTAACTAGAATACGCTTTTGATGTGCACAAAGGAGACTGCTTCCTCCGCTTGGGAGTCCTGAGTAGAGGAGAGGTTAGAGCAAGTAACAGGTGACAGTGGAATCACCTCTAGAATACAAAGCAGGTTCAGATTCAATCTGATGCCTGCATTTAAAGAATTGATTCTTAGAGACACTTCCCCCACATACATATACATACATACATACATACATACATACATACCCAGACTATAACTACTTGGTTAAATGTTGCTTTGAACCTATAGAGATCTAGAGAATCAAAATGCTTATATTAGATTTAGCAGGTTTGGCTCCATGGATAGAGCGTCAGCCTGCAGACTGAAGGGTCCCGGGTTCAAGTTCGGTCAAGGGTATATGCCCAGTAGGGGGCATGAAGGAGGCAGCCAGTCAATGGTTCTCTCTCATCATTAAAGTTTCTATCTCTCCCTCTCCCTTCCTCTCTGAAATCAATAAAAATATATATTTTTTAAAAATGCTTATATTGGTTCCCCCAAAACTTCTAGGCACATTAAAAGAAAAATTTCTTATAATTAAATTGTCCAATTCCGGGCAATTCCACTACAATTTCAACCTAAAATGTAAGAAGAGACACTTTTCAGTTGCTTTGAGGGTTGTTATAAGACATTTTGACTCTCCCTTAATTGCCCAACCTTGTGGCATTTAAAAAGAGAAAGAGGGTCCAAATACACCACCACTGCTCAGCCTCCGGAGGGGCTGTCTGCCCACACATGACAGGTGCTTTCATCTGCAAGGCAGAGAAAATGAACAGTCTAGACTCATTATCTCAGCCACCAATGTCTCAGAGCAGGGAGCTCTGAGCTTAGGGAGAAAACACAGAATACAGACAGAAGGTGAAGTTGATGATCCGCAGCATAGTCTTCTGATCACTTAAAAAAGTGGAGCTTTTCACCTGCTCTCCTCACCCAGAATGCCCTGTCTCAGAACTCCATGTGGCTCTCTCTCACATTCTCAGGGAGACTTGCTCTGACCTCCATGATTATAATGGCAACTCCTGCACTTCCTACCTCTCTTTCTACCCAACGTTTCCCTAGAACTCTTATTATTTTCCAATATAATAATAATTGATGTGTTGTCCTTGCTAATTGTTACAATAGAAGGAAAGCTCCATGCAGGCAGACCACTTTATTGTTTCTGAGTCCTCAGCACCGCGGGTCTGGGACATGGCAGGTATCTAGTAAATATTTGTTAAATGAGGAATGAAGGTGAATATAATTTTAAATATGACCTTGATTCCCTTTTAATTCACTCATCAGCATGTCCTATTATAAAAGCTATTAGTATTTAAAAGCCTAATGACCCTTTTTAAAAAAATATATTTTATTGATTTTTTACATAGAGGAAGGGAGAGGGATAGAGTTAGAAACATCGATGAGAGAGAAACATCGATCAGCTGCCTCTTGCACACCTTCCACTAGGAATGTGCCCGCAACCAAGGTACGTGCCCTTGACTAGAACCAAACCTGGGACCCATGAGTCCGCAGGCCGATGCTCTATCCACTGAGCCAAACCGGTTAGGGCAAGTCTAATGACCCTTTTAATAAGTGTTGGTGAAAAGTCTGATGCGTTTACTATGAAGTAAACATCAGCCAAGAACTTCTAGAACCTGATGAAGTTTAAAATAATGGAGGTTAAATCAAGCAAGCTCGGTACCAGCTACCACGTTCCCAGGGGCACTCCAAGGAGAGCGAGGTGAAGTTAAGTTTAGAAGGAGGGACTACCAGTTCCCCTCAGGGGCCGATTTCTGTAGATGTTAGAACTTTTAACACACCTGCTCAGGTGGAATCAGGACAAAACCTGAGCCAAGGCGAGTGTAGGCAAGTAAAGATTGCAAGTTAGCACCTGAGCACATTTTTCTTAGCCATTTTTTAAAAAGTGCGTGCTTTGATAAATAGAGAAAACCTTTGATCCGTGTTTACACAGTTGCTTAGAACTACCTGGCCTCCACTAATCCCCTCCTGGGGACAAGAGAAGAGACTGTGTTGGGCATACCATGACGATTAGAGGCCAGAGTACAAATCAGAGAGTCCACAGCATGATTACAAAATGAGGACTGATATCTGAGTGTTCAGATCCAGTGGATGGAGAAATCTGAGGCTTCTTGCCAGGCAGGTTGGAGCATGTGGTTTTCAGGAGCCTCTCCATGTGCAATAACCATGTTATGTGTCGGGTCAATTAGGTACTTTACATGCATTAGCTCATAAATGCCCAAAACGCTCTATATTATGCCCATTCTAAAGATTAAGGCTCAGAAAGGTTTATCAGCTGCCTAAAGTCACACAGCTAGTATGAGAGGGGGGTCAGTACTCAAACTCAAGTCCCTTGATATCAGGGCCATGTCAGTGTTCCTATATTAAGCTGAAGCAGGATTTATAGAAAGCTCTTAGGCCTGGGAACGGAACAGATTAGGGAAAGCAGGCTGGCATCACAGCAGGGCTCAGGTGCCATTAAGAAATCAAAAGCTGCCCTAGCCAGTTGGCTCAGTGGATAGAGCGTCAGCCTGCACACTGAAGGGTCCTGGATTTGATTCTGGTCAAGAGCACATGCCAGGGTTGCAGGCCCAATCCCCAGTTAGGGGCGTGCAAGAGGCAGCCATTCAATGATCCTGTCTCATCATTGGTGTTCCTATCTTTCTCTCCCTCTCCTTTCTCTCTGAAATCAATCAATAAAAATATATTTTTAAAAAATGAAATCGGAGGCCACCCAGGGCACAAGTCCAGCCCGAGAACCTGAGTAACTAACTTGATGGGTTCAATGCCTAGGTCTTCATACAGGCTTAGGGCTACAGTCTAATTTTCAGCAGACAGAGAAGTGAACAGACCCATAGATGCATGGAGACAAACACACACACACACACACACACACACACACACACACACACACACACACGGATAGCGCACTGCTCTCTTTTCTCACCAAAGCCCAATTCTGCCTTCACATCCATTTTCTCCTCCAGCCTCCACCATGCTCTCTGAGCTCATCTTAATTGCCTTTGCAGAAGGGGTGTCCTGGCATGTTGGGTTTGATTGCACGCCCTCCCCCCTCCTGAGACCTCTCAGCCCCCCCTGATCTCATCCAATATCCTACCCTAAGCTCCACACTTTTAATTGGCACCCAAGTAACAGTAACCCATAAAGAGCTGAAACATAACCCACAAGGGTAACATAACCCACTTAGTAGTAAAGTCACCTCTCACAGCAAACGTCCTAAGGCAATTCCTGAGGCCTGACACACAGATCCTAGGTCAGTCAAGGTGCTGATACGTTACGCAATTTTCTCATGTTTGGCCTGACATTCACTCATTCCTGACCTTTCCATGCCAGGGAAATATAATCTCTCCCATTTGCTTAGCATTTTCCAGGTTACAGAGCACTTTCAGCTGCATTAACTCACTGAGTCCTCCCACAAGTGTTGGAGGAATGACCTCCCTTCCCCCATCAAAGAAGGTGAGTGGCCTGCCCTGGACCACGGGGAGCTGGTCAGTCTCAGGCAGCAGGCAGTGCCAGAGCCAACTGCCCCCTTCACAGCAGCCAAAAGAGAGAATGACTCAACCTATCAGAGGAAAGGCTTCCTTAGCCTAATTTTTATTTCCTCATGACATAACCTTTGCTGCTGTTAATCTAAGAAAAAAACAATTAAATAGAAACAATTGCCAGAACTCTAGGAGTGGACGATCCAACTCTCCCACAGACTTCGATTCACAGATGGCCTCTTGGCTCAGGGAGCTCTCTCCATCCTCCATGTGTTTGTAGTTTTATAAATAACATTGCTTTTCCTGGGAAAAGCACTGGAAGCCGTAAGAACATGTACATGAAGGACAACTTCAGACTTTGTACAACAGATGAAATCAGAGAAATTAGGACAATGGGTGGGAAAAAGATAAGCAGTCAGGAGAAGGGGCTCCCACACAGACAGCCTGCACCTGCAGGAAGCCAGGCCACCACTGGCCCCCTCTCTTCCTGGGAAGCCCTCTATGTGGACCCAGAGGAAGCACCACAGTCCCCCTTCCTCCCCTGCTTGTGGCCCCACCAGCAGCTTCGTGCTTCACTTCCCAGCCACCCTCTGACACTCCTGGTCTGTAGTCTGTGCACCATGCAGAGACACCCAGTTTGTGAGACGTTAGACAAGCAGGCATAGAAAGAGGGGGAAGGGAGGAAAACCTGGCAAAACTATTTAAGAAAACCAGAAAAGAACTTTTTGTTTATCTTCATGGCAGCCTGATGGGAATAGCTGATCAAAATGGGCTTGCCTGGGGTAAATTGTGTGCAGTCTGATCACCACGTTTCTGACGTATTTCAGTACTCACAACACAGAGCCACCAGTACACGGAGTCTCGGATCTCATCCACTGGGAATTCATGTGACTGTCTGCACCAGGACAAGAAGGGCAGTAAGATAAACAAATATTTTTTTGTATTCTATGCGAGTAGAAGAAAGGAGACCGATATGTCCTGGAATATCATGGGGACATGGAGCATCCTGACACTGGCAAGATTGTGGCTTGCGTATCACCATTTAAGTGAGACTATCCACCTTTCTTGGCCTTCTTTCTAAAGTAGATCCCTCCATTATTCTCTATCCTAGCACCGTTTATAGCCTTCTTAACACTTCATAAGCTGGAATTGTTTTGTTCACTTATTGATTTGTTTGTTGACTGGCCCCCCTCCCAAAAAAAGACATGAGATACATTAGCATGTCCCCTTTTATTACTAATTTGAGATATTCTTGAGGGCTCAATTTGTATCAGTAGAGTGAATGAATGAATATTAAAATCTCTGGCACTGTATGTGATTTTCAGTAGCTATTTCATAGACCTGGTTTCCTCTCTGAGCCTCAGTCTATTAGGGTATATGGACACATGGAAATATAATCCTACACAAGGCTGACTGAGTGCATGCTGATGAAAAACCAGAAAAAGAGCTGGTAGTCAAGATTATGTTCCAGGGAGGTCTCAGGGACTGGCAGGAGAGGGAAGTTAAACCCAAATTCATGTCACCTCCTCTGCCCCCTTTGACCTCTGGGGTTGTCCGTTAAAATAAAGACCAAAAATCAAAACAAATGGACTGACAAGTACCTACAGAGACATGATATTTGAAAACTTCCTGGAGCAGGAAAGCCCAGGCTTTGCCCTCACCATTCCAGGGCTCCCAGCATTTTATTTTGGTGTGTATTTCCCTCATTTCTTTCCAATAAGGATTTGAAGCAGGATGGCTTAAAATGCCCCCATTCATAGCATGCTCTGTCCATAGAAATGTCACCCAAAGACATAGTTCAGGCCTGTTCCCCCAAGTGATTGGAGGGCAGCATAGAGTCTGACCTTGGCTTATGATGGAAGGATGGGTAAGATCCGCCCCAGACTGCAGGAGTCTCCGAGGAGCCCTGAAGCATGCCCCCTGCACACAAATTAGCAGCCCATTGTTTCTGCCTCCCACGCCCTCTTACAAATGAGACTGCACATCTTCCCCAATTCCAATAAAGCGGAGACAAAGCCTGTGGGAGAGTGATAAGATTAAAGGGAGCTGGAGATGGCAGAAGGACTGTGCCTTTTCTTAGATCTGACTCTCCCAGTGCCTGCCTAGCAAGGCCCCAGAGGTGTATTTAAAGCCTGTCGGGCTAGGAGCACACTCATTCCAGGACTGCCCGTGTGCTCCCACTGTGCTGACAGTCTGTTCATGGCCTAGCTGGGCGGTCTGGAGGCTGGCTGTCATTCACCCAGGTTGTTGTTGATCCAAAACTTTTTCTTCTTCCTTATATTTGAAGCATTTTGCTTTTGTTTTTGTTCTTTATCATTTGGGGAATTGAAAAGTCAGGAATGTAGAAACACAACTAAACTACTTTATATTTTACTGAAAAAAGAAATATTAGAACCCGATTGTAATAACAGGAATTTCTAATTTCTCTCTGTTTGTTGGAGCTACCGAGGTGGCTCCTCTAGTATCCCTAGGGCACATGATGGCACTTACACATGTCCAGTCCAGGCGTCCGGAAGGACACCACACTCACATGCTTGCTCACTCTTCGTTTAACTGCCTCGCCACTGACTCGTTCTCCAACTCTGGCCTCTCTATTCTTCAGCAAAAAGTGTCCCAGAGAAGAAAGAACTAATAGACTTGGAGTCTGATGATTTTGTACTATGGGGAAGAGGCCTCAGATGCCATCAACAGATGACCCTGCAGAGCACCGGAAGGATCTGAGGGGCTGTCAGTGAAACATTTTGAGGCGACCTGTATGAGTCTACAACCTAGGACAGGACCAATCAGTAGAAGCTCCAGGAGGCATATTGGGACTGTTCTAACAGCTCCCAGCTGCCTCACAAGATAGTATGTGTCACTAAAGGTGTTCAAGAGCTTGCCAGAGCAGTGGGGTCCTGAGCTTAGATGCCCACTGTAAGCTCCAGGGTTTTCAAAAACATATGGATACCTGGGCACTACCCTAGACCCACAGGACTGAACTCTGGGAGTTGAAAGCAAGAGCACAGAACCTTGTGTGAGAGAACATAGATTTAAGGCCATGCTCTCACACTTACTAATAGGGTTACTGAAACTCAGAGCTTCGGTTTGCTCATTAGTAAAATGAGCCTCCTGATACCCACATTACAGAGCTGCTATAAGAACTTATCATTAGTTCTATGTGCTCAATAAATGTTACTTTTCAAAATCGATAACTGAGTCAATGGAATTCACATTCAGGCGCTTCTGAGAATGAGTCAGAAACCTGACAGCTTCTGTAGATTTAACAAGGGTCTCCAAGAAGCAACGGTCCTATATCTGTTTAACTCAGTGAGAGCCAATGAATGGGTTTTCAAGTTAGGTATACAATTCTTAAGGTATATTCATATACATTGTTTCATTTGGATTTTGGTCCTCACAACAGCCATATAAGGTGGGAAAAATAAATGTATGTCAACTTTGCAGATAAGAAAATTAAACAATAGTAGGGTTCAGTAACCTGTACAAGGTTGTGCTGCTAATTATCCAAAGACTTAGGGTGAGAAATAACTCACACCTCCTAACTCCTAGTCAAGTGCCATTATTTTCATTACCCCAAGCTCTGTTCCCCTTCAATGGTTTCAGAGGCTTAATTTCTTTCCTTTCCAAGTAGACGAGGGACTTAGAAACTATATTTTATGGTTCTATTTTTGCCTCCCATCCTGCTAGCCTATGTTCTCCATACAGTGAGAGCTCAATTAAAGTGTACTATGGGAAATTATTCATGGAATGGGTTTTGAGAACAGTGCTTTTTCATAAGCATAACCCCCAACTTGAGACTTGGGACTTTATCTCACCTCACCTCTGTATCTCCAGGGGTCTTGATTTCAAGGTTTGCTTATATCTTTTTCTTAACCATCTACACTGGTCTCTCCTCAACGCCTGATAAACTTTTTTGTTGCAGTGTTTGCTAGGTGTTCCCCATCTCCATAGTCAGGTCTCAGGCAGCTCTTGCCATTCTTCTTCACTTTCCAGGTCAAGTGGAAGGACCTGGAGCAGATCTGAGTTTGAATCCCCAGTCTTCTCTCACTAGGTTGGGTAATTTGGGGGTAATTACATAGCACTTCTAAACCTCAATATTCCTATCTGTGGAAAAGAAAGAATACTTACATACTAAGTTTGTTGTGAGGATTAAGAATGATAATGGACCAGTGTCCTGTCCCCACAAATCTGTCTAAGCTGCAAAAGCCACAAGAACACAATCCTCAAGTATAATTTTCACTGTATCACTTACCTACCAAATCTTTCCTTCAGCATCTTCTAAGCCAGTGGTTCTCAACCTTCCTAATGCCGTGGCCCTTTAATACAGTTTCTCATGTTGTGGTGACCTCCAATTTCATTGTTACAAACTGAACGTAATTAAAGCATAGTGATTAATCACAAAAACAATATGTAATTATATATGTGTTTTACACTGGTCTTAGGCGACCCCTGTGAAAGGGTCGTTTGACCCCCAAAGGGGTCGCGACCTACAGGTTGAGAACCGCTGTTCTAAGCGATATTCCCCTCTAGTTCAAACTCTAGATCTACACTATCCAATAGGAACAGAGTGCAGACCGCAAATGTGAGCCATGTATGCAATTCTAACATTTCTAATCGCCACATTCATGCAAAGTGAACAGAAACAGCTGAGATTCATTTTGATGATTTATTTTATTTACCCTAATAGGTCAAAAATGTTATCATGTTAACATTAACTATAAAATACATTATTAATGAAATATTTTACATTTTTACACTAAGTAATCAAATCCAGGTGTGTATTTAACACTTACAGCACATCTCTATTTGGAAGAGCCACATTTCAAGTGCTCCGTAGCCATATGTGACTACTGGCTTGAGCAGCCTAAATCTCAGTTCAACCTTCACCTACCAACTGCTTCTCTTTACTAATCATCCTGATCTCCAGACTTAGCACACACTCTCCAAAAACACTCATCTGCCACATTATCCCTTTCTTACCTAAAAAATATGTATAAATCTTTCACCCATCTAGAAGGCTCTCCCTCTTTCTTCTCACACTCTTCTCCTTCAGAACCCTGACTGCTGAACAGCTCCTCCGGGGAAGCTAGCTGCCTAATTCCACCTGGGGATGAGATCACCAACTGAGAAGAGAGGTCTGTTGATTACAGGGTAGCGTGATCTTGGTGCAGAGTAAGGGCTGTGAAGTGAGGCAAGCCTGGGTTTACATTTATGTCTAGGCTCTGGCACTAAGTGACCTTGATACAAAGGAATGGGGGTGGGGAACTGTCAGTATTTTAAAAGCTCGTGGAACAGGCCCCAAATAGCCATAATGATACCCTAGTTTAGCCCAAGAAATCCACCCTTGAGAACGTTTCTTTTAGTCGTTCTTTCATAGTCTCCATGGGGTGACTGTTGTCTTGTGACATGGAGACGTAGGGTTAGCACTTCCAATAATAGCCAGTGAGAGTTAGTACCGTCGAAAGATGGCCAAAGATCAAGGCAGCTATTACTCATCCTTGCCAGATCTTTCAGCCACATCAACACTGGCTCCATTTTTAAATTCAGAAATTAATATTTAATGTTTTAGTCACTTGTTTTTGCAAAACACCATCACATTGCCTTGCAGGGCTATTGGCATGCCGTGAAAAGATTTTTGTCAGGAAGTTAACTCCAAACCTGGGCTATTTTTATCTCCCCGCTATGAAGTTTATCAGTAATGTCCCCATAATCTAGCAAGTGCTGCCTCTTTTAAACATTATCAGTCTGAAGGAATAAGCAATGGTAGGTGGAAACTGGGAGAAGAAAACTGAGTGCAGCATTTAACAATCCAGTCAATTATTCTTTACCCTTTTAAATTAGAGATAAGTGAGAACCAAGTTTCAAATTCTGGTTAATTTAAGTGGAAACTCCCCCAGGCTTCATGAAACAACAACAACAACACTGACTATCACAACCCCATGTTCTTATGAAATTATTATTGACATATTGTTTAGAAACATCATCTTAAAAACATGTAACTATAGCTAATGTTCTTCCATAACCCATCCCCATCCGTGGCTTTGTGTTAAAGTGAACGAGACCCTGATGCCTACACACTTTTGCAAATAGGAAACTGTCACTTTTTAGTAATACCTTTTTATACGGTGTCCCTAGGTCCTGTTATGCCCAGAGTTCGGGGTCCCCAATAATCCACCACCAGGGAGCCTCTTCCGATGCAAAAGCAAAGAGTCTTTATTCAAACCCAGGTTTGGCTCCCAGCCTCTGTCCAACACAGCGGTGAGGAGAGAGAGACCGTGTCCCAGGAGAACAAAGGTTATATAGGGCAAGTTATTTGGGTGGGCTTTAGGGGTGACGTGAGTTACAGAGATTGGTCATATAGGTCAGGGTTTTACAGCATAAGGGTCAGGACGTGACCAACACATTCTGAAGGTTAGAGCCGTCCTCAACTATAGCCTTATTAGGACCTTAGCTGCATTTCTGGAGCTTCACATTCCTGCAGCTTCATTGGTCCACTCAGGTGGTAGTTGGGGGAGTTAGGTCAATACCGGCATTCTTGTGGTCACTCAGAAAAGGAGGGGGTTTGGGCTGAGGGCCCAGCCCTACAAGGCAAGAGGGAGGAGAGTATGTTTCTGCTTTGTCCTTTCAGTCCCTGTCTATATATTGTGTGCAACTTTTAGTTTGCTCATCTTTAATTGAAAAACTTCTCCAAAACACAAATCACCAAAGAGGAAAAGCTAGTTACCAAGGAGACTTCCTAATGAATCAGAGAGTGATATTTGTATCTGCTTAGTTCCGGAAGCCTTAGAGGTATTTAAAGGAGGAACAAACCATATTTAACCAACTGTGGATAGTGACTTTCTCCTGGCAAGAAGTGCAGACAGCCCTTATTTACTTTTGAAAGCATGGAAGGAAGTTAGCAAGTGCCTCTTGTATGGAATCTGTGAACAGATCTGGACAGATGGGAATATCTCTCGAGCATGCTTGATTTAGGAAAACAAATACCATCCAAGGACAAAGTGGCCCCATGGAGATGATTAAGGATAGCACTGAAGAGCTCTGCATTCCCACCCAGGAATCTGCATGAGGATGCTCTTGGAAATGTGAACTGAGAAAACCTCTACATCTTTGTCTGCAGCCATGACATTTTCCAACATGAAGACAGTGCCACTGAAAAAGGGTCGACTCCTGATTCACCTCCGCATGACGAGAGAGAACTGCATGAATAATTCGGGAATTCAGATCAGATTTTTTTGGTTCATGGCCTGATAAAAGGAAGATTTTTGTTTACATTCGGAAGTTTCTTCATTGATTCTCAGCATATTTTTTGTATAAGCCTTGGTGCATTTTTGAGTCTGGAGTTTCTACCTAGCTGTGCAATGAGAATCCAGTAGCTATTGCTAACAGAAGGCTTTTGCAAAGATAACTTGCAAGGCAAGGCCCATAGCCAGTGAAATGCTGACGTCTCCTGCTGTTTGTGGGAAATTAGAATAATGCCCAGGAATCCTGTGAGTAAAACAATGGCAGGGGGAGAAAATAGTGCTGCAGGGCAGAGAAGTTTCAAAACTGTACAAGTAACCAGGGGTTTGTAACATAAAGTTTGATGAGGACCCCACTTTTTGTTATTTTGTTTTTTCACTATTTATTTTTTTACTGTTATGACTGCTGTTTTTGATCCTGATTAACCAACAGAGGATATTAGGAAAATACTATAGGTTTGAAAAATGTCAGTACTTGCCTTAAGTTATTTTTGTCTTGTCTAAAAAGTCTCTTCCAATGTGAAGAAAAGGGAAAAAATCCACAAATCCTTGGATACAGAAGATTTCTATAAACAACTTATTTTTAAATAACTTATCTTCCTAAAAGTGAAACTACAGATGAATATAATTGGAAGGAAAAAATACCCTTTCCTGACACAATTGAATCTTCTTATTGAGAACTTCAGGTCTACTGTTCCTAAGGTAATTCAATCAATTAAAGTTTGAGTAATATTTCAGAACTTATTAATGAAAGATGAGGGGAGAAAAGAGATTAGATTTAGGGTGAGAAAACAGAGTTAAGTGAGCTACAACTCTCTCCTTTGCTTTTCATGTTTCAGATAATTCCAAAGCTTAGCAATTTTGTAATGATAAACTAATAACATTCTCAGTACTCAGGTAAAAGATATTTTATAGGACAATAATTTGAAGTTTAGTCTTGACATAAATCTTGCTACTTCATCTCTAGAATAAATAAAGTCAGTGGCAGCAATTGTAACCTGAATTGTTAAAATTCAAGTATGTGATCATATTTTTCAGACAACTTTATTAAATTTATCAAGTCTTATTGATCTATATTACCTGAGGCTTCAAATTAACTGAGAACACAGTAAATAACTATTATTTAATGAAAAACACAATAAAATTATGATGAATTTTTAGTGAGAAGAACACAGAAATAGAACTTGTGCAGCATCAAAACAAATGAATGTACTAACACTGAGGCTGAAAAATAACAATGCTTTTTCATTCATAACTTGTTCTGTTATGCTTCAAGAATACATATTTCAGAGGTCTCTATTGGTATTGCCCTATCAGTAATTCCAAAGACAATAAAAGAAAAAAAGATATTATGTAAAGATGGAATTTAGAATGTTTAATTTTTTTCTCTTACTGTTGAACTTCTTGCTCAAATTTTATGTCTTTGTAGATTGATTTATTCATATTTGAATATACTTTCATTGTTGTGAAGGGACAAAAGAAAGTTATTGAATATGAGAAAAATAAAGTAAGATAAGTAAATATGGTGAACTCCTTTCATGTTTCTATCTAGAAATGTTAATATCAATGTATATCAGCTTTGTTATCAGTGTGTATTCTTGTTTAGACAGCAAATGTTTCAATATGTTTTTTACATGTCAAAGAAAATACTCTGTAAGAATCCTATCTAATAAAAAGGGAATATGCTA
Source organism: Myotis davidii (assembly GCF_000327345.1). Lineage (NCBI taxonomy): Eukaryota > Metazoa > Chordata > Mammalia > Chiroptera > Vespertilionidae > Myotis > Myotis davidii. Next base: position 1,817,937 of record NW_006295391.1, on the reverse strand, counting down.
ATTGACACTCACACTGTCGCAAAGATGGCAGTGCCCACAGCTGCAAGATGGCTATACCCAGTCCCCTCAGCCCCAACCAGGTGGCAAGCCACACATTGCGCACCTGCCTTTGGAGTCCCCCAGTACCCTCAGCCCCATAGCTGCCCAGGGCCAGCCCGAGGTGCAGGCAATCCTCGGATGGCAGCTACCCAGCCGCCCAGGGCTACCCGAGGCTCAGGTAACCAGGGCCAGCCAAGGCTTGCACTGCTGGCAGTGGCAACAGCAGAGGTGTGATGGGGCGTTGCCTTCCCCTGATCGCTGGGTTGCCTCCCACCCCTGAGGACTACTAGACTGTGAGGGGGGGGCAGACCAGGCTGAGGGACCCCCTCCAGTGCATGAATTTTCATGCACCAGGCATGTTAAAAATATAAAAAACAGAAAAGTAACCTTAAGGTTATCATCAGTTTTGGCTTAAGTCAAACAGAAGTCTTCAGAGCACTTTATGTATTATAAAATTTTTAATGAAGTACATTCAAAAAACCTAAGAGAAAAAGAAACTACTAAGACTGAATAGTACAGTATAAATTTATATTGTCATAGTGAAATTGTGACATTCTGTCCTCCAAATAACAGTCAAAAAATATAGATTGACTTGGTAATTTCAGATTTTTAAGAATATCACTTTTTATCTCATTTTATTGTGCTTTGAACAGTGTTCAAAGATCTATTTTACCAGTGATAACATCTTGCATCTAACATCTTGTAACACTCTAGAAGTTAAACAATGCAGTCATCAAAATGACCTCATTTGATCTGCAAATAATATGGGAAATGATTCTTTTCCCCTTCCTTTGTCTGAAGGAAGAAATATAGACCTAATGATTAGGTGTCTTATCAAGCAAGGTCTTAAAGCTGGGGAGAAGTGGAACTGCATCTTGAACTTGAAACATTTTGCTTCAGTCATATGTTCCTATTACTACTCCACAATATCTCCATTGAAAAGATAAAATAGTAGTGAATAGCACTATGGAAACCTGACCAAAGGAAAAGAGAATACATCAGGGGCTCTAGAAATGTTTGAACCATTAGCTTATGTGTAGCTGGATGTCTTTCATATGTTGAAAGATGTTGCAAATATTTGTTTATTCAAGTGTTTTCATTCTTTCTTTGCTTTATAATAGGCTGCAGCACTTGTCATTTAAAAGTACTAAACTTAGCTAACCTAGGTTTCCATAAATAAATGCTGTATAATAGGGAAAGCCCCTATTGTCAGAGTTGTAATTCTTTTTTCCTAAAAAGTAGTACCAGTATAACTGACATTCTGTGCACATTTACAATATGAAAATTTAAAATACTGTGATATAGAAAATATTAACAAAGTTACTTTATACATAAAATTGTATATAATAAAAATCTGTATTCTTAAAAATCTAGAACCACACAATTTCAAAGTTAGCAAACCAAATGAATTGTAAACTGTACTAGAGGCCTGGTACATGACATTCATGCACTGGTTGGGGGGAGGGGAGTCCCTCAGCTCAGTCTGCACCTTCTCCCAATCCAGGACCCCTTGGGGGATGTCCAACTGCTGCAGAGGCAGAAGAGGGTCCTGCCACCACTGCTGCACTCACCAGCCATGAGCCCAGCTTCTGGCTGAGCAGCAGTCCTCCTGTAGATTTTTTACCAGCCATGAGCCAGCTTCTGGCTGAGCAGCAGTCCTTCTGTAGAAGCACACTGACCATCAGGGGGCAGCTCCTGCATTAAGTGTCTGCCCCCAGTGGTCAGTGTGTGTCATAGCAACTGGTCATTCCACTCTTCAATCAATTTGCATATTAGGGTTTTATTATTATAGGCTTATGCTGTCACCAAATGGCATAACTGATACCCTTTGACAGAATTATAGAACTATATTTTTGTATGCACTAAAACTTTGATAGATGGTTCTGGTGACTATTTGGCTATTAATACTCACTGTTATAATTATAAACTGCTTTTTTATATACTACTAGAGGCCCAGTGCATGAAATTTGTGTACAGGTTCCTAGCAGCTGTTGGCTGCCTGCTGGGGCCTCCCTTCCCCCAGCTGCCTGCTGCCCCCACTAGCCGGGGCCTCCCTTCCCATGGTTGGCAGCCCCACCCCCTGGTTGCACTGACAGTCAAGGGGACAATTTGCATATTAGGCTTTTATTATATAGGATGGCAATGATTTTCAGCCAGAGTGTTACAAGAATTTTAAAAACATTCACTACCTATTTAGTCAGTGTCAGTGTCACAAGTGTTACAAGAATTTTAAAAACATTCACTACCTGACTATTTAGTCAGTGTCACTGATCTCTTTTCCCTGAGATTGTCAAATAAAAAAATAACAATAGCTAACATAATAGCCATCCAGTGTGAATGCCCAATCTTCAATCATAAATATGTAGGTCATATAATACAATCACATAATAAGGTTGCATCTGATTAGTTAATTCTTGATACCAGAAATCCTTATATGCAAGTATAGGTACCTGCTTTTTTTAAAAAAGTAACTTAGGAGCAAAAAGGGTAAGTAGTTACTATTGTTATTTTTTAAATCAATCAAAATTTACCTATTTTTGTCAGATTGGCAAAAAAATATATATATATTTTTGGTGTATTTCAGAATTTTAGTAATTAGTTTATGTGTGCCATGACCTGAAAAATGGTTGAAAATCGCTGTAGTATAGCAAAATTTCTAATCATAAGTGAAATTATGGTGATACTGAAATAAATAAATACATACATACATACTTTGGAGGAAAGGTTAGATATACTAAAACACTTTAAAGGCGGTCAAACAAGTACCAAGAGACAATGTGCTGCTGATTTAGGAGAGAGCATTAATAAATAATAGATAATTCTGCCTCTAGATTTATAAAAGCATTTATGTGGCAGAGAAGCAGAAGGAGGGGATGAGGGAATGAAAAAGAGGAGGAGGAGGAAAAGGAGCAGAAAAAGGAGAGGAAAACAAAAAGGAAAGTAAGGAGGACAAGGAAAAACATAAAGGAGAGAAAGAGAAAAAGAAATAAGGGTGAAGAAGGAGGAATAAAGACAAAGTGAAGGAGGAAATGATATAATGGTTGTAGATTTCTGTGCTCTGACAAGTTTCTCTCCTTCTTTATACCTATCATTTTTAGAAAATGAGCCTTAGATTATTCAAATTTTGTATCATACAAAGTCTTTAAGAACATACCACTCATAAAATACACTAGTAATTCCCTTTATAAAATAACTAGAGGCCAAGTGAACAACATTCGTGCACTTGGTGTGTGGGGAGAGAGGGGGCGGTCCCTCAGCCTGGCCTGCAGCCCTTTCACAGTCCAGAAGCCCTTGGGGGATGTCCAACTGATGGCTTAGGCCTGGGGAGTGGGCTTAAGCTGGCAGTCAGATACCCTTAGTTCCAAAGAGGAGAACGGATTTTCTTTGTGTTATACCATGGCCATTTCTTTATAAAACAAGAATTCTAGGTATTCCTCCATATCTAATGCGATAGATTTAGGAAGAAACCCGAAAAGGTATTTCTAATGAATGGCTCACCAGATATAGAAACCAGAACTCATTTCTTCTACCAACTCATCCTCAACTACAACATACTCTTGATGAGTAGTGTTTAAAAAAAAAAGAAAAAAAGAAACCCAGGAAATGTTTCTTGTTTTTAAAATTCTCTTAAAATACCATCTTAAACCCACAGAGAATGTGTCTGGTTAAGTGTGAAACTGAGCCCCACTGAGCTGTATTATAAGAGCCAAAGGTCATCTCGTATAGGATTTTACCATGACAGCCAATCTAAGCTCACTTAATTAATGCTGCTTCAATTCCAGGTGGATTTTTTTCCAACACAAAAATAGATTCAGTCTTATGATTTTCTTCTAAATTCTAATAGCACTCATTTCTATAAAGTACCAGCACTGAAAAATGTTAATCAAGGGATATGAACCTAGTCTGAGCCTGTCACTGTCATATGTCTGTTCATGGAAGCAGATGGAGTTAGGGTGCACACACCACACATTTCCTCCTTACTGAAAGTATCTATAACCAGCTCCTGGGTGCTTAGTAGCTTTTTTTCTTTATTCTGGCTTACATAGCTTTATCCTAGTGAGTTCCTTTAGCTTTATTGTCTTTTTAAATCATATAAGATATAGAGACAGATATATAGACTAGTTGGTAGGGATTGGCCATGTATTTGTAAAAAAGGAAGAGTAGTCAGACTAAAAGAGGAGAGGAATAAAGATTAGTTATTTCATTATATATATACTAGAGGCCCAGTGCACAAAAATTTGTGCAGTGCACTGGGGGGTGAGGGGGTCTTCAGCCCAGCCTGCACCCTCTCGCAGTCTGGGAACCCTCAGGGGATGTCCACCTCCTGGCTTAGGTCCATTCCCTGAGGGATAGGGCCTAAGCTGGCAGTCATACATCCCTCTGGCAGCCCAGGAGCCCTCAGGGGATGTCCACTTGCCAGCGGGGAGCAGGCCTAAGCTGCAGTCAGACATCCTTAGTGCTGCTGAGGAGACAGGAGAGGCTCCAACCACCACCGCTGTGCTGGCAGCCATCAGCCTGGCTTGTGGCTGAGCAGAGCTCCCCCTGTGGGAGCACACTGATCACCATGGGGCAGCTCCTGCATTGAGCATCTGCCTCCTGGTGGTCAGTGTGTATCATAGTGACCAGTCATTCCCAGTTCTTCTGCTGTTAGGGTCAATTTGCATATTACCCTTTTATTATATAGGATAGAGGCCTGGTACATGGGTGGGGACCGGCTGGTTTTCCCTGAAGGGTGTTCTGGATCAGGGTGGGAGTCTTGCTGGGGTGCCTGGCCAGCATGGGTAAGGGGCTGATGGCCATTTCAGGCTGGCCATGCCCCCTAGCGACCAAAGCTCCCAGCCTCTCTTTTTCTTTATCTTTTTTTTCTGGGATTTATTTATCTTCTATAATTGGAACTTTGTAGCTTTGAGTGGAGGCCAGGTCCGGCCAGGGCAGGCAGGAAGCTTGGCTTCCTCCATCACTGGGGGCAACCCAAGCTTCCTGCTCACTCCAGCTCCATGGCCACTGCCATCTTAGTTGGGTTAATTTGCATGCTTGCTCCTGATTGGCTGGTGGGTGTGGCTTGTGAGCATGGCTTGAGAATAGCGGAGGGACAGTTAATTTGCATGTTTCTCTTTTATTATATAGGAAATATATCCTAACCACATTAAAGTTTTAAGATTGCCATATGAATATGAAAATGATGGTTAAAATTAACAGAAAAGAAAGAATAAAAAAATAAGAAAAATGAAAATGGAAAGATCAGAAAATAAAGAAAAGAGAGAGTGACAATGAGACTTGACCAATAATATTAAAAACCATTTATTAAGGGTTTCCTGTTTGCTAGGTACTGAATAATTTATATCCTTATCTCTGCCAGATATTTGTGTTCTCTTTTTGTAGAAGAGAAAACTGAAGTTGAGCACAGGGCCATGGAGATGGAATGTTTTTGGAATTTGCCTATATGCTTTCTGCCATTCCTCTCTTCCCAAAGTTTTAAGAAAGCAAAGAGGGAGTATCTTGGGTGGGGGGGGAATGGGAAAGAGAAGAACAGGGGGATATTTAATTCTCCATCTGTGCCCCCTTTGGCTTCTGGCTGTCATTTCATTCAGGAATTATGTAGAGCTCCCAGTAAGGTCCCCTCAGATGCCCAGAAAAAAAGCAGGAGCCATTTTATTTATTTATTTATTTACCTATTTATTTTGTTAATTCTCACCCAAGGATATTTTTTCGTTGACTTTTAAAGAGAATAGAGAGACAGAGAGAGAAACATCAATGTGTAAGTGACACATTGATTGGTTGCCTCCTGCACGCGCCCTGACCAGGGCTGGGGATCAAGTGCAACTGAGGTGCGTGCTCTTCTTTGGAATTTAACCCAGGACCCTTCAGTCCTTGGGCCAATATTGTATCCACTGAGCCAAACTGGCTATGGTGCAGGAGCCATTTAAATGCATTATTCATGTTAAAAATTACAAATATGAGGGTAAGGTAAAAATCACGGGGGGGGGTATACTTCTATTGTTTAACTTGTGGTAGTCAGTGAATCAGTGAATTTGGGGCCAAATTGCAGGAAAATATATCTAGCATAAGTGAGTCATGAAAGCTTTGAGAGTCACATGACTCTAAACATTCTCCATAGGCCTTGCTCATGTAAACATGTATCTGTTTATATGAGTGCATAAATCTTGGTTCTTCCATTGCTGGCTGGAGACTCAAGCTCTTTCTAAACACTGAATAATTCAAAAGGAATTAATCTGTGTCTGACTTAAGCATTTATTATTATAAGATGCTAAAGTGGGGAACAAGATGGTTTGAATGATGGTAAAAATCAACACAATTTCCAGAGATTGTTCAGGATAAAGGTCTAAGGCCCTGGTCGGCAAACTGCAGCTCATGAGCCACATGTGGCTCTTTGGCCCCTTGAGTGTGGCCATGAAGTTTCAATTGCACTCTATTTGCGTGCCCGCATGTGGTATTTTGTGGAAGAGCCACACTCAAGGAGCTGCAGTTTGCTGACCACTGGTGTAAGGTATATATTTTAAGCATTAAAGAAAAAGGTTTCCTTTTTCAGCCAACAAATGACATGCCATGGAAAAGAGAGTTCTCTCAATTCATAATGCTGGGATTTGAGAAGTGTAGCTTTAGCAGTTGATGAAATGCTTTTATGTTTAGATAATTTTATTTAAAATTTCCATCCTCCAGCCCTGGTTGGTGTTGCTCCATGGTTAGATCATCGGCCCTCTCAACAAAGCATCAAGGGTTCAATTCCTGGTCAAGGGCATGTTCCTGGGTTGCAGGTTTGCTCCCCACCCAGGTCGGGGTGTGTGAGGGAGGCAACCAGTCACATCCATGTTTCTCTCTCTCTCTCTCCCTGTCCTCTCTCTGTGTCTCCTCATCTCCCCTTCTCCCTTCCTTCCTCCCTTCTCTCCACTCTCTCTGAAAAGCAATGGAGAAAATACCCTCAGGTGAGGTTTAACAACAACAACAAAAAATCTCCATCCTCCATGGAAAACAAGTCTCAAGTGCCATGATAAAAAACGATGTGTTCTATCTTTAATTTGCTTTGTAAATTACACTCTCAAACAAGCATTTTCTGATGGGTCAGAACAGTGGTGGCAGTCCCAGGGAGAGAGGTCACCTAACAGATAGTCTCTTCCCTGTTTTATGCCATTTGTAAAATATTTTGAGCATTACCCCCTACACACATTCCAAACTGAGAATCATACTCTTGTCTTTCAAAGATATCTAGATGAGAGCTATACAATATGATGGTGATTAGCCAGCCACATGAGGCTAAATTAATTAAATTTAATTGCATTTAAAGTTCTATAGCCTAGTCTCACTAGCCATATTTCAAGTGTTCAGTGTGAGGCATATGTAGCTAGTGGCTACTATATCAGTCAGTTCAGGGTTATAGAACATTTTTATCATTAAAGAAAAATGGTCTTGGACAGTATAGCCCGGTGTGAGAACCACAGTTCGAATGGCTGTCTTAGAAAAGTAATGCCCTTATTGGGCCCTTCTATAGCCTCTGTTTAAACCTCTATTGTCATACTTGCCCCCTTCTAGGTAATTACTTTTCAGTTTGCTCCAGCCAATGCCTATACCGCCATGAGACTGATCAAGACCAGGGACCATGGTTTATTCATCTTTGTAACTCCAGTGGCAATGATATGAATGATAATAATGGTGATACTACCCAACTTTTATGAATCACAATCTCTATGTGCCTGGCACTAGGCTAAGCTCTTTATAGTACTCCCTCACTTAATCCTCACAACAACCTGTAGAGCATATATTATTGTTAGCCTCATTTTAACCAGAGAAAATTGAGGCATTGACAGATTAAGAAGCTTGTTAAAACAGATAGTCTGACTCCAGAGCCTACTCTTTTCCATCAAGTTATGGAAACCTCCACATCACAGTGTGGACTTAGAGTGGGCATTTACCAACAAAAATAATAGTAACAATAGTTACCAGAATTCATTGAGTGCTCCCTTTGCCATGAACTAGGTTGATTCCTTTACCTACTTTATTTCATTTAATTCTCACCCGCCTTTAAAAATAACATAGCCAATGTGGCTCAGTTGGTTGGAGCATCCTCCCATACACTGAAATGTGGCAGGTTTGATTCTCAGCCAGGGCACATACTAGGCTGTGGGTTTGATCACTGGTCTAGGCACTTGCAGCAGGCAACCAATCAATGTTCCTCTCTCACACTGATGTTTCCCTCTCTTTCTCCCTTCCTCTCACTAAAATAAAAAACACATACCAAAAACCCTAAAAGGCAGATCCCATTATTATTTCCTTTTATAAAGAGGAAGTTGAAGCTTAATAAGAGGTTCAATGACTTCAAATGAGGTCATTCAGAGTGAGGTAAGGATTTGAACTCAGGTGTGTCTGATTTCTTGCTCTTAATTATTAATCAATACTGCATGTGTTTATTAATTTACCAATGGATGAATGAAAGAACAAGTGAATGAATGACCTACTCAAGTCTTTTTCTACACTTGCCTTCTTTATCAACATTCTCAGCACAAATCCCTGCTATATAAGAAGCTTAACTGCTCCTACAGTTTAAAGAAGGAAAAAATAGCTGTGTACTAGTTCTATTTGGGGGAGGAGGACTGGGAAATCAACATGAAGGAAATGAGTCTCTGCAAATTCCCAAAGATTTGGGGCTGAAGCCAATCTGTTAGTTTGCAAATGAAAGCGCTATCTTCGCTTTTCACTACTCGCGTTCATGCTTTTAAAAATCTAAACAGTAGGCTTACCATCTGCTATGTGCATTGGAAAATCAGAACTGCCAACACTAAACAGAAGATGTCCTGGATAGTCTCAAATGTTTCCGGTTGCTGGGAAACACACTTCAGGCTTTCCAGGCACCTCAGCTACATCACCTGGGCTTCAGCTCTGACATACAAAAAGCACCATAGAAGGGGGCATTTGATTTTATGCGGGTTTTCTGAGACTTGTCACCAGCTGCTGCTACCGTTAGTACTGGATCAATAGCAAAAGATGAATGAACACAATGTTGTTTTCTTAGAAACTCGGATTTTTATACACTAAGACTCCCTAACTCAGTTAAACATCAGACTGGGCACTTCTGACATAGTAAAAAGTACAAATTATAGAATATTTTAAAGAATAGAATTTTATTTATTTGGTTAAGTTCACTAATTTTAAATGAACTAACAAGTATAAATCCTTATTTTAGTGGAAGTTGAAATTTTTTTTTTTTTTTAGTTAACACACCAGTTTAAGGAATATTGGTACTTGTTTATCAATGTCCCCAGGGTTTAATTTGAACTTTTCATTTAAATAATTCCATGTAGATACTATTTCACCTCCACTGTATTTCTGGGAGAAAAGTATTTCCACTATTTTTAGAGATAAAGTAACTAAGATTATGTGGATAAGATCCCTGTCTGGAATTCATAATTAGCTTCAAAGATTTTCAGAGAAGCCCAGGATAAAAAGTAATCTCTGTGTATTCTTAAATCCCAGCCTATGCCCTGGAAATGTACACTTATCTTTTCTGGAAGGCTGCCCCGGCCACACTGCCCAAACCGGCCACCTGGGACCCTGTCTGTGCCTTTCCATTTAGATCCTCAGCCCTAGCTGGTGGCCCCCAGGACCCTGAAGTACTATAGTTAAACCAAAAATACCACTGGTATATTTTGTATGAACTAAATGGCACCTGTAAACCAAGAAGCCAAGCAGGGCCCTAACTCTGACTCACTCCCACAACAATGTTCCCACAGCGCCCTGAATTATAAATTACAATCACTCTGAACTTCCCATTTATTTCTCTCCCATCACAATCCCTTAACCACTCACATCCAAATTGGGGGAAGGGATGCAGCTGGGGATTTTGGAGAGAACCTTAAAGAGGACACAATTCTTAGGTGCCCATTCCAACCTTCCATAATCCTCAATTCTAGATTTTCATGCCAGCTAGAGAAAAGCAGACTTATGTTTGTCCCTTGCTTATAGAGGCTACAATTGGGCCTAAGGTTGTATTCTGGGGGTTCCTAGCTCGATAAGGGGTATTTGGGTGTGTGTGGGGGGCATGCATGCTGAGGGAGAGAAAAGGATAGGGGTCATCTGTAGCAATATCAACAATAAAAAATAAACAAACAGCAAAAAGCCATTTTGGTGAATGAAAGCCATTTAAAACATTCAAATTCTTCCTGGTCCTTAGTGGGGTATGGACCAGAGTTTGACAGTTTTCAGTCTTCCTTAAGGATCTTGTTAATTTAATTTTAATATTATATCTTATAGGCTCGATATTATAATTCTATGAATCTCAAGAGAGCCTGACTTTCAAATGCTTCCTCTGTTACATCCATTATGTACTCATTCATGTATTCAACCCATATTTGGTCTTTGCTGAGTACCTACCCTTCTCAGGAAGCTGGGGACATAGTGAAGAACTGAATAGATATGGGCCCTGACCTCTCAGAGGTAGTTGTGCAGGGGACATTAATTAAGCACTTACTATATTCCAAGAGCTATGCTAATCCTTTTACATCATTTTCCATTTTCATTGCCTTTAATCTTCACAACAACCACATGAAGTAGGTATTATAATTAATCCCTTTTTACAGGGAACTGAGAGGTGAGGAAATGGCCTTTGCCAATAGTGAGTTTAAAATCAAACCTGCCTCAAACAGATTGTCAAACTGCAGCGGGAAGGCCAGGGAGGATTGGGGGGCGGGAGGTAGTGGGGTAAGAGATCAACCAAAGGACTTGTATGCATGCATATAAGCATAACCAATGGACATAAGACACTGGGGGATAGGGGAGGCTAGGGGACTGTCTAGGGCGGCGGGGGGGCGGGGGGATGGGCACATATGTAATACCCTTTGTAATAAAAAATTAAAAAAAATAAAATAAAATAAAATCAAACCCATCTTCTAGAGCACACACACTTTACTACCATGCCGCACTGACTCTATTTTAGTTGTGTATATTTGCATATATTTTAATTGTGAAGATTAAATGCCACAATGCAAGTAAAACTCTTAATAGCCTGCCTGGCATGTAGTCTACAGCAGTTATTTCCATCCTCTCTACCTGCACAGAAAATACCTAGCCAATCCTGAGCTCCCACTTCTGTCATAGCCGAGTCTTTTTGGAAAGTCTCAGTCTTTCTCTTGGCCTAGCCCTGCCTCTCCCCTCAAAACAGATTCCCCATAGCCTCTAAGAACCAAGAGGCCAGACTGACAAGGACATTCCTCATTGACCAGGACACCTGGTACGTACGTGGCTGGTGAAGACTTTGTCCTGTTCATAAAGCTCAGAAGACACAGCAACCTCCCCAAATGGAGAGTGTGCAAAGCCTGCCCCTGTGGTCCAGCAGGTACAGTGTCCCCCAAAGTCCAAACATTTGTTCACAAAACTTTAATGTGCATCAGAATCCCCTGAAGTTTTTTTAAATATATATATATAATTTCAGAGAGAAAGAGAGAGAGACATAGAAACATCAATGATGAGAAAGAATTATTGATCGGCTGCCTCCTACACACCCGCCACTGAGGATCAAGCACACAACCCGGCATGTGCCCTGGCTGGAATCGAACTGTGACCTCCTGGTTCATTGGGTGATGCTCAACCACCAAGCAAGACTGGCCAGGTTCCCCTGAATGTTTTTAAATGCAGACCTCCAGCCCTAACCCACAAAGACTTTACCTTGGTAAACCGGAGTGTGGATGGGAGGTGGAATATGAGCTTTCCATTAGGCACACCATTTACTTCTCATGCAAGTTGTTGGAAGACCACAGAATAAGAACCAGCTTCAGAATTCGCTTCACTTGGGGCTATAATGAATTTCTCAGGCAGTAAAACCCCTTCCTCTAGGGATCACACCCACAAAACCAGAGAAGGCTGAGCCCTCAGAAAAGGCTGAGAGTCCACTTAAAATTAAGAGTAGGCCAAGCATCACTATCTAGCCAGTCAGAAGAAAAAGAATTAAAATATTTTCTTTAATACTAGCCATTTGCTAAGAATTTTCTATATGCCAGGCTTGGTTTAATAGAGATAGCCCTGATTTTCAAATAATATGACCTTTTTTGAAATCATGCTGTTTTTGTGGGCAGATTATTTAATTTCTTTAAGCCTCTGATTCCACATATATAAATTGGGAAGTGGAAAATGCAGTGTTGTTCTGGGAATTAACAGATCAGTTATCTGGTCTATAGAAACATGCAACAAATATTGGTTCCTTCAGTTCTACCCTCTCTCCTACAGACAAGATGCTTGCCTATGTCACTGCAACTAATGAGTATACAAAAGCCTGTTTTTCTACCTTGATGTTATGTGTGTAATCCTTCTATTGTGCCAACTAAGTTTTGAATGTCTTTATTTAAACCAGGAGATTAATAGTTTATCTGCTAGGTCTCCATCATTTGTCTCCAATAAAAAATGAGATTAACAGTTTTATTAGGGGGTCTTAATCACTTAGATTCTGTAATCTGTAGATATTGTGTGTAATGAATGAGTTTAATGACTGATTAAAAATTCACCTGTTATTTTAGAAACCTCTCCCAAAAGACTCTCTTTATATTACTCTATTAATAATGTATGCAATCTATTAGAAGGAGGCCATAGTGATGTGAATGTGTGTATGTGTTATATAGACTCACAAATATTTATTAACTGTTTCCTAGAGCTAGCCACTGTTCCAGGTGCTGAAGATACCATATTGGATAAGGAAAACTTTGCTCCCATGGCCCTTTAACCTAGTGGGAAAATAGTACTAATGACAGCTGACACATATTATAGGCACCCTATGTGTGAGGCACTGCAATATTAATTGTTGTACATGCGTGTTCGTTTCTTGAGAATTCTATAAGCATTAGTTTCTTTCATTATCTCCATTTTACAAATGGGAATCTAAAGCACAGAGTGGTTAAGTAACTTGTCCAAGTTCACACACATGATTGATATCAGAGCCAGTATTTGGATGGACCCCATAGATTTCTGCCCCAACCACTGTGAAAACTGCCTTTTTTATATAATCTGAAGTCTTAAATGGTATTTTATATTATTAAAGAGATTATATATTTTATCCTATGAATTGAAAATAGCAAGTGGTTAAAAAAAATCATCATTTTTGAAACAAAAGCCAAACAGAAAGATAAAATAGCTGTAGACGGGAAAGGAGTAGGCACACAAGGTCATATTTTTTATACTTTCCATCTTTCGTATTCTTTTTATTATATAGACATCCATATCCTATTGGGGAAAGGAGATAAAATGTTCTATTATGAACTGTGTTAAGTGATCTGAGACAATGTTCATTCTTTTTACTGTAAATCAGGGTAAAATTGTAGCCTTGAGATGTTTACTATGAGGACAACATTCGGTAAAGCATATACAGTGATTGGCATGTAATGATTACTCTGTAAATGTTAGAACCTCTTTATCTAGTAGTTATAGGTTTACATTTTTATTCTTTCACATTGGATATGAGCAAATACTCACAGAAACTACATTTAATTCATGGACAATTTCTGAAGTGAGTTCATTTCTAATTACAATACCAAACCAGCTTTGTAAGGCTGGTCCACATGAATTTTCAATGAGCATACAAAATAAGAAAAACACCATTATAGCTAAAAATTAAGAAAAGGACTTACCTACTCATGAAGTCTCCTACTCTTGGAGGAAAAATAGTTCCTAGAAATCACTTTAGAAATCTGGTTCAAAAAATTTAGAAACCAAAACACAGACAGAAATTGCCTAGTCCAAAGTTCCATACCCAGTTGGTGGCAACATATTTAAAACTACACTCCTAATATACCATCCTCCCTCCCCCCACCTGCTGGTCTCCATCCCACCCTCATCCACATCCACATGATCTCTGCCACATACAATGACTTCCACTAATGCTCTCAGCAGTGCCCTTTAATGCCATGCTCTGAGACCACCTTCACACAAAACTATCGTTAGGTGGAATTCCCTGGCACAATTGAATGAAAGGAGAGAGAAGAGAAATAGGCAGACCACTCCAGATTGACAGGTGGCAGGTTTAAGAAGCAAGAGAACTTACAAGGCTTGTCTTGGGTGCTGCAAGACAAGTAGATCTCTGTACTTGCCTGCCATAACCGCAAAAGTTTATATAGAGATTTTAGCAAGTTCATATGGTCTCAGCAATACTTTACTTTCTCAAGGCTTAAAACTGGGCTGGATATGGGAACCATGAGCAGAACTCACATACATTCCAAAGACAGGGGAGCAGGTAAGGAGCTTCTAGGTGTTCAAAGTCCAGCTTGAGAGTCAACCGTCAGTCATGTCTTCTTAATTACCGCTCCAGCAATGTGATCTGAAAATAATCACCATTATAAAAAGTTCAGTCTGGCGGGGCTGTTACTAAGTAACAGATCCCCCAGAATGTGCAAAGCTCTGATCATTAACCTTGTGGAAGAAATTATTTGTCTGTATTGTCTTATTAGACTCTGCTTCTATTTTAAGGAAAATATAAATTCCCCTTACATATAAAAATCTTATAATTCTTTTGTTACAATATCACAAATTTTTCTATTATCCATGAGATATGGAACCCTTCAGAAAAATAGTTACTAGCCAGAAAACTTGGTATTAGTTTTCCAAAAAAAATACCTTGAATATGATTGCTGTATATTTCTTCCTTCAATAACACACAGACATATTCATTCAGCAAATATTGCTTCGGGCCTGCTAGTATTCAGTCCTATGGTGGACATAAGCTACAGTTCTTGCCTGAAGGGCTCAGTGGGGAGAGACCCTCAAACAAGTATATTACAAGTGATCCCCGAGATCCTAGACCAGGGGTAGGCAACCCCTGGCACGCATGCCAACCATGGCATGCCAGTAACTTTTGCTGGCACGTGAAACCCTCTTTTATAATCTTCCATTTACAATATTTTTCTTAATATTGATTTTTTATTTTTCAGATAAATTCAGTGTAGGTGCATCTTAGATAAATAAATAATTTTACATAACAAGTTATCTTAAAAACCATAGACATGGATTTATGAGAGAGGGGAAGAGCAATTTCTAAATAATTGTGCATAACATGTATACATTACAAAATAAATGTATTTTTCATCATCATATACTGTGTTTTTGTCGCGCAAATGAATTTTATTATTTCTTCAAGGCTCTTCACATATGTACACCTTAAGAGATATCAAGTAGGCATAACATATTCTCAAAAAATTAGGGTTGGCACGCAGAAGAATTTTGAGTCAGAGATTTTGCTGGTTTTGGCACGCAGTCACAAAAAGGTTGCCCACCCCTGCCCTAGACTAAGGATGGGTGGTGTGTGTGTGGCTTGGGGGTGGGAGGGAGGGATGAATACAGTGAAGGGACAGCTATCTTGTCCTGAGACAAGCAGGGAAGGCTTTATAGAGGAGGTGACTTTGAACTAGGTTTTGGAGAACCAGTGGGAATTTTCCAAGTAAAGACTGGAGAGGGCACTTGGGACAGGGAAGAGCATGTGTATGGATGTGTAAGGATGGAGAAAGCATGCCGTAGTTAGAGAATGACCAGGAGGAGCAGCAGGCAAGAGTAAGTGAGTCAAATTGGGAAAGTTTCTCAGTCACATTGAGAAGGATCTGTTGGGTCCTGCGAAAGAGTTTGCATTTGTTAACCGACAGGTGGACAGTTGTGCTCCAGTGATGGCTTTTACCAGCAGTTACTAGATAAAACCCACTTCAGTAACATCTAATGTTTGCCAGCATTTGATGAAGCTTTTGCACTTAAAGCAAGGTCTCTCTCTCTCTCTCTCTCTCTAAGAGTTTGAGGAGAGACTGCCCATGGAAATTATAGCTGAACAACAGCCTTTGTCTGGAAATAATACGTCTGCAGTTTTCTGAAGTTCTCTCTTTTTCTGAAATTCCATATGTCTGCCCTGGCATTTGTATAGCACTGAAGAGGGGGGAAAAAATTGGCCACATGTTCATTTTGGAGGTCAAATTCAGAGAGATGTTGAAGGGTTCCAGCCTACTTTTTCAGTTTGAGGATTTAAAAAAGAGAGTTTAGGGCTGATTTGAATAATGGCTTGTGTTCCCAAGAGCGTTGTGCTTTGGTAAGCAATGTTGGCTGATTATTGCCTCATGCTTTTCTGCAACAGCTGCCTGTCTCCTTTTAGAGCTCTATTCTAGGGGGATTGCAAGTGCCACAGAAGAGAATTTAACTCCTCACTACTCAGTTCGTTTGGGTAGAAGAGATATGAGAGAGCAGTGGTACCCTTTTGCTTGTTTCAGAAAGTCACTGGTTGCTTGAGGCAAACAGGAAAAGGTTTTTTTGTGGACTCAAAGGGAAGTTGTGTGTGACCCATTCCTCTGAAGTCCACTTCCTTGATATTTTGATATCTCTCTGCGTCTTTGCGTAACTTGGCTTTCAGCTAAGATTCAGCATTTATTTCAAGGAGGGACAAGTTAAGGCCCACATCACTGGTCTGTCTTTCTGTTTTCTGAGCCCAACTATATGTCTAGTTTATTTGGAAAGCACACCATGCTATGATGGTTGGATTTCTTGCCATACCCAATGAGAAATTAATTGCCTTATTTTTGTTTAAAAATTATTTATTAAACACTCTATGACCTTGTCGTTTTTTAGGTGCTATGGGTATTTAATCAATGGAGTTTGGTTTCCTACCACATGACTTAGCAAAGGGCCCTTGGTGAACTTCCCTTTTATGGTACGATGATACTAAACAGAACTGACTAGGACCCTGGGTGAATGGAAGCTGATTTTTCAGGAAGCAAGTCAGAGGTCTGCAGTGGTCACTCAGCCTTACTACAGTTCAGGTGGAGATTTTGGAATCCCCTGCCCTTCTCCCTTGCTATATAACCATTCCTGATCAGTGCTTCCTTCCTGTGAGGTGTCCATTCTTATCATCAGTTGTTCCCACAAACCTCTTACCCAAGTTTACAATCAACCAACTCCAATGGTTCTTTTGAATTAATCATGGATTGCTCATTCTCAAGGGACAGAGCAAAGCATTCTGCAATGTTAGCTCACATACTTCAGCAGGGATCCTGGCTTCTCTTCTACATTTGATATTTCTGACATTTTTGAATGCTTAGATAACATACAGAATAATATTAATAATATCAATGTTTATGAGCACTTATTATATGTAAGGGACAGCCTAAACATTCACATACTATCTCATTTCTCTCCCTCACAACAACCTAGAGCTAAATACTATTATTCTCCCCATTTTATTGGTGAGAAAACTTTGTCAAAATAGGTAACTCACTTGTGATCAGGTAAGAGCAGAACCTGATTAGAATTTGCATTTCTTTTTTTTGAAAATATGTTCAGAGAGAGGGAGAGGAAAAGAGGGATGGAAACATCAATGAGAGAGCATCATTGATCCTGCATACCCCCAACTGGGTATCGAGCCCACAACCCAGGCATGCGCCTTGACCAGAATCGAACCATGACCTCCTGGTTCATGGGTCAATGCTCAACCACTGAACCCACACCAGCTGTGCTAATTTGCATTTCTTAATACTACAGCCCTTGGAAGCACCTCAAGGGGTTTTCAACACATCTCTGTGTTAGTTACTACAGAGAACCCAGAGTTGACTAGACCAGGTGGGACTTGACCCCTTGTCAGAAACTGAAGCCCTCCCAGGCACACCCACTCTCCCTCCAGGATCTGCTCACTTTAAGAGAGAAACTCATACTCACAGATAACAGTAAAATTGGTCTTTCTCTTTAGGCATTGCTTTTTAAAATCATAAAACACTATTTCTTTGGAATAAGTTAAATGATTAGCTTGCCAGGGTTATGCTGATATTTTATGTTTGGGCAAATTTCAGTAACTTGAAAAGGAACATGAGCTATTCAAGTTCCAACATCTCTAACCTAAAATACATATGTATGTCAATATTAAGATGTGTCCAGATGGAAAACTGAAGGGAAGAAAATTAGCGGGGGGCAGTTCTCCTTGTATCTAATTTGAACTGAGTGTTTAAATGAGATACCTGTTCCCAACGCATGGGCCTCCACTACCCCGGTAACTTCCATCCTTGGCCTGATCATGTTTCCCTCAAGCTGACATTGGTTTTCTTCTTTGGCTATGATTTGCTGGACATTTACTCCAGGGCCCTCCAGACAATGATGGAGTCTAATGAAACCTCAGTATAGGGACCCTACCCAAGTGCCAGCCTTCAGGGTCCACACTCCCCTGGGTTTGCTTCAACTAACTCTCCCAGAGAGAACTGAACAGTTGAAGTTAAAAGTCCCTCTGCTCACCATCAAGTATGATAACTGACTTCTATGTCTGAGAAATAAGAGCTTCAGGGAAGTATCTCTTCAACAAAGAAGCAATCCTGTATACGTATATGGTTCCTTGTACTTTCTTTATCCCCCATAAATAGACATGTTTTATCCCTTTTGTAAGTAACGTTTACCTTTCACCTCTTTTCTTTAGCATAATCTTTATTGTTTCTACTTTTCTGACTTTCTAACAGCAATCTCTGGTCCAAGCCCCTCTCTGGAGGGTGTTTTCCATCTTTCTTTAGAAGTGCTAGATCAGAACAGCCCCTGGTGCCTGGGATAGTGTCTTGTTACTATTCCTGAGAAGAAACATTTTCTTATAACTTTATCTCTGATAGATGTTGTTCTATTGCATTGTCTTATGTTGAGGTAAAAGAAAAATACCTTTACCAAGTACCTGAGATTTTGTCTGTCACTCTATCTACCTACCTACCTATCTATCTATTATCTATCTAATTTTCCCATCAAGAAAGCAAACTCTCCCCTCAGAAGTTAGATAGGACTCTCAGATCAGGAACATTTCCTGATCTGTCTCTTGACCCTATAATCAGAAAGTTGACATTAAAACTAGTTTGGGCACCAAATGACATGCTATCTAAGGCAAGTCATTTCATCATTTTCAGCCTTAATTTCTGAACATGAAACCAGACAGGACATGGGTTTAGGTGAGTTCTAGGTTCCCCCTGCCCCACACCACCTAAGAAATCTCATTAGGAAACCTGTCAGCATACTTTAGTCTGATTTTTTTCTCTGTATTATTTAGGTATTATGCTGACCTAACTTAATAAAAGGTCCTACAGGCACAAATCTCCTCATGTCTCATTCTAAACTCACAGTCATGAATTTGAGGTCCTGATTCTTAAGAGACCTCTCCCTTCAGGGTGGCAGCCAAGCATCCAGAAGGTGGTGAGATGAGGTTCAACTCAAGCTATGGTCCACCTCCAGAGACAAGGGTGGGCCCCTGAGCCAAGAAGCCATCACAGACCTCCAGCCTGGCCCTGAGACTTTTTTGTAAGCATTACCACACCAGGCTGGGCCTAATCAGTTCTCTCCGGATTAGGACCGCTTACTGAGCATAGTGGGTTACAGTTTCATCTGGTTTCCTGCATTTTCAACACTTGCTTTATTCTTTTCCTCAAGATTATGGAGTGTCAACAGCTTTTCTCCCTTCAACACACCCAATTCTGCATGGGGGAGGGTAGCACTGTTCTGAGCAGGCCAGAGTCATGGTTTTTCTCTCACTAGAGTCTTTGAACCACAAGGGAGTGGCAGGATCATTGAACATTGCCCTGGGCTGCATTCCAAGGCTCTTCTCTTTAGGCGATGCCACATTTGACCTTGATCCCCAGGAAATAGGCAGGGAGGGCCTTGCTTATAATTCCTAGGTGACAGCCTGCGTGACTCCACTCTGGGCCTCTGAGCCACTTCAGAAGCAATTAACCCTGCTCTCGGAGGGCTGTGAGCAGCTTTTGGCTTCACTGTACTCCTTCTCCAAGTTTGATTTCTTTTTATTTTTGACTTTTTTGTTTTCTTGGCTTCCAACCCTGTTTTCCTCCAGTGGCTTGAGGCTGTGTATGATTTTCAAGTGGAACAAGTTTACAGTTTTTATGTTTTCTCCTGTGCAACATCAGAAACACCATTATAAACTGGAAATATACAGCAGATTTGTCAGCTTCTACCATCTTTATGCCCAAGGATTTATTGTTTTCTTCATGTTTTAAAATCATTATACAGTAAATTGCCTTTTTTTTTCTTGATGGGTAGTGTTTGGCTAGATGGGTTCTAACACATGTATAGATCCATGTAACCACCACCACAATCCTCATAGAATTCCCTCAACCTGTTGTATCTTGATACTCAAATTGCCCTCCACCTTTAGCCCCTAGAAACCACTGTCTTATAGCTTCATCTTTCCCAGAAGGACATATGAAGGGAATCATATAGTATGTAATCTTTTGATTCTAACTTATTTTAATTAGCACATGCATTTAAGATCCATTCATGGAATTACATATAGTTTATTCCTTTTAATTGCTAAGTAATATTCCATTGTATCCTATCTGATAAAAGGGTAATATGAAGATTAACCATCACTCCATCACAAAGATGGTGGCGCCCAGTCCTCTCAGCCCCGCCGGAGTCCCCCAGTCCAGGGGGGGGGGGGCGGGGGGCGGCTGCTGAGAGCGGGCAGTGTGAGCAGCCTGGAGGAATGCTTGCTTCGTCACTGCAGCAATGAGGCAAGCATTCCATCCTGGCAGTAGAGGGCCTCTGGGCAGGCCGGCTGTGAAACGCCTCTGGCCAGGCCAGGCACAGAACGCTTGCATCCTTGCAGGCTGGGATGAGGGACTTCCCCCCCATCCTGTGCACAAATTTCGTGCACCAGGCCTCTAGTGGAGGTATAATAGTTGTTAATCCACTCATCCTTAGAAAGATATGTGGGTAGTCTCCAGTTTATGGCAATTATAAATAATCTGCTATGTACATCTGTGTATAGATTTTTGTGTGAACATGAGTATTTATTTTTCTGGGATAAATGTCTAATTGTTTCAGCACCTTTGTTGAAAAGACTGCCCTCTCTTCATTGATTTCTTTTGTAAAAAAAAAAAGTTGTTGACTATATTTGTGTGGACCAACTTCTGGATCCTCTATTCAGTTTTATTTATCAACTAGAGGCCCGGTGCACAAAAATTTGTGCACTCAGGGGGTGGGGGGGTCCCTCAGCCCAGCCTGTGCCCTCTCGCAGTCTCAGACCCCTCGGGAGATAACCACCTGCTGGCTTAGGCCTGCTCCCAGGTGACAGAGGGCAGGCCCAATCCTGGGTACAGCCCCTGGTCAGGCTCAGAGCAGGGCTGATTGGGGAGTTGGGGCGCCGCCCTGTCATGCACAGAGCAGGGAGATTGGGAGGTTGTGATGCCACCCTCAGTCACGATTAGGGTAGGGCCGATTGGGGGGTTGGGGCACCGTCCCCTGTCACACTCAAGGCAGGGTCAATGGGGAGGTTGTGGCGCCACCCCCTGTCATGCACAGAGCAGGGCCAATCAGGGGGTTGGGGCGCTGCCCCCGTCACACACAGAGCAGGGCCCGTGGGGGAGGGGGGGCGTTGGGGAGCTCCCCCCTATCCAGCACAGAGCAGGGCTGCTCAGGCAGTTGGAGCACCACACCCTGTAACACACAGAGCAGGGCCAATCTTAAAATGTTTCAAACTGCAGGCTCAGAGGCCTGCAGCAGCAGGCAGGGAACGTTGGTTTCCTCTGTCACTGAGGCAAGCAAGCCTCATGTTAGTTTCAAGCTGCCTGGCTGCCGGCCGCCACCTTGGCTGACAGTTAATTTGCACATCTCGCTGATTAGCCAATGAAAAGGGTAGTGGTCGTACGCCAATTACCATGTTTCTCTTTTATTAGTGTAGATATGTTTATCTTTTCACTATTACCACACTATCTTATTACTATAGCTTTATAGTAAGTTTAAAAATAAGTAGTATAATCCTGTAAATTTCTCTTTCATTTTCATAATTGTTTTTGCTATTCTAATACCTTTGCCTTTCCATATAACATGTAGAACCAGATTGTCTATATCTTTCAGATATTCAGCCAGAATCTTGATTGTAATTGTATTAAATCAATTTGGGGGACAATCAACATCTTTGCTATACTGAGTCTTCTAATTCAGAAACACAACATGTCTCCATTTATTTGCATCCTCTTTTATTTCTTTAATCAATGTTTTGTGGTTTTCAGTATACAGAATAGGTATATGCTATTTAGAAGAGTGTTTTTAATTTCCAAGTGTTTGGAGATTTTCCTGATATCTTTCTAGTATTGATTCCTAGTTTAGTTTTATTATAATCAGGAAAAATACTTTGCATTATTTCAAAGAAACCTCCCTAAAGTTCTTTTAACCCTGAATATAGTCTGTTTTAAGTAGATTTCTCATGTACACTCAAAAAAAGAATATTTTATGTGCAATCATTGTGTAGAATATTCTATAAATGTCAATTAGATCAAGTTGGTTGATAATGTTGTTTAGGTCTTTTACATTCTTACTGATTTTCTGCCTATTATTTCCATTGATTACTGAGAGAGAAATTTTGAAATCTCAAACTATAATTCTGGATTTTTCCATTTCTCCTTTCAGTTTTGTCAGTTTTTGCTTCATGTAATTTGATCCTGTGGTTAAGTGCATAACATTTAGAACTGTTATTTCTTCTTAGCGAGTTGACCCTTTTGCCATGATACATTGCACTACTCTTAATCCCTGGTAGTTTATTTTGCTAGAGGTCTACATTGTTAAATGTTAATATAGCCACCCAGTTTTCTATTTACATATATATTTTTATTCTTGATTTCAGAGAGGAAGGGAAAGGGAGAGCGAGATAGAAACGTCAATAATGAGAGAGAATCATTGACCGATGTTTCCTGCATGCCCCATACTGGGGATCGAGCCTACAACCCAGACATGTGCCCTGACTGGGAATCAAACCGTGACCTCCTGGTTCATAGGTTGATGCTCAACCACTGAGCCATGCCAACCAAGCCCTTTGTTTTCCATTTCCTGACTTCTTTTTAGTTATTTAAACTTTTAACTTATATATAATGTGTGTTTTTTACTACTTCTGTGTATAATTTTTAATAGCTATTCTAGGGATTACAATTTGGATACATAACTCTTTGTAGTCTATATAGAATCAATATTTTACCACTTAAAATGGAATGTAAAAATCTTACCACATTTTAGGTCTCTTTATTTTTTTCCCCTTTATGTTATAATTGTTTCATATATTACATCTGCACTCACTGAAAACTTCATATAGCAATATCCTAATTTTTGTTTTCAAGCATCAGTGATGTTTAAAGAACTCATAAGGAGATGAATAGTCAACCAATTTACCATTTCTGTTGCTCTTTCCTCATTCCTGATAATTCAAGTTTCCTTCTGGTATCATTTCTCTTCTGTCTGAAGAATTTTATTTTCTGATTCTTTTAGAGCAATTCTTATGGCAAAAAGTTCTTTTGGTTTTCCTTTACCTGAAAATATTTATATTCACCCTCACTGGTTATAGAATTCTGAATTCACAGGTTTTTTCTTCAAGTTTGTTTTTTTTAATATACACTGAATCTGAAGAACATTGAGATTGCTTTTATGGACCAGAGTCTGTTCTGTTTTGTCTTCTTATGATAAAAATATATATGCTAAAATAGACATTCAAATATATTATTTATTTGTACTTTTATATTTGCTCTGAAGATTTCAAATTGGAAAAGCTGCTATAACAAACATAAAATGTCCACATGATAAGATTAGATGTTGAGCCAACATAGCTCAAGATTGCATCCTGTCACTATTTTCATTAATTGGTTTTTATCCCATAATTAACTGAAGATACATATTATCTCTCTTATTACATTTCTAGCTCTCCTTTCACTCGATCACACCTTCATCATTCTCCTGGCATGAGAACACTAGTTTGCAAATTAAAACCAAACAATCTCTATTAATAATATCTACCGTCTGCTTCCCCCATCAGGCTGCTAATTAAACAAGAATTAATAAGTTAAAAATAGCAAAACTCTTGGCTATTTAGGTATTTATTGAAGTAACAGGAAATAGTCATATACATTTTAGAAAGACCAAGGAAATGTCAATTCTATCTTTCATTATACTTTGAATCTATGTACCAGTCTCAGTACATATGCCCCAACGTCTAACCTGAGGTTCCTATCTAGCCTTGAACCCCACATCTCTTCCCTTCTCCTATTCACATTGAGAATCTCAGTTGTCTCTTTAGTACTCAAGTCAGATATCACCTTCAGAAGGTAATCCTTCATGTTCTCTTTCTCCATTGTGGTACAGTAGCCCCCCAAAGATGTCCATACTCTAAACCCTAGAACCTGAAAATATTGTACTTCATATGGCTAAAGGAACTTTGCAATATGATTAATTTAATGACCTTGAGACAGGGAGATTATCCTGGATTCTTCAGGTTGGCCCAATCTAATCACACGAGTCCTTAAAAATGGAGAGCCTTTCCTGGCTGGGTCAGAGGAAGGCATGGCTAAGAAAGGAGAGTTAGAGAGATGCAACATTGCAGGTTTTGAAGATAGAGGAAGGGGTCATGAACCAACAAACATGGGCAACCTCTACAAGCTGGAAGAGATAAAAAAAAAAAAAAAAACAGTTCTCTCCTAGAACCACCAGAAAGGGATGTAGCCCTAGTGACACCTTGAATTTTGCTCAGTGACACCTGTGTCAGACTTTCAACCTACAGAACTATAAGATAATAAATTTGAGTTGTTTTAAACCACTAAGTTTGTGGTCATTGGTTACAGCAGCAAAAGAAAATTAATACAACCCCTCCAGGCCGGACTGAATGCCCCCCTTCTATAAGTTTTTGTTATATTCTACACATACTGCTAACAATAGGTATTCGACTTTGGGATGAATCTGTGTGCTTTCTAGCTCTTTGCAAGAGGAACCTACGGGTCATCTCTGTCAGCATCAGGTGTGGGGAGTTCATCCCCTCTCGTCTGCTTTCTCCCTCTACAGTGGCTGTACTTTTACAACAGGAGGATGCCTGCCTCCACCCACAGTTGGAATTATGCTCCTGGAAGTGACATTTTCTACAGGGACACACTCTACATTTTTTAATGCACTTATCATACAGTATTGATATCATCTGCTAACTTGTCTGCTCCTTGTGAGTGCTTGAAAATGGGCATAGGTCTTATATATGGGAATGTGGTTATCCATGAATTCATTCATTTATCATATAAAACATCACTTCATACGCGGTCCAGGGACAGGCTTTGATAATGAAAATGCATATTAACATTACATTTTCATTTCAATCCATTTCCTGCCTGTGATTTTCATTGAAAAGATGGAATAGGATCAGGCATAATAAAGACAGGTGACTTCATTCAGGCGTGGACCCTAACAGTCTTCATATCTTTAGATCTGGCAGTCAAAGGACATTAAAGACATATTTGTATCCACAAAATCTTTCCAGTGAAGCAGTGAGGTTATTTTGGGAAGTGTGATGGGCCAAGGAGAAGGGGGGGAAACTGAAGAAAGGAAATGCAATTGCTTATTTTTCACAGAAAGAGTGCCAGGCAGAAAGCATCAAGCAATGTTACCCATGACACCATCAGACCGATGACTATTTCTAAGCCAAGTTATGAATCATGTTAGCTCTGTCTAAAGCAAAGGAGATGAAATCGACTTTGGGATGAATCTGTGTGCTTTTCAGCCCTTTGCAAGAGGCACCTATGGGCCATCTCTGTCAGCACTTGGTGTGGGGAGTTCAGCTCCCTCTCACTCATCTGCTTTCTCCCGCGACACCTGCTATACTTTTACAACAGGAGGATGCCTGCCTCCGCCCACAGTTGGAATTATGCTCCTGGAAGTGACATTTTTTTTATAGGGACACACTCTACATTTCTAAAAAAGTATATGTACTTTATATTTGATATCTCACTCTTTATTAAACTGAGAACTTCTCCACTCCTGGAAAGTTACCTGGCAATGAAATTCCTATTTCATCATTTGCACCTATCTCATATTCCTGCAAGCTTGCCTAATCTCTGGTTCTCTGTGTTGAACACAAAGAGATCAAGTGTTGGTCTATAAGTACATATATAGACCTGGTGAATGCTTTAGAAGAGAGGTTTGTGTGTTACTCTGGCCAATCATACAATTTTCCAGAAATGGGATGTAAGACAAAATAAACAAACAAAGCTACCTATTTGGTGCCAAACATTACAAAAGGAAACAAGTTCTAATTGGGTGTGTTAATCAAGAAAAAAATTCTTCAGTATTGTATTTTTATTGAAACTGACAAAATATGGCACAGAAGTGAGGCAGGCCAAATATATCATGTTGTTAGGTCTCATCAACTTCTCTAGGCTGTGCTTTGCGCGCCATACAATCAATTTCATCCCAGCTCACAGTATTGATTAGGAAGATGGCTGAAACGATTATATCTTTCCAGAGTCAAGCTCAGTAGACTTGACTCTGGAAGCAAGCTGATCAAAATCGAGTTGAGTATTTCGCTAATTCTCTAGCTGCTGCTTCTTATTTTTCTGGTTTATTTAATTTTCAACATTACCATAATCTTGAAATTCCTTATCTCTTTGACCCCCTTCCTCTGTCCTGACTTTTATATAGCATATGGCAAGATGTTCAATTAGCTCAATTCTGGGCTGAAGTAAGCCAGGTCAAAAGTTTCTTCAGGAAAAAAATTCCTATTAAATATACTGATAAAGTGACCACTCTTGGCAGAATATTACTTTTTAAATCCCATTTTCAGACATAGTTTATACTTTTCTTCATTCCATATTGTTAAATTATATATTTCAATAGGTTTGGTTTTTCTGTCTTTAAGATGTTGCCTTTTTGTGCTATGTGTCAATCATAATAGGCTAAATTATGCTGCAATTTAAAAAATCTCAGAGGCTTAAAAAATGGGCTTATTTCTCATTCATGCTACATGCCCATTGCTAGTTGACAGAAGAATCTATTGTTATAACAGGGAGGGGGGGACCCAGGCTGATGAGATAGTCACCATTTGCGATGTTAATGGAAAAGAGACTTCTAGAGCACCTCACACACCAGGGTGACATGTGCAACATGTATTGGCCCCAACCAACCACAAGAAAATGAGAGAGTGCAAAGCTACCATTTCCAATAAGTTAGAAAATGAAAATATTTGACAAAACTAATGGCAAGCCCAGCCAGCATGGCTCAGTTGGTGGGTGTCAACCTATGAACCAAGAGATCACGGTTCAATTCCCAGTCAGAGACACACCCAGGTTGCGGCTCAATCCCCAGTGTGGGCCATGCAGGAGGCAGTCGATCAATGATTCTCTCTCATCATTGATGTTTCTAATCTCTCTCTCCCTCTCCCTTCCTCTCTAAAATCAATAAAAAATACTTTTTAAAAATCAAATGACAATCATGGGCTGCTATTAAAATTTGAGCTTTGATATTGCCATTTGACCCATAAATTATCAAATTGTATGCCTTGCTCATTATGCAGGTGTTTAGTATGATAATAAACTAGTAGACATTGTAGGTAGTTGCATTTATTAACTCAGAACACATCTATGTATTTTCTTATTTGAAGTGCTTCTCTCTTGCTCCGTTATCACTACCATTCCCTCAACACACACACAGACACATCCTCCTGCCCCATCTGATCCTCAACAACTCTAATAGCTTTGTAACTAGTCTCCTTGTTTCTACCTTACCCTCCAAGGGCCATTTTTTTCACATAACACCCAGATTATAAATCAAATAAAGTCTTCTCCTACTCAAGACCTTCCAATTTCTTCCCATCAAACAACAAAATACAAACATTTTACATGGCCCACGAGCTCTCCACTCCACCTACCTCTTCAGTTTCACCAGGCACCATTTTCCTTTCCCACTCTACTCCAGCCACAGTGGCCTTATTTTTGATCCTCAAATAAGTCAAAATAATTTCTTCATCCAGAAACTTTATATTAAGCCTTCCCTCTGCCTGTTATGTTATCTCCCCAATTCTTCACATGGCTGGTACCTGTTGCCATTTAGGTCTTACATCAATGCACCATCTACAGAGAGGCTATCCCTGATCACCCAATCTAAAATAGTACCCACTCCTCTTAATCACTGTTATTCAATTATTTAACAAATATCTAAGTGTCAACTATATGCCAGACACTACTTTAGATACTTAGATATATTCATGAACAAAGCAAACAACTATGCCTACTTCAGTGGGGGCGAAGGGGGACATACAAAATATAGTAAATAGATTAAATAAGTGTGTTATATTTTATTAAGAGATAAGGAAGGAAGGAAGGAAGGAAGGAAGGAAGGAAGGAAGGAAGGAAGGGTAAGGCATGCACCTATTTGAATAGGCCAAAGATGGGACCATATTGAGTACTACTGTGTTGAAATTCTGCCACTTCAATATGATTTATACCTTGGGTTAATCAAAATTCATCATTGACAGCCAGTTGGCCTGGAGGTCAAATCCCCCTAGTATTAACTACAACAATCAAGGCTTAACTACAACAAGATTGCACACAAAGACCACTAGGGGGTGCACCAAGAAAGCATAAAAAATGCGGAGACAAAGAAACAGGACAAAACTGTCAATGGAGGATATTGAGTTCAGAACCACACTTTTAAGGTCTCTC
>NW_006295391.1:1785895-1789101 GCF_000327345.1 Myotis davidii | reverse complement strand
ACCTACAACCAAGATTACTTTATCCAGCAAAGCTATCATTCAGAACTGAAGGTCAGATAAAGAGCTTCACAGATAAGGAAAAGCTAAAGGAGTTCATCACCACCAAACCAATATTATATGAAATGCTGAAAGGTATCCTTTAAGAATAGGAAGAAGAAGAAAAAGGTAAAGATACTAATTATGAACAACAAGTATGCATCTATCAACAAGTGAATCTAAGAATCAAGTGAATAAATAATCTGATGAACAGAAAGAAAAAAAATTCATCATTAAACATTGAGGGGAAGCATCTCTCTATAAATGTATTTCACTTAACCAGGAATGATAGAATTAGAGTACAACTATTTTCCAACATTTTGGTCTGGATAATTTTTTTTCATGGGGATTGTACATTATGCAATATTTAGCAGCATTTCTGGATCTACCCACCAGATAAGGGTAATTGCCAAGTGTCCCTGGGAGGAAAAATAGTCCTGCCTCAGAACCACTGTTCTTGCTAATGAGTATCAGTGGCTGTTCATAAGGCAAAACAATGGACAAAGGAACACTCTATGCTTTCTGATGGAAGTATAAACTGCAACCCATAAAATAATCGTGTCCTTATAATAAAAGCCTAATATGCTAAGTGTCTGGTCATCCAGTTGGCCTTTCAACCAATCAAAGCATAATATGCTAATGATATGCTAAGGCTGCTCAACTGCTCGCTATGATGTGCATTGACCACCAGGGGGCAGACAGTCGACTGGTCGACCAGTAGCTATTACAAGCACTGACCACCAGGGGGCAGGCGCTCTCACAAGTAGGTTAGCTTGCTGCTGGGGTCTGGCCAATCTGGACTGAGCGAGATGGACCGGACATGCCCTGGAGCCCTCCTGCGGTCCTTCCCCAGCTGGCCAACCTCCCACATCCCACCCTGGCTCCAATCGTGCACCAGTGGGGTCCCTTGGCCTGTCCTGCACCCTCTCACAATCTGGGACCCCTCAGGAGATATCGGAGAGCCAGTTTCAGCCCAAAATAGCAGAACGACCAATTGCTATGACATGCACTTACCATGAGGGGGCAGATGTTCAATGCAGGAGCTGCCCTCTAGTGGTCAGTGCACTCCCACAGGGGGAGCACCTCTCATCCAGAAGCCAGGCTTATGGCTGGCGAACACAGCAGCAGTGGTGGGAGCCTCTCCTGCCTCCATGGCAGCACTAAGGA
This sequence comes from Myotis davidii, assembly GCF_000327345.1. Lineage (NCBI taxonomy): Eukaryota > Metazoa > Chordata > Mammalia > Chiroptera > Vespertilionidae > Myotis > Myotis davidii. The sequence continues at coordinate 1,787,898 of NW_006295391.1, read as the reverse complement.
TGTCCAACTGCTGGCTTAGACCTGCTCCCATAATCTGTCAGTCAGACATCCCCCAAAGGCTCCCAGACTGCGAGCGGACACAGGCCAGGCTGAGGGACCTCCCCCCAACCCCCCGTCCTGCCAAGTGCACAAATTTTGTGCACCAGGCCTCTAGTAAAAATATAAAAATAAATAAAACCTGAAACTGATTAAGCTGTGGATCTAGATACCAATATATAGAAAGCACTGGAGACAAACAATAATGCTAAACAACACCTGAAGGACAATCAGCAAAATCCAGACCATGAGAAATAATCTGTTCTTCCATAAATAATTTCAAGGTAAAAACAAAAGAGAAAGAAAGAAAGGGAAGTGGAGAGGAAATCTATAGATTTAAAAGAGACAGCAAAAATTGGGATAACACAATGCCTGAATATTTAGTGATATTAAGTAATTATTAAATTTTTAGTGAAATAATATAGTGATTATGTTTCTTAAAAGAACTTCTGTTAGAGGTAGATACCAAAACACATTCACTCTTCCTTATTTGCAGATTCAGTATTTGCAATTTCACCTACTCATTAAAATTTATTTGTAACCCCGAAAATCAATATACAATGCTTTTGTAGTCATTAATGGACAGACACAGCAAAGTATTTGAGTGACCTGATGCACAAGCTCCCACCTGAAGTTGAACAAGACCATGATCTGCTTTCTTATTTCAACTTTTATAACTATGAACAAATGTCCCTTTCATGGCCTATTTAGTGTGCCATTTATCACATTATTTTACTTTGTGTGGGTGCTGTATAAAATGGCCCCCAAGTGCTGAACTCCTGTCTAGCATTCCTAAGCTCAAAGAGGCTGTGATGTGCCTTATGGAGAAAATGGTTGTGTCAGACAAGCTTCATTCAGTATTAGTTATAGTGCTGTGGACCCTAAGTCCAATGTTGATGAGTCAACAACATATATTAATAAGGCATATTTAATAGGAACACACAAAAACAAGGTTATGTATAGAATGGTTGACAAAAATGTGACCAGAGGTTCACAGAATCCTGATACTAAATTTCCCTTAGGGGAAATATTCACTATTGGCTAATTCCATGTGTTCACAGTAACTTCAGAGAACATAACTGGTACCAACAGAGACTGGACTCTATAAAAATGTAATTATATGATTTTGAATTTCTACACTTTAATCTTATAGAAAAAGTTTTCCAGTAGGCAATGTCATCCTTAAAGTTTCCTAATCTGTGTACATAAAATACATCATATGGCCGAAACCAGTTTGGCTCAGTGGATAGAGCGTCGGCCTGCGGACTGAAAGGTCCCAGGTTCGATTCCGGTCAAGGGCATGTACCTGGGTTGTGGGCACATCCCCAGTGGGGGATGTGCAGGAGGCGGCTGATCGATGTTTCTCTCTCATCGATGTTTCTGACTCTCTATCTCTCTCCCTTCCTCTCTGTAAAAAAATCAATAAAATATATTTAAAAAAATACATCATATGTACACTTATAAATGTTCTAGAGGCCTGGTGCAAAAATTCGTGCAACAGTGCAGTCCCTTGGCCTGGACTGTTGCATCAGGCTGAAACTGGCTCTGACATCCCCTGAGAGGTCCCGGATTGCAAGAGGGCTCAGGCCAGGCAAAGGGGCTCCACCAGTGCACAATCGGGGCAGGGGAGAGATGCAGGAGGTTGGCCAGTCCAAAAGGGACTGCAAGAGGGCTCCAGGGCATGTTCAGCTTATCTCCCTCAGTCTGGAGCAAGCTCATCTACTGGTCAGAGTGTCTGCCCCCAGGTGGTCAGTGCACGTCATACTGAGCAGTCTAGCAGCCTTAGCATTCATTAGCATATTACGCTTTGATTAGTTGCATGGCTGACCTGTCGACCGGACACTTAGCGTATTAGGCTTTTATTATCTACTAGAGGCCCGGTGCACAAAAATTTGTGCCCTCGGGGGGAATGGGGGGTCACTCAGCCTGGCCTGTGCCCTCTCGCAGTCTGGGACCCCTCGGGAGTT
>NW_006295391.1:1779671-1784967 GCF_000327345.1 Myotis davidii | reverse complement strand
AGTCCTCTGCTGCTGAAAGCAGGTATCTGGTTTGTTTGTGTTCTATAATCGAAACACTGTATCAACTCCAGCTCTGAGATCCCAGCTCGTTGAAAGCAGGTTTCTGAGGTTTTGTTTAGCTTCTGTATTTGTTACAATGTTTCAAACTGCAAGCTCAGAGGCCGGCAGCGGCAAGCGGGGAACGTTGGCTGCCGGCCACCATCTTGGCTGGCAGTTAATTTGCATATCGCCCTGATTAGCCAATGGGAAGGGTAGCGGTCGTACGCTAATTACCATGTTTCACTTTTAGTAGATAGGATACTAATAAAAGGATAATATGCTAATTAGACCAGACGTCTTCTGGACATCCTTCCAGATGTCCTTCTGGACAAACCCACAGTTGCAGGGACCAAGGCAGAGGTGGTTAGGCGTGATCAGGCTGGCAGGGCAGAGTGGTTAGAAGTGATCAGGTCTTCAGGGTGAGCAGTTAGGGGCGATCAGGCAGGCAGGCAGAGTGGTTAGGGGTGCTCAGGCAGGCAGGCAAGTGAGCAGTTAGGAGCCAGCAGTCCTGGATAGGCCCCACAGGAATCAGGCCTAAAACAACAGTTGGACATCTCCTGAGGGGTCCTGGATTGGAGAGGGTGCAGGCCAGGCTGAGGGACAGCTCCCCCCACCCTGTGCACAATTTTGTGCACTGGGCCTCTAGGATAGGATATATAATACTTAAAAATAAAATCATTCTGAATAACAAAATATTGACAACTGACTAGATAACAAAATTATGTGATGTTAGATTTGCTTTAAACTAATCTGGTGTGAAACTTAATGGGAGAGGGTAGTTGATAATTGTTGAATTTGGGTGATGATATTTGGGGTTTTCATTATATTCTACTCTTTTATATATTTGAAATTTTCTACAATTAAAAGTTATGAAAATAGAGCAAGAGTAGAAATGGGCTTTAAGGAGGCAGGCATCAGAAGTTTGAAATTTCAATTAAGATGTGCAGGATAGATCTTGCTGAGGAAGTGGTATTTTAGAAAGAGATGAAAAATTTGACCATATAGCGAGCTGGAACAAAAGCAATCTAAACAGGAGGAATAATCAGTGCAAAGGCCCTGAGGCAAGGCATAGCCTATCTAATAAAGAGGGAATATGCTACTGGAACTTCACGCCGTCACAAAGATAGTGGTGCCCACAACCAATAAGGAGGGAATATGCTAATTGACTATCACACCCTCAAAGATGGTGGCGCCCACAGCCACAAGATGGCCAGCAGGGGAGGGCATTTGGGGGGGACCAGACCTGCAAGGAAGGGCAGTTAGGGGTGACCAGGCCGGCAGGGGAGGGCAGTTGGGGGTGATTGAGCCAGCAGGGGAGCAGTTAAGCATTGATCAGGCTGGCAGGCAGAAGCAGTTAGGGACAATCAGGCAGGCAGGCAGGCTAGTGGTTGGGAGCCAGCAGTCCTGGATTGTGAGAGGGATATCCGACTGCCAGTTTAGGGATCGGCAGTCGGACATCCCCCAAGGGGTCCCAGATTGAAGAGAGTGCAGGCTGGGCTGAGGGACCACCACCACCCCCAGTGCATGAATTTCTTGCACTGGGCCTCTAGTTTATATTGAAGGCACTGCAAGGAAATCAGTGGGGCTGGTGTACAGTGAGCCAGAGGAGATGATGTCAGAGAGGTAATGAGGTACCAACTCACATGGGGCTTTATCTGTCCTTTAAGGCCTTTGATTTTTATTCTGGATTGAATAGGGAGTCACAAGGTTTTGAGAAGAGGAATAATGTGGACTGACTTAAATGTTTAAAATGATCATCTGGCTTCTGCTGAGTCTAGACTCCAGACTGTAAAAAAATGTGGAATGAAAGCAGAGACCCAGAACACTGTCATAATCTAAGTAAGACATAATGGTAGCTGAGTCCAGAAATGGTAGCATGGAGGTAGTGGTAAATCATTGATTCTAGATGAAATTTGAAAGCCGAGCCAATAGGATGTTCTAACCAACTGTGAGATACGGGGAAAGAAAAGGATCAAGATTTTGAACCTCAGTAGCTATGAGGAAGGAGTTCTTAATAACTCATATGGGGAAGATAATATTTGCAAAGCACTGGTGTATCCCCCCATGAGAGATTATTCAATTATGCCCAGTAAAATGTTTATGAGGACAAATAAAATCTGCCATTTGCTTTGGGTCAGCTACATAGTTGACACGTTTCAAACACCCCTCTTTAATACTCACAACATACTGAGGCTTCTAGGGACTAAAAGCTTGTTCTGGGACACAGGACAAGTGAAAGACAGAGCTCAGCTGCAAACCTAGCATTTCTCTGGACACCAAACAAATGCCTTTTCCAGAATAGCACATTTACTTGGAAATTTGCATATTAAGCATGGAAAAGAAGATAACCTTCAATTCATAAAAACACATATCTAGATAGAAATGCATATCTCATGTGGCATAAGAGGACTCAATGATGTTACTTAAAAGATTGCTTATCTAAAAGAGTTAACCATTTAAATGCCACAGGCCTCAGTGAATGTCAGCTTTGGATCTTAACAGGGCCTGCTTCTAAATTCTACACTTGTTTTGCTAGACTGAGACTCCCTCATCCATGCCCACTTGGGGCTTCTTGTCTTTCTCACCAATGAAGAGCCTATATTCTCCTTTCTGGGCCTTGCTATTCTGCAGCTAAAGACAAATGTCTAAGACCAAGCCTACGAGCTATAGAAAGGTAATGAGGCACCCTTCAAAATAACAGAGACTCATTCACCTCTGCCCATGCAGTAACAAATTTGATGGATGGCTTTGGATGACATTTGTAATGGCCACCAGCTTTCAGAAAAAGAGTTTCTAAAGGAGTCTCTACACAGAGTCCAAGAGTTCCCAGTGGACTGGCATCAGTTGTCAAGAATAAGTTTGAAAGTCAGGGAGAATAATACTAAGAAAGTATTTTTATAAAACACTGGCTCAGTGAATAGAGCATCAGCCCAGAGCATTGGCCCATGGATTGAAGGGTCCTGGTTTTGATTCTGGTATAGGGCATGTATCTAAAGGGTGCAAGCTCCATCCCCTGCCCTGGTCAGGGGTGGATGTGGGAGGCAACCAATCGATGTGTCTCTCTCTCCCATCCATGTTTCTCTGTCTTTCCCCCTCCCTTCCACTCTCTCTAAAAAATCAATGGGAAAACATCCTTGGGTGAGGATGAACAAAGCAAACAAAAAAACTAACCAAGAATGTTTAATATTTTAAATTAATTGAAGTACCTGTACAAAACAATGCTCTACGAGGCATGACTGTCCTTGTTCAGGTATTTTTAAAAGAAGCCTGCAGAATAATCACAGAAGGGCTGTCCACCAACTCCATTAAAGAAAGTTGAAGTAAAAGTAAGTCCAGATTTCAGTTTATGTTTCTCCCAGAATCTATAATCAAGCGTTGTTACAATAGCATTACAACAAACATGAACTCCATCTCTTCCCCAAATCAGGAAGCTAATGACTCTAATTGTGCATTTCAGAATGCAAGGGAGTAAACAAATTTACCCTACACTTAAATGAACTACAGCTTAAAATAGTTTTTTAGTTCTCAAACACCCTCCTCACCTACTTTCTAGTAAATGTTCCTGCAGTCATTACAGTACGTTGTTAATGGGGACAAAAATGAGATGAATAAATGACAAATTTAAAACTTTTCTATGATATAAAACATTCACTCAACAATCATTTGCTGCCTAAGTCACATGAGCCAGGCACATTCTGGACACCTAGAAAACAAACCTGACTATAACCTGCTCCTTGCCTTCAAGAAGCTTCCAAAGTAGTGAACATTAAGATATCCCTATTTAATTTTTAAAAAAACTATAATGGATTTATGCATTATGGTTTAAGGGAGCTGTCCATAAAATGTGAGTTGAGGGTAATGTCAGGACAGTTTGAGATGATAGGATTACTCAGGATTACATGACATTCTTCTAAGTGGATCTCTGATGCCACAGCTTTTGCCAGTGAAACCCAAGATATTCACTATGAATAATATGAAATATCCAGATTTGCAGACAATATGGACATTTAGTGAAACTCAAGTAGATACCAGTGAATGTTTATTGGCTGAATGGCTACAAATAGGCAAGACTATCTTTTCACCAAAGATCAGAGGACATTGATGTTTCCATTGATGAGTGAAAATGTTTACACATTGACAAGACATTGTCATTAAATCATTAGTGTTACTCTTCCCTTCCTCACAACTGCTCCCCATCCACCAATTCTTATCTCAATAAATGACCCAGGACAGAAACCTAGGAGTAATCCTGATACTCTGTCACCCTCAGTCTTTGTCTCTAACCACACACCAAGCCTGCTCTCCAACTTCCCCCTTGTCCCAGCTACCAGCACCTCCAGCATTATAACCCGTCAACATGAACTATAGGCCCCCATCCATCAAACTATTCTACTTCAAAATATCAGCAAGATTAATATTTTCAAAATTCAAATATGATCTTATTACTCCCTTGCTTTAAACTGTTATTAACTCCCTATAGCTTTCAGACTACTGTCCAAGATCCTCAACGTGGCCCCAAAGTCCTATGTGATAAGGCAGCTTCAGGTTGTACTGCCCTCCTTCACTGTTGGAGCCCTAACCTATCGGTATCTCCAACTTCTCTCAATAAGCCAACCTCCTCCTGCCTCAGGGCCTGTGTGCATCCTCTTTCCTCCAACTAGAACTCTCCTACCCAACCCCAAGCCCCACCCTAGACCTCAAGACAGATTTTGCTTCTTTTTTTTAAGCATTTTTATTGATTTTGGAGAGGAAAGGAGAGGGAGAGAGAGATAGAAACATCAACGATGAGAGAGAATCATTGATTGGCTGCCTCCTGCACGCCCTCCACTGGAGATCAAGCCTGCAACCCCGGTCATGTGCCCCCAACTGGAATTGAACCTGGGATTCTTCAGTCCACAGTCCGATGCTCTATCCACTGAGCCAAACCAGCCAGGGCCAAATTTTGCTTCTTAAGAAAAGATTTCTCTGGCTCTACATACTTGATCTGTCCTTTCTACCCCCACATCTCCATCCCCTTCAGTATGCCCTCCCACACTCTCAGTACTTTTCCTCCACTGGAATGTGAACTCCTGTGGGCAGACTAAGTGTCCACCAATTACAACTTCTAATTATATACTTTGTGATATTTAACTAATGTCTATTCCCTCTCCTCACCAGACTGCAAATGTCATGAAGACAGGGACCACATCAATCTTGTTGCATGCCAAAAATTAATATTAAAAACCTCTCTCTCTCTCTCTCTCTCTCTCTCTCTCTC
>NW_006295391.1:1730044-1779622 GCF_000327345.1 Myotis davidii | reverse complement strand
TACAGAGAGGAAGGGAGAGGGATAGAGAGTTAGAAACATCGATGAGAGAGAACATCGATCAGCTGCCTCCTGCAAACTCCCTACTGGGGATGTGCCCGCAACCAAGGTACATGCCCTTGGCCGGAATCGAACCTGGGACCCTTGAGTCCGCAGGCTGACGCTCTATCCACTGACCCAAACTGGTTAGGGCAGGTCACATATTTTTATAAAAATACATAATTCTTAGTGATCACCTCATATATAGTTAGGAAAAAGTTATAAGATGGATGGTGTGTGTGTGGGGGGGGGGAACCTCTAGATTGCATAAACATCCTTAGATAATAGAAAAAAAATGTGTGCATGTTGGGTGGTGGTGGTGGTGGTGGTGGTGGTGGTGGCGGCGGTGGTGGTGTGGAGAAGTAGAGGATTCAGAAGAACTAAGGCCAGACCCACTTATATAACCTATGTGCTATATGACTTTCGGTTATGTCCCTTAACTGCTCAAGTCAGCTTCCTCTTCTATAAAACTAGTAATAAAAACATGTTCCTGCCCACCTCAAGTGACATGTTGGAGAGACTTCTATGTGAAAGTAAAGAGCTCTACAAAAGTAGCAGGCTGTTATTGTATAGCCTTGAAAATAACATCCACTGTTTAAATCTGTGAAGGATTTGCCTCTGGGGACAGACTGATTCTGACCAAATTTTCCAGTGAATTACCAAGGCTAGTAGAAGCTCTGTGCAGGGCAGGTGTCACTGCACAGGACATTACCTTTTTCTTGCATTCAACAGTGATGGGTGAATATCGTTTCTGAAAGTGGAGAAGCTAATATTTCTCACCTCCAAAGTGATGCATCTTTGGAAAGCAGTGTGCTCTTAAAACAAAGTCAAGAGGAAGAAGAAACCCTTAAAAAGAGATCACAAATTAAAATGCTTATGGGGGTAGACAGATAACATAAAAGTGAGAGGTAGTGAGAGGACAAAGATACCATAGCACTCTAGAGATGAGGGGAACACATAAAATTTGTCCAAACCAAAGAGAAAACGGCATTCTGTCATTAATTATGCTAAGGAAGAGAGCAAGCATAAATCAGGCTCTCCCAGGCAAGCCTGGCCATCTGGCCACCTGGCCTAGGCAGCATGACTGCTTGGTTCTAGTTAATGTGGAAACACCAACCTGCCGTTGACATGTCTTCCCATTTTTCAAAAGAATCCAGAAATTTTCATATAAATTTTTATGTAAGTGCTGGCAACTATTTTTTTAAAAATACACATATTTAGGCAGTCAGCTTGTGACCTGTGCCTTTATGGATTCTCTTCATCAGTATTCACCATCATTACCATCAGCTGGACTGCTATTCTCCAAAGAGATATGTATCTGGACTACCTTCCACTGCAGAGAGAATCTTTGCTAAACACATTAATGAATTCCTGCCATCTACCCAAGAGATGCTCTCACATGTATCATCTCATTTAAACAGCTCAATATCATAGGGCAAAGATTCTTGATATCCTCCACTTTACAGGACAAAAATCAGAGACTCAATGCAACAAAATGATTTAAATTCCTGAGCAGCATACCTGGGGTGCAAAGTCATCAACTCTTTACAAATAACAAGTGTACAGGGTAAGAAATAGAAGTCAAGGAGAGAGAATACCATTAAAGCCAAAAAAATAAATAAATAAAAAGGAGTGTGAGAGAGATAATCTTGACTGTTTGGCACTGATAGAGTCTCAGTATTTGCTGAATGAATGAATGAATGAATGAACGAATTAACACATTTGTGAATTTGTGGTTGCCATGTTGGCATCTATTTCATGAAAGATAGAGTATTTGGAGTTAGACACACCTGCATTTGAACATCACTTTCACCATATACTGCAATTTGAATTTTGGTAGGTATTTAACCCTTCTAACCTCAGTCCTTCACCTCTAAAATGGACATAACATCCACTTAGAGGGCTGTTTTAAGAAATAATTGGAATAAAACATGTGAAACATATTAAAAACCATGGTGCATAGTCAAAGATCAAGGGATATTTACTATCTCCAGTCTCTTGGGAAGAAGGGGAGACGTCCTTGTTTTGTCTTTTCCCATTGCTTTTAGTAGTTATTTATAAGGGCCTCTTACCCCCATCAAATTTATCCCTATTCCATTCTTTATTTTCCTCCCCTTAACTAACTTTGGTTTACCCCTAACACCACGGCTTCTCTACCTGATTTTCCTATAAAAGCTCTTCTCTTATAATCCTTTGCCTCTGGGATTGGGGTGAAAGGGAAGGATTTTGGTATTCTCTGGGCCTCCCATTGCCAATTTGAGACAAAGCATCCACACCTTTCAAGAACCAGCATGTATTCTACTCACGTCGGTTGGACTCCAACCTATCATGGGGTTGGGAAGACAGGAGACCATCATCAGTACATAACTGCTGGATAAATGAACTCACCTTACAAACAATTTAAATTTCTTTCTTGTAAACCCCAACTCTGCATCTAACCAAGGCTCATAGGCTAGTCTTGGAGATAGCCAGTATTTGTAGAGGAGTTCAACAATATGGGATAATTAATAAGCACCTGTCCAGTGCTTAAGATTATTATGTGAAAGAATAAATTAAATTTTAATAGATTCCTCTTTATCCATGATTATAGATGCACTTATGTATAGATGTAAAGGCCAGGTCAAGAGCGTCTAATATCCATCATAAAAATACAGTTGACTAAGGAACCATAGCATTGAAAGTCATAGTATACCTCATAAAGGCAATTTCACTGTCAGTATGTATTTCATGGAGAACATCCATTAAAGCTACTCTGTGGTTAATGATAAGACTGTGGGGGGTAGGGGAGGCCAGGGGATTGTCAAGGGTTGGGGTTGAGGAGGGAAGGAGACATATGTAATACTCCTTGTAATACTTTAAGCAATAAAAAAAAAATCAGGTACATCCATTTAGGAAAATTCAGATGTCGCTTATATTTATAAAATATCTAATGGAACAGCACACTTCCAACAAGGCAGGAGTCTTTAGCGGATAGATTCTACATCTGCATACTCCAGTCTCAGTTACGGGAAAGTCTCTGATCCAATGGTCATTTCATGCTTGTGAAGTCAGAACTATCACATAGTAAATAATGACATTGGATGCTCCTTAAAATTTACTCTCAGTTGGCCCATAAATCATCATTATCCAATGCATAGGAATAACTAACAATTTTTTGGTCAAGGTGAAAATGAAAATAAAATTTAAACGTCTGCTTTATTTATATTTTCTGAGATTAGAGTAAAGATTCCAATGAAGTACCATTAAGGGAAGTCTGTCACCAGCATAATTAACATCTTCTCATTTAAAGTGTGAGGCTCTCTTCTCTGACTCCCTGCACAGCATCAAAGCACTCATTAGAGAGCCCTTGTTGACGGAGCAAATAGGGGTGTGATGGAGACCGTCAAGAAATGCCAAAGTGATACAAGAAGACAAACATACCTGTGGTTCCAAGCATATGTCTGGGGATGGGGGAATCCCTGAAAGGGTTTTGAGTTGATATCCTCGCACACCTTAAAATATTATTTCAATATGGCTGTGGGATGCCATTTCCCATCACTGTGCTCTGGTGTGTGTTGGCTGAGAAGTATCCAACCTCTGACCTGACGGGGGGTTGCAGGGGAAGAGGAAGGCACCGGGCCTTATCCAGGTATGTCTCTCAGGCCTGTGAGAAGTTCATTGCAGGGTAAACTGCATGATTTTTGGAGTCTAGGTCAATTACAAGACACGGTATCTTGTGGGAATACTAGGACTCAGCCTGGTCTGCAAATTAAGTGGAATTCCTAGAGAAAAATAAAGAAGGGAAAAAACACTTAAGGTGTGACCACTGTGCATGCCACAACAGACAGGGGGTCAAGGGGGCTGTGGTCACATCAGGCCCAGTGTTCCCCCTGCTCAGCCCATGCCCTTTCCCCAAAGTTTCAGCCCCTACTTAGAAATTATGTGTTTCAATGTTAGTATAATAAATCAGCTCTGGAAATTATAAACATAAATTAATATTTCTAAGTTTTTATAAAAACTAGAAAATAAACTATGATGGCAACCTGTCACAGTCACATCAGATATCAGATTATATCCACCCCACGTCTGCCCCAACGTCCCCTCCCCATCTCCTCTTGATAGTTCTATCCTCCAAGGTTATAGAGACTCAGAAATTCTCAGAATAGCTGAGCTTTCTCATCTTCTGTGTTCCTCAAGAAAAAGCAAACATAGACTCTCAAGTGCTACAAGTGACAGGAATCTCCAGGCTCCTTCTGTGTTGACAAAATTCTGCAGGCACAGAAGCCTGTGCAGGGACACGGGCTAAAGGGTTGACTTTTCATTTACTTCCGTCTCTGGAGCACATGATGCTATAAGCTCCAGCATTCAATGTTAAGCATTTAATGCAGGAGAATCAAGGGGAAGCAGGAAACATGTTCAGATTCATCAACTGTTAGTCTTGCTATGAGATTCCAGCCAGAAAACCAGGGGCAACATTGGTCAGAATGTAAGACAGCTATTTCTGGAGACTGATAAAAAATATCATTAACAGAGTTTAGTTTAGAGTCTATAGACATGTGACCCTCAAGGAGGTCAATACGCACAAGGATGCAAGTTTCTGCAGTAATAGACGTTAAATCTTATATCTACCAGCAGAGATGGAGAGTGTGATCTCTTTGAAATTACTATGGTTAGGAAAAAAAGACACTTAATATAGCAAGTTAATAACACAGTATTTCACATTATAGAAAGCTTTAATGGGTCTCATAGTTAGGCATGTCTGATAAAATATTGACATGACAAATACAGAATAATAACCTGAAGTGTCTGCTCCCTTAGTCCTTCACGTATAAGAAATCTGATCCACTCAGTTATATGCCTATAATACAAATTCTCAGTTTTCTAGCAGAAGGTTTTTTTCTGCAACTATATGGACTGATCCATGGGAAATTCATTTTTGAAAGAAAAAGAAGAGTGAGATAATCAAAAGAAAGGAATGATACTTTACATTTGTTGAATGCTTCAGTTTCTACTCATTCAACGAGTACTAGTATTTCAGGAGCCCCTATGATGTGCCATGCTAAACGTTAGGTGGAAGGTGGTGACCAAAACAAACTGATCTGTTTTCATGGGACAAAAGCTTTCATATACCCTAAAAAGCAAGACAGAGCAAGAGCTGGTACCCATTGGCTCAGCCTCATCACTTCCTCTTTTTGTTGTTATGCTTGGATCAAAGGCTCACTGGGGACCTCTCAGGAAAGGGGGTGCTTCCTGGAAGGAAATAAAAGTCACCTTGTGGGATGTTCAGGCTTCCTCTGGCCTGTCACTGTAGCAAAGGTAGCCACAGTCTTTTCAGGCTGATTGTGTTCTTCTTTATTCTGGTTGTCAGCCCTCTTTAGGACTCAGCCACTCTCTGCTTCTCTGCTCTGTTCTCTTGTTGGAACACATCATTTACAAAGAGGTAGCAGAAAATAGTGGTCAACAAGCGGACTCTGGAATTTAGAAGCCTCGGTTTAAATGCTAGTTCTGCTACCTACTAGCTGTGTGACCATGAAAATATTAATTAATCTCCCTGTGCCTTAGTTTCCTTATCTGTAAAATGGAGATAGTAACAGAGCCTACCTTATAAAATTGTTGATTCACTGACAAAATAATAAAGCACCTGGTATGGTGTTTATCAGGGAACAAAAGCTATGTCAATAAACACTGACAAAGGGCACAGTGAAGTCCCAAGCACTATTCTCAGAGTTTCCATGTATTAATCCTGTAATCTTCACAACAACCCTATGATAAAAGTACTATTATTATCTTCATTTTACTGGCAAAAAAAAAAGAGCCTTAGAGATGTTAAACAAATTGCTAGAGATCATACAAATAGGAATCCATAAACTTCAAAACCTGCAGTCTTGCCCAGCCAGTGTGGCTCAGTGGTTGAGGATCAACCTATGAATCAGGAAGTCATGGTTGGATTCCCTAACAGGGCACCTGCCAGGGCTGCAGGCTCAATCCCCAAGTAGGGAGTGTGCAAGAGGCAGCTTATCAATGATTCTCTCTCATCGTTGATGTTTCTACCTCTCTCTCCCTCTCCCTTCTTCTCTGAAATCAATAAAAATATATATTTTTTAAAATCTGCATCTTAATGACAGTGTTAACATAATAACTGGCTTAGCCTTGCCCTTGAATCTGTAAATCTTTTCTCAATCTCAATGTTGCTTCATTGAAGTGCTCCTAACTTCCGCTCCATGTGACCTCTCTTAACTCGGATTCTATTTCATGGCTCTACCCTATGTTTCCTATTTTAAGTCCCAGCTCATCTTTTCATGACAAAACCCCTCAAAGTTTGCTGGCCCACCTATGTTAGCATCTACCTGGAGCCTGTTTTCTGTGGCTCCAGGCAGTGAGGTTACTTGTTTCAAAACAGGGCCATATAGAAGGGGCCATGGGCATGACAGGCAATATGACTGGCACTTCTAATGTACCCATTCTACAGACATAACAACCAAGGTTTTTTAAAGTCTGGTGATTAACCCAAACTCATACTGTTAATGGTTACCAGAGGTAGGACTCCAATCTGAGAGTTCTGACTTCGAGAGCAGTGAATTTTCCCTATTTCCTCTGGGATATTTCTTTCTGTGTATGTGGAGGCAAATTCAGGCTCACCTAGAACCACTACTTTACTCATAAGCACCTACAGCAGAAGGTATATTCAACAGCAGCAAGTAAAAAGTAAAGAATTGAGGACTATTCCAGCTATGTCCATACCCTGGACATTGTCTACTGTTAAATTTGCTCACCTAACACAATAATGTATTCTCTCTAGTAAGAATTTGCTCTTTTTCTCTCTTTATTCCTTTACCCAAATTTCCTGCTTCTGTGCTAAGAAGAGCGAAACTTTTCATAGTTCTATCAATGCGTAGTTCTAAGCAGCTCAAAGATTGCCAGGTGCCATTTTGGGAAGAGGAGAGGAACTTGCGGGATACTAAGACTCCAAGAATACCTGAAAAAATTAAAGTAGAAAAATGATAGTTTATCAGTGGGAGTAGAGAGTTGGGCAGCATGGGATACAATCCTTTTTTCCACTGCTCAGTAAAGTTTGTATGTATTATTTGATTCTTCATAATGATACTTTAGTCTGTATCCTTCCCTCAGGCCTTCAGGAAATATTCTGAACTTTATGTTTTTAACAGGTTTGGATTAATGTGCACAAACAGAAGCTGGCTATTGAAAACTTGAGAATGGAGAATCATAATTGGGGTACCTTGGAACACAAAACTATTTCTTAGTTATCCTGATGCTTTGTGTCTTGGTGACACCACATCCATTATGTTGAAATATTGACTGAGACCTATCCTCTGTTAGGACAGGAGAGACAACTGCTTATACTTAAGAAACCTCTTACTGATCTCAGATTAACAAACACGTGGTTCCCTATGATTTCAGGGGGAGCAACAGGAACTTTGTTAATGACTCTCCTAATAATTGGCCTCTGTTTATCAATTACTCACAGAGACAGTGTGGTCTAATGGGAAAAACATGGCCCCAAGAGTCTGAAAAACCTGAGTTCAAATCCTCCCACTGTCAGTAACTTAGTTTCTCTTTCTGAATGTTACTTTATTTCCCTGTAACAATGAGGATATTAATATCTATCACATAGTTGTCATGAAGAATGCATTGTATATACTAGAATGCCTCCAGAGAAAAAGAATATATAAAGCTTATTTCCTTCCCTTATGAAAAATCCTTATATATAAAAAAAAAACTTCCACAGGACAATTTGACATAATAACATAATGATCATTATATCTGATCTCAAATTATAACACCCATCACAGAGCTATAAGCAACTAGTCCTAGGATAATTTATACCAAAAAAATTTTAATCCAACTTACAAGCTGGTGACAACTTTCCATTGAACCTTCCTATTTTTTGAATAAAGTCCATGAGAGCATTTCTAAACAACTCTCTGCTAGCCGAGCGTGAAAATTTTGTCTCTACTGTTCTGTGCCATCTGGTCGACCACACACCCACCTCTCGCTCCTCAGAGCATTCTGTGCAAGGCAAGGCTGGAAGTCTTTGAAGCTCTGATGCTGGCACTCACTAAAAACTTTATAATGTGCATTAGGAAATGCTTAAAGCCATAAACTTGGGTAATTAACTGACGTGGCATTGCTCAAAGTTCTGAGTGCAGAGAATTCATTAAAGGCAGCATTTCAAGTGTAATTTGGAGTAAAATTTGACAGCTGAATTGAACAGATTGGAATATGGAAGTGTGAGGGCAGAGATGGCTGAGAAGCATTTCTAACCTCTGGGAATGCTGATCAGATTTATCATCTCGGCATTTTCTTCTGCCTTTGGTTTGGTGATGACACTCAGAGTAACTAAATAAACCTGTAGACAGGGGTACTTTCCCATAGGCATGGACGTAAAAATCAGCAGAGCTTCCTCTGAGTATGCCATTTGTCTCTAAGAACCAATGGATCTTGGACAGCCCCAGGACATGTGTTTTAAGAAGAATCCAATTAAATATTAGGTGTTAGATTCTTACATGCCACTCAATCATAACATATATTAAATACCTAGTATTATTAGGCATGGGGGAGGAGCACGAAGAGCAGGATAGGCAAATGCTTATGAAAGGCTAAGTAGGAAGACACAATCTGCACTCAGTTGGTAGTGACAGATATACCCATTAACCACTTTTAGGGCTCAGAGGTGGGAACTCTTACTCATGGCTGAGGAAGTCACTTGGAAAAGAGGTCAAATGGGAATTAAAATAATCTATTCACTTCACCATTAAGACTCCATGGTCTTATTATTCTGCTAATTAATACCTCAACTGCACAAAGAAATGGTTTGGAAAATAGGACATGGAGACTTGGTGATCTTGAGAAGGGAAGGAAAAGGAGATAAAGTTTAGGGTTTTTTTCCCCCCAAAAGAAAATAAAGAAGGTGATCATTTAATACTCTCATGGTATTATTTCAATCTGTGGCAGCCACCTACAAAAGATCCACTTCTCAGTCAATTCAACTTCTAAACATTCTCCATTCTATATGATTGTGTTAATCAGTTTCACCCCCAAGGAATTCATTAACAAAGAAAAAAATGTTAATAAACACTCTTGGTACAACGGCCAGCGGGCTATTCTGATCTGAAGGGGAATCTCAATAGCACCTTACTCCAGAAGGGCTTTCCTCACAGACCTGGTTCCTCCCTCCCCTCAACTAATCTGACTTGGGTTTTATGAGTCTTTATGAGTCACTGTGCCAGCTCACCTTGTCATTCACCACACACCACCCAGAAGGACCCAGACAGACACGCACGCCCACACAGACCTCAGCTTCAGGTTTTCCAATAAGAGTCCTGATTATTCACTCTTCTCAAACAGCGGGAGATTATGGATCTCCTGCTTGGCAGAGCCTCATTAGATAATGAGAAAGGGAGCAGACCTAAAAAAAATTAATAGTCAGTGATTCCCCAGTGTAACTTCCTCATCAACTACAGCAGACAAATTAATTTCCTGCCCAATTGTGGAATGCTTTGATCACTGTGCTAAGAAGTTCGTGCTCTATCTTGGAGGCAATTAGGTACCATGAATGGCTTTTAACAGGGAGGGATATTATCAGATGTGCATTTCATAAACATAAATTAGAGAATGGAACCTGGAAGAAATACTGAAGAAAATAAAGATCATGGTCTGGAATGGATACCAGTTAGGAACTTATTACAATGGTGTCATCTGAGATACTGAAGTTAATGGCAGTCAGAGAAGAAGTTGGGCGGGGGGCGGGGGGTGGGGGCAATATATCTTTGAGAAACACTTACAGGGCAAGATTTAACCACCAAATGAAGACGGGGGAAACTGAAGATGATGTCTAACATAAGTACTAGAAAGGGTATATCGAGGGCCAAGCTAATGTGAATGAAGCTTTGTTTGGGGTACAAAAGATAAACTCATATATAGTCTTTTGAGAAAGAGACCACTGTGGGTTGAGCCAGTAATCAGAAGTCACTCAGAATTACCCTAAATGCCATATCCCTATGGGTGAGGACAAGATATCAGGGACATTTTGTTTTTGTTTTTGATGTTCTCCTGCAGCTAAACATGCATCTTATACTAAGCCTGGTCTGGCCAAGTCTAGTCAGGTGCTTGTTCCCTATCTGTTACTGAGCTTCAACAGCAAAGTAGAAAGCTGAGATTTCTTTACCCCAAGATATTATGGAAGGTCAATTGTAATCCTGCAGTGATAGTTATGTCTGTAGCAGAAGTAGTAGTAATGACTTAAACTTATATAGTCCTTCAGACATTCTAACATGCATCACTCATTCATTCAACAGCCCATCATGGGAAGTAACTATAGTGATTAAGAGCATATGCTCTGGAGTCAGGCTACCTATGTAGTCTCTACCACACTCTCACTGTGTGACCTTAGGCAAGTTGCTTAACTTCTCTGTGCCATTTTCTCATCTCATCTACAAAATGTATGTAATAGTGTTGTGATGACAGCTGAATGAATTCATTCGTGTAAAGCATTTGGGAGAGACTCAGATGGAACATAGGTAATTTGTATTATTTTTAAAGTAAATCCTCAAGAACTTGGTTATTTATCTTTGTACCTGATTCCACTACCCCCTCACCCCCACTCATAACCACTGAAGTACTTAGGAGAGTACTTAGAATAAAGTTTGTTAAAGTGTCTATTGTGTATCCAAAGAGAGATGTTAATAAAGTGCCAATTTGACTAGAATTACCACCCTATGGTCTACATAAAGTGCCAATTTGACTAGAATTACCACCCTTTTGATGACCACATAGAAGGCAGCATTTGTGCTGTGCTCAGATAAATAAGATTTAATATCACATTATGTGTTCCCATAACAGTCAGAGGGCATAGGCAGAGTATGTTCTATAATCTGCAATTTACAGATGACACTTTGCAAAGCATGAAGGTGCAGTGACGTGCCTGAGGTCATACCACTATCAGACAACATCGGTGGGTTAGAAGGGCTGTACCCAGCCTCCTGGCCAGCTCCGTCTGTGTGGGTTTGCATAGACCCTGCAGCGACACAGAGAGCATGCTTGACTCTTATTCTGTGTTCCGAGCTGTAAACAAACTGAATGAAGTTCTTCTCCCATGCCTCTGAGTAAATGACCATTGCTTACCTCAGGTGCAGGCATTTGCTTTGCAGCCGTCACTGGCGATGAGATGAAAGCCCAGTGCAGAGCAGATGGACCATATCCCCATTCTGGCTGGTTCACATTAGGCTCCCCGCACGGGCAATGTCAGTAGCTCCTCCACCTGGGGCAGCAGAGATGGGAGACATGCCTGGGCACCTGCAAACCAGCCCCCCCCCCACACACACACACACACCCAGTAAATGCTCGATGAAAGAACCTGACATTTAGAAATTCAAAAGGCTTCAAAATCACCACTATAGTAAATATCATATTGTGAACTTCCTCTTGCTTAGTTTATGGTTGAGCATTATTTTTCTTTCCATCACATATTGGGGGTGGGAAACACCATCAGCCTTTCAGGTTGGGACCCTTGGAAAATTCTATTAGAATTTTTGTTTAAAGCTAAATGTGGAATGGTAAAATTTGCATTAGCATCTTAGAAATGTTTTGTCTTTTGGTTGAGGTTATTTTAATAACAAAAAGTTTAAAAATCTAACCTCAGTTAGAGTACAGACACCTTTTCATATCAAACAAGTAAAACAAAATGTCAGCATTATTGCTGCTATGTTTGGTTTTGCCCAAACTATTTGAAAAATCAATTAATTTACATCTGCAACACACCCTTCTGCCAAGCTTCACCCAGCACTGCTGTCACAGCGAGGGGAACTCCTCAAGATTAGCCTTGTGCCTAAAGTACCCTGTTTCATTCAGAGACATAGAAACATCAAATAGACCATCACACCTCAGAGGGAAGGCAGGGGTGTGGGAGAGGCGGGTAAGAGATCAACCAAAGGACTTGTATGCATACATATAAGCATAACCAATGGACACAGACAGTAGGTGGGTTTGGGCATGTGTTGGGGGGTAGGAGCAGCTGGGGAGAGGTCAATAGGGGGAAAAGGAGACATATGTAATACTTTCAACAATAAAGAATTTAAATAAAAAAATTAAATTATATGTTACAATGATGTAATAATATTAAAAAAATAAATTATCCTGTTTCAATGTTTTACCTGCAGCTGACTCTGAGTGGTAATTTTTCTTCCTTCCTTTGTTTTTCTTTGAACTTTGAACCCAGTATTTGTTAAATTACATTCTCTATGAAGGAAATAAATTTAAGGAAAAGAGAGAAACAAAGACACTGGCAGAAAAGTGTAAAGGGGATAAGCAAGGATGGGTCTAGGGAGGTAAGGTTTTAAAAACAGTTATTGTGCTATGCCAATTTACATAATAAATATAACCTCAAAATAAAAATGTTCACAAGCCAAATGTTGTTACTTAGAGATAAGTAACAAGTAGAAAAATGGGCAAACCTTGTCCATTGAATGAAAGGATGTTTATAAGAAAGACATTTAGGGTTTACTTTTTTTCCTGCTCATACCATTTTCTGATCAACATATTATCTAATCATTTTATTTGCTAATAAAGATGTGCACCAGTTGAAATTCTGGGCTATAGAGCCGTGGCATTGAGACATTGGATGATTTCTTTAATCCCTTCAATTACATGAAAATGGGAAGGTATGAGGCCTTCAACATAACATACCTCTAATTACTCTGATACTTAAGCTGAGATATGAGCAGTTTCTCTGGGGCTGCATGAACTCTGAGTCTGAATGGGCTTTAACTCCCATTTAAGGAAAACCTTCAAACTTGGACACACCAGAAAAAGCTAAAAATGAATCATGGTGATTGACACTCCCTAATTCCCATGCTTTGCGCCTATGGTATCAGTGTTTTAAGACCATTTCCTGTGGTGACAGAGTCTATTATGTATTCTGCTCAGGCCATCACCTAGAAACAGCAACAGAGTCCAACATTATGTTCTTAAAAACACAGAAGAAATAAAATTGTATTCATCTTATGCAATGCCATTCCCCATAAAGATTTCCTAACAGATATTATTTACCTGAGTCAACATTTGCTTACAGTCTATCCATATCCTATTAGTTCCAGTTTTGATTATGCAAAATAAAACAGAGTTCTTCGTGTGGGAAAGAGGGCTGTTGAATAGCAAATATCGCTAATATGACTTATCATTTTACCTTGTGACCCACCACTGACCACTTGTGTCTCTGACCTACTTACCTCATCCAGCTCCTCTGTGAAGAGCAGGATGCATTTACACAAGCATAGCACAATGGACAGACAGTGTCACATCCCTTATGTTCAACAAATGTTCTTACTGAGAGCCTACTAATGCCAGGAAATATACCAAGCACTGGAGAAAAGCTTAACAATATAAACAAGATCCCTAAAGTTTTGTGTTGAAACTCTAGTTGACAGACACACACAATAAACAGATACAGAAAGTAATTTTAGTTGTGAGAAGGATGAGAAAGAAAAAATTTTAATGGTAGAAAGTAATTAGGGCAACAAGGAAAAGCAAGTAAGACTCTTAGAAAGAGTGGTGATCCAAAGCCTCTCTGAGGCATGATATTGAACTGAACACAAAAAGATAAGAAGGATCCAGCCAAGCCAAGAGCTGGGACCAGAGCATTTCAGGAAGTTAAAACTATGTGTGCAAAGGCCCTGAGAATACTTGGTATGTCCAGTGTGACTAAATGAAGAAGGAGAGACATAATAATGTCAGAGAGACCACAGAGTTCAAATTCCAAGAGCAGTAGAAACCAATTAGCATCTTTAAAACAAGAAAAGTCCTACTCTAATTTCCCCTCTTTAAAATACCTCTCTAACTGCTTTAAGATATAGATGGTAAGGGGAAACTCAAGGAAGCAGAGACACCAGCAATGAGGCTATTATTGAGGTGCAGATGAGAGAAATGTTGGTAGTTTAAACCAGTGTTAATAGTAGGAGTAACAAAGAGAAGAGAACTGATTAGAGAGATGTATTGGAGATAGAAACACAGAATATGAAGATTATCTGGATGTGGGAATGCATGCTGAAACAGTAAAAGGAATAAAAATTATTCTGAAATTTTTGGCGTGTGAAACTGGAGTCTGGATTTCAGGAGATGAATCTAGAGATACGAAATTGGAAGTCACCAAGCCATAGATGTCATTTAAAGCCATGGAGCTGATGAGGTCCTCCAAGAAATATAAACAAAGAAGAGAGGTCACTTCAATATTTGGAGAACAGGTCGTGACTAAGAAGCCACCCAAGGAGCCTGAGAAGAAAAATCGGGAGGTGGAAGGAAAACCATCTGACATGGTGCTACAACAGTCAAAAGAAGAGAGTGGCTGAGGAAATTAGTCAACTACATTGGATGATGATAAGAGTTCGGGTGAGTTTAGAATACAGGCCTGTACATTGGATCTGGCACCTTAGAAATCATTATTGACCTTGACAAGATGTTTCAGTGAGAGACGGGGATTAACATTTGATTGGAGTCTATGAGGACTGAATGTGAAACAGAAGACAGTGTTTTTCTTTTGGAAAGTTTTACTGTGATGATGAGCAGAAAAATAATGAGGTAACTCATGAGAGATGCAGGATCAAGGTAAAAATGGGGTTTATTTTTTAATATGGAAGAGTCTAGGATTCTGCTAATTATAATGATCAAGTAAATGGGAAGAGAGGTGGAGAATAACTGAGGGAGAGAAATCTTTGGGGAAATAGGAGAGACCAGGGTCCTGAGTGAGAATAAAGGGGAAAATCTTGGCTCAGAGGAGGGCCATGTGTTCTATTGAGAAAAACAGGAAATGTGAGAACAGATAGAAGCCAGCAGGTCTATAGTCTGTGGTGAAAAAGGCAAGATTATCAGAGAATTGGGAACTGTGGGAGGTTTGACAAGAGAGCTGACAATATGAATTAATTGTTTCAGAGAGACATTGAACTCATTAGTGAACTATAGGTGGTGGTTAAATGCCATTTGAAATTTATAGTCATTATTAAATGTGAAACCAGTACATCAGACTTTGTGATTTTCTTTAGTTATGTTTGGTTGCTATTGTATGGGAACAGAAAAGATGGATAGTTGTTTTGACCCAAGGTTGGGGTTAATCTGACAATGCAGAAAAAGTGAAACAATGGAGTTAAGAGTATCTGCAAGGGAGAGATATAGTGAAAGACCAGGAGATCAATTTAGGTAATGACAGAAGTAAAGAGAGGAAGTGAGCTATTGATGGATAATGCAAAGAGGTCGTATCATTGGGTTGGGAGACTCAATAAGATAAAAAATAAATAGTTGAAAGAGAATCTAGATATATATAAAAGGCTAATATGCTAAGTGTGCCTCCACCCATCCAACCAGTCACTATGACACACACTGACCACCAGGGGGCAGACTTGGCATCAGCAGTTCTCGAGTAATGCACCTCAAAACCAGAGAGGAGAGAGCCCAATTCCTCATGGGGCCGCGCAATTCCACCTTCAGTTGTGGGTTATGTTGTTGCTGAGTCACTGTCAGCCCAGAATCTGGTTTACTGCACATTTGTATTTGCGTTCCACACCCTGTATGAAAGCAACTTTGCAGAGTCCCCTCTCGCACTCTGGGACCCCTCGGGGATGTTGGAGAGCCGGTTTCAGCCCAATCCCCACAGGCCAGGTCAAGGGACCCCACCTGCCAGAGGGACCCCACTCACTCCACAGACGCCCTTTGAGCCATGACGCCACCGCAGGTGCGGTGGGTCAGGGAGGGTCTGGGAGGTTGGCTCCAGGGCATGTCTGGCCCATCTCACCCAGTCCTGACCCACCGGCCACCTTCTAATTAATGTCCTTTTAATGTACACGAATCCGTGCACTGGGTCACTAGTCTTGAAATAAACAAGCTTCAAAATCATGAAGTTGACCAGGGAGTAGGATGCATGAAATGAAGGTTTCTAAAATAGTACAGTTGCTGCTGCTGATAGCATTTAAAATGTGACCATATGAGTCAGTAGCTGGGGTAGAGAAGAAGATTAGATCATATATTTTGATCCTTAGCAATTTCTTGTAGGGATCCAAGCCACAAACACCACTGTGGAGTGGTGGGACAATCTTTGATGTGGAAGTAGAAAATTCTGGGTCAGGTTATTCTGCTACCATTTTCTAACGGCATGGCTTGCCAACCTCAGTTTCATCATTTGAAAAGTGAGGACTAATAATAACAAAGCCAACATACACAAGGTTATTCTCACTTTTAAGTAGAGTGACATGTCAAACTCATTTTAAACCAAGAAACCAGTATAAAATGCAAAGCATGATTTAACTTATTTCATAGTAAGGAAAGCAAGCCTCAAGAAAACAAAATTATCAAGATTAGATAGTAAATGAAGAAGCCAAAATTAAACTTCTATTATTTGATTTACAGTTCAGTGCTCTTTTCAACCCACCATTTACCATTTTTGCCAAACACAAAATCTAACTCCCATTTGTTAAAAACAAATGATTTTGCATAGTTTGCTCTTTGTGCAATTAAACTCATTATAATAAGAAGCATGATGGTACCATAAATTATAAACTGATATTTCCTGAATTGTCATCCCAAAGCAGACATCCTTAATACCCTACTATTATAACACATTAACTCCTGGGATCAATGAATGAAGATCAGCACAACTAATTATTTTGAGTATTAATGCTCAATGCAGATCATAAGATCTATGTAAATGCCAGAGCAGTCCACAATATGAAGCTGGACATATTTATAGGTTTGCATTGACCGTATATTAAACCTAAACTTTACCAAAGTAAAATAAAATAAAATCTCTCTCTTGACCCAGAGCATTGTATTAGCCACAGGCTAAATTGAAAGTAGAAGCAAAGAGTGTTTAAAAAATAATTTAACTAAACCTGTGTATGTAAACGGTAAGACTTTGTGTGACTCTATGAAAACCAATCAATGAGAACAATGAACTAATTTTAGAACAGCGAGAAAGAGAAACAGTGTATTTATCACTCTCCTTTCACATCTGGAATGAAGAATGTAGTACCAGAATCCTAACTAAATCACAAGTGAGCACATCCAACTAAAGATTCATCTCAGATTAGCCTTTGCTAATCAGGTTATGGTGGGTTGTACTGTCTTGTGAAGGAGGCACAGGAAAAAATAATCATCCCAGAGTGTAACACTGAGCATTGGCCCTACAGTCCACTCTTTCTTTCTTAAAGGGCACTGTTGTGGCTACTACACCCCACATGTGTGTTATCAACTGGATGCTAAAACAAAAAAAAATAAAAAAGCTGACCATCTGCCAACCACTCTACCTCCCCACCCCTTAAGAGATGGGTGAGCACAGACTTGTCATAGACTTGCTCTGTTTCTGTTTTATAAAATAAAGCTACTCTTTCAACTATTTATTTTTTATCTTATTGAGTCTCCCAACCCAATGATACGACCTCTTTGCATTATTTTATAAAACAGAATGTGACCTTTCACATTCTACCTTTTTTTCATTTTTATAAAGGGACCATGAGAGGAGAGAAGAAAAGGGCATTTACTTTAGTAAAACATGATTCAGCTTGCCTCCTACACAACCTGCCAATTTCTCCTCCCAGAGCCTCACCTACCTCCTCTGCAGCCAATGCCAGACCCGGGCTTCTAAACTAGTTCTGCTAGAATCTCTTTGGTTGTGTCTTTGTGTGTGTGTGTACATGTGTGTGTTTGGGGGTCAAGGCTGAAACTCTATCCTTCCTAGTTTTGTCCAAAGCAACACCTTTATTAATCACTTTGCCTGTTCCCTAGTCCCAGGGAATATCCCTCAAAAATTGCTATTCTAGACCTCCGCTCAGTTCATCCAACCCAATCCTATCTCTGCTTCCCTCGTGTTTAATTAAACGCCCTTTCTTCTACTTCTACTGAGAAGATGGAAGTTCTAAGACACAAACTATCCTATCTCTCCTTCTCTAAATATTTATACTTACTCTATACTCTGCCTTCTCTGTCCCCTTCTTCATCCCTTACTCTTGATCTACGACCTTCTTCCTTCTTCAACACACCATCCCTACAATATACCTAATGCTTTTCTTCCTTTCCACATCTACATCTGTACATCTGCACTCCTCTCTGCCTCTCCAAATTTTACTAAAACATAAAGATTCATCTCAGATCCCACCTCTTGTATAAAATCTCTCATCTCCCAGAAAAGGGAGACATTTCTCTCCTCCTGATTCCTATGAAAAATACTTTTATATAAGTGATTTGGCAATTAGGTGCCCTGTGACAACTGCAATATTATCTTGCATTGCTTTGTTTCATATTTTGTTATTTTACTTCTGCCATGTCTTTCTCCATGTGTTTCAAAAAGAAACACAAACCAAACTCTTAAAGTGATTATTTGTGTAAAACTCTTGAAGAAATGTCAAAGTTAGGAACTTATTGTACAAGGAGCCAGTGCCTTGAACATGTTCTTCATCTGCAAGTCCTATGAATGAGACTAATGGTTAGGACTTGTTTTCTGGTTTTCAAGTGCAACAGCTATGGCCACTGTTCCCCCATCCACATGCTCTCCCTCAAGAACCACAAAATCTCAGTCAAGACCAACCTGACATTGACAACCCCATGCCTGGGGTCCTACACAGATTTGTCCCTCCTTAGCTCTGAGGTTGGACACGTTTTATCCATACGCGCACTCCACGTTGGGCAAATCCATTGGGCAGGCCTTTTTGTCCAGACATTTCTCCTTTGATCTGATGATTTGCATCGACCACGGGCTGCAGTGCGCACATTCAATTTGGGTGATGCCCAGTCTGGCTCTTGCCAAGTCAGATGATATTCTCTCCTATTATCCACTGCATGCAGATAAGGAATTTAAGTACAGACAGATCCTTCACAGAACAGTTTATTCAAAGGTTCTTTCAGCTACTCTTTATTAAGCACCTGCTTGCCCTTGGACCTCAAACCTTGATGCATGGGCCGTCTGCTTCCCCTCTCTTCTAAACTCAGTTTCCAACCCCGGTGCAGCCTTGGTTAATGAGTCAGAAAACACGATGAAAAGCGCTGTGGGAGGTGTGGATTTTAAAAGGTCAAGAAGCACGGCTCTCAGGATACCTGCTTTGCCATTTCACTTCTCTACAGGGAGAGGCAATGAGCATTCGCTTCTCAGGCAACAGAGCCACGTTTTCTCCTCACTTATCCCACTGACCTGTGTCTGAATTTCTCTCACATAAATAAGGAGAAAAATAAAGGAGCTGTCTCTCTAGCTCACAGAGCAAATAAAATACTAAGCCAGGCTCATCAATTCAGTGTTTCTAATTTTCACACATTTCTCTTATTTTTTGCATGAGTGAAAGCCAAAAGGGAGGATGCCCAGTGATGTAGTAACATTGAACAATAAAGTGACAGCAACGTCCAGAGTTACCCAGGGGGTCTATCTCATGTTCAAAGCAATACAAACCCAGCAAACACCACCTGATCACTCCCCAAGGAAGAAGTTACATTTACACGATCCATGAACATTGAACGGACCCTCCGGATAATGCTGAGAGTAACCTGCTATCGCAGTGCAAAGACATCTTCAGTTTTCCAAATGCTGCAAAGACCCCATCAGTTTCCCAAATGTGCCTTCCTTAATTGACCTTATCAATTTAGCTTTAGCTTTTCACCCCTGGCATGCAGGGTTTCTAATTAACCTTGAATTCATAGAAACCATTTGCTTTTTTTGACCATTATTTTCCCATTAGAGTATATATCATATGAATGCCTTTCAGGTTCACAAGAGTACAGAATGCTGGTACTGCTTAATGAAAGCACATTTTATCATGACTGAGGATTTGTCCCTGCATGATCAGTTCTTACACCAGCTCAGGGGTGTAATGGGAAGGACTGAGGCCTTTCTGCTGGGGTGGGATAGAAATGGAATCTGATCTAGCTGAATACCCTGAACGATGGTGTACTTTGTGCAAGAAATGAGATCCATATGTAATGCAAATAATAAGGATGAAGAGAGGCCTCAAATCCAACCAGCGGGATATTCAAAAAGGTGAACAGGGAATACAAATTGCATATCCACAGTTAGCAATGATACTCAGAAGTCCAGGCAGAAAGTATCAGAATACTTGATTTAGTAAAAATGTTAATTCTCCCCTAATTTATCCAAAAGTTCAAAGAAATTCCAATCAAAATCTTAAGATTTTTAAAACACAAATTTGATAGCAGTTTCTAAAGTTCATCTGGAAGAATAAACACTGAAGAATAGCCAAAAAAAAATTTTTGATGGGAAAATAAAATGTCTATTTCTCTCATATATTAAAACTAGAGGCCCGGTGCAAAAAAATTTGTGCACTTGGGGGGACTCCCTCAGCCCAGCCTGTGCCCTCTTGCAGTCTGGAATCCCTCAGGGGATGTCCACCTGCTGGCTTAGGCCCACTCCCCAGGGGATCGGGCCTAAGCTGGCAGTCAGACATCCCTCTGGCAGCCCGGCAGCCCTCGGGGGATGTCCATTTGCCAGAAGGAAGCAGGTTTAAGCTGCAGTCAGACATTCCCGCTGGGGTGCCTGGCCAGCCTGGGAGAGAGGCTAAGGGCCGTTTTCAGGCTGGTCACACCCCCTTCAGGGTGGGGGTCCCCATTGGGGTGCCTGGCCAACCTTGGTAAGGGGCTGATGGCTGTTTGCAGATCCATGTATTATGCAGGAATTCAGTCTCTGATAAAGTTAGCATTTAACAGAAAAGCATCTGCACAGAACTCAGTAGAAGGGCAATGTAATTTATCACTCAAATCAGGACAATTTGAGAGTGAAAGGAAGTAGCAATTGGATGCTGGAACAAAAGCCAAAAACTGGACTGTCCTATGCAAGTCCAGATGTATGATTATGTAGTTATAGACAGAGTTGTCCCTACAAAATTATGAATACCTCCCCATTCCACTCTCAAAGGCATTTCAGGTTAAGCACTAACTCCTACAGTTATCATAGTAATAGGGTCCTGATCATCAGAGAGGTATTCAAGAACCAAGCCCCAGGCTCTGAGAGAGGCTGTGACTAGAGAAGTCAGGTCCCTACTTCTCAGACAGGATCAGAAGATTCTAGTAATATTAGGTTACAACTGTAGGAATTTTGTGATAGCAATCAAGGCAGAAATCTAATTTTAGTAACTTAGAAATACAAGAGATGAAAGCATCAAGGTGATATTGAGGGTCAAGTCCTATTCAGGAGAGGCTGCCTCAGGAGGGGCTGGAAGGCAGAGACCTAGTGGCAGTATGCAGGGGCCAGGAACCAGATAGGGCCTGGCAAGGTTTTTAGTTACTTTATGAGTGTTCTAAAATTTTAGTAAAAATTTTGATACAAATTGATTATTATTTTTACTAACATAAAAAAAACAATACCACCACAATATGGTTCTCAGTATAAAAGTTCCACAGGTAAAAATAAGATTAAATATGAGAAAGTGTTGCAGAGGGTTATCCAGCACTTCAATGGTGACTATACACAGTTTATTACCACTAACATTACATAAAATATTTATTGCTCGACACTTTACATGCATTATCTCACTTAACCACAGCCACCACTCCACGTAGGTTTTATTAGCTTCATCTAACCAAGGAAGTTGAGGCTTCCAGGAAAGATGCTTCACACCATTGCTACGTGGCAGGCAGAACCCAGGTCTGTTAGGCTCGTAGCCTTTATGTCTTGTTGGTAACCAGGATTACTCTTTGGGTAAATCAACAGAGATGTCTGTAAACACAGGATGAGGCCAATAGACACTTACTCTTGGGGAAAACCAATTCCACACAATCTACTCAGAGATTTTAAGAACATTCATACTCATTAAATTATAATTCTGTGTTTGCTTGACAATTTTTCTGTGTTTACCCGAGAATAGCAAAACCACACGTTAATCTTAGAATCATCCTAGCCTCCTCTTTGTCTCACATACTCTATAATCAACACTCAGCCAATCCTGTCTGCTCTACCTTCAAAATACATTCAGCATCTCCATTGCTATCAGATTGCTCTGCAAGTCCATCACCTCTTGTCTTGACCCTTTGTACAACATCAAAATAGGACTCCCTGCTTCAACCCTTGCTCTCCACGGTCTATTCTCAACACATCAGCCAGAGTGGCCCCAGTATAATCAGCATTAATCAGAGTCCTGCCATGATTCCCAAAGTCCTGCCATGACTCCCAAAGTCCTGCCATTTCATTCAGAGCAGAAGACAAGCCCTGTCTACTAGCACCTTGGTGATCTGGCTGCCTCCTAACAGTCTAACTCACCACTAATCACTTCCACCTAACTCTACTACATCTGCACTTACCTTCTAGCTGTTCCTCAAAAACAATTGGTACATGATCACCTTCGCCTCTTTACAATGGTCATTTTCCTGCCTTGAATATGAAATACCCTTCCCACTGAGGTGGCTAAATCCTTTTTCACCTCAAGTCTTCACCAAAATGTCAGTTCATCAATGAGGCTTCCCTGACTGCCCCTCTTCCCAAAGCATCCCCTGCCTTACCCTATGTAACGTTCTCCAAGGCACTTTTATCACCACTTGACATGATATGTGAATAGTCTTATTTATCTTTATCACTCTATTCCCTCTTGAAGTATTAGGTTTAACCACAAGAAACTGCCATTTGGGTAGGTCAAAAATAGTCAAGTATTAACAATGTCATGTAATTTAATGTACAGTGTTATGAAGATCTGTTTTATCTCTGCTAAATTTCCTTATGCAGATAACAATGCCTTGCATATAGCAGGTGCTCAATAAATACGTTGTAAGCGACTGATTTGAGAACTAGAGCACACAGATGCAGTCAGTCAGGTGTCTTACCTAACTGGTAGTAATCACTTTTCACCTAGCTTAGTTTGGTCCTCCGTTATCATCGCTCATGCCCAATCAGGGAGTTAGTCTGACCTGAACTCATCTAATGGTTTCTCTGGAACTCAAAGCCAGTGGCGGCCACACCACTTGCCTCTCTAATTTCAAAGACTTCAAAGCTCTGTGCTCCGTTGACAGTTTCAAACAGAGAAACTACCCATCACTTTTGTGCTGATTCCCTTACCTAGTCTCTCCTTTCAAAAGGGAAGCCTGGCATAGGCAGGGCATATCAGGACCCCGGGCAGGCTTCCAGATCAAGCAGTCACGACTGTTCTTCTTAGTTAGGAATAGGAGCAAGGAGAAAAGGCACCTAGTCCCTTTCTTCTCCCTTTGCTCATGGCTTAGAGATTCCTGATTTCCAGTCTTCATACTTACTAAACAGATTTTATTACCTATTTATATTCTCTGGCAATTTACTCCTCTCTTACTGCTTTCTCACTAATCAATATGACCTATACATATTTTCATGGGTGATTTCTTCTTCATAGCAGTAAGCGTTTAATAATCTAAATTTGCTTTTTCACCCCTTTTTGAATCTGAGCCCAGAAGAATCAAATAGGTAGTACCCCTTTGTTCAGCCAGATTTATTTTTAACAGAACAAGGACAGTCATACACTCAGAACACAATCATTGCTGGAATGCAGTGAGGAGAATATGCATGTCTTGGAAATATGCGTGTTCACTGCCTCTTCCTCCTCACTCTTCCCACTAACTCAGACTCCAGCTCAATGTCCCCTTAGGGGACTCTAGAAGTTCATTCTAGGCACATTATTCCTGGAGTTTATGACACTGCATCTTTCCCCACTGAAGAAATTGTCAAACACCATGAAGAAAGGAGGTCCCGATTCATTGGTTTTCTTTAATAGACAGAAAGCCATTACCTTTTCATTTCCAACACAGAGCAGAGGCTCAGTGTGTCCCTATTCAAAAACATCAGCTCAACAATTTGTTGGGACAGGGTTTTCTGCTTCTGTTTTACAGACCTACTTTTTATTGCTACACGTTTTTATAGACTAAGCCTTGGGAAGATATCAGGTAAAACAAATAAGGATGAGCAGGAGAAGAAACAGATCCATAGAGCATTTACTACGTGTGTCTGTTCAGGCTGCTATAACAGAACACCACAGGCTGGGTGGCTTATAAACAACATAAATTTGTTTTTCACGGTTCTGGACACTGGGAAGTCCAAAATCAAGGTGAAGGAGCTCACTTGAGTCTTTTTTATAAGGGCACTAATCCCATTTATGAGGACTCCACCTAAGGATCTACTCACCTCCCAAAGGCCCCATCTACTTAAACCAGCACCTTGGGGGTTGGGATTTCAACTGATGAATTTTAGGGGGGACACAAACATTCAGTCCATAACAATGGCCCAGCCCCTATCCCATAAATCCCCTTGTTTCCATTCCATGGTCTTGAGAAATCGGTTAGATACAGAGGGCCTAAACAAGGAAAGGCATGGTCTGAGACAATAGTTCTGTGAGAAGTTATACAGACAGGAGTTCTGGACACTATGGGACTGTCAGGCTGCAGCTCTCATTCACATTCCAGAGAGTGGGGGGTTGGGGGTGCGGTTTGAGGGGGGCACAGACCGGACCTGTATCGCCCACACTGGGAGGAGCACACACTGAGAATAACCAGCTCTGGACTGGAATAGAGACAAGAGTGATTGGTTTGCCAAAAACTACTTCTACAAGCATAGAAAGTTTTTTCTCCATTCAAACTTAGGACAACTTGCCATCCTTCTCTGCCCCATTGTCATTGAGGATATAACAAAATGAACAGACAGTAGGGATAATGGCTCAAAACTATATCCACCATTTATGTACTTTTAAAACTTAGGGAAATTTTAAAGGGCAAATGCTGTGCACTCCTTCTATCTAGCATCTCAGTATTTTCCTTGTGTCTTTGACCTTAATTTTGACTAAAAGATCCTATGAAAAGTAGCAAAAGATTTCAACTTGCAGAAGGCAACAGGCCTACCAGACCCACCCTCATATAAATGAAGGTATATAACTGCTTTCTGAACCGGGCTCACTTTTCTCTATTCCAGTGGTTCTCAACCTTCCTAATGCCGCGACCCTTTAATACAGTTCCTCATGTTGCGGTGACCCCCAATTTCATTGTTACAAATTGAACATAATTAAAGCATAGTGATTAATCCCCAAAACAATATGTAATTATATATGTGTTTTCCAATGGTCTTAGGTGAGCCCTGTGAAAGGGTCATTCTGTATCTGATATCTGGTTTGTCTCTAACAAATAATATATAAATGAATGCATCAATAAATCAGAAGCCCACAGAGACTGTTTAAATGATAAAGAAAAGCAGAATACTAGAGAGGGTTTTGAGAAGGAATGACCTAATACTTACAGTGTATAAAATATACACCCTTAGCTCTTATTATATGGAAACCAATTTTCATACTAAAATTTAGATTCTTAAAATAGGAATTCTTTTCCTTGAGAAATAATCACCATCATCAGACATACCATTTATACCAAATGGTCACCCTGCTAGAGTATTTGGGGAACATTTTGAAATGATGAATATGGTTCTTGTCAAACATGTTATTCCTTATGTAAATACAAATTCATTTACAACTGACATTGCGATAAAGAAAATTAGAATCATTTGGCTGGAGTTTTGACACAGGAAGACATCAAGGGCAGCTCAGGGACTTCATCCTTGGGGGCTCCCAAGAACAAAAGCCAAGCTGCAGCTTGCCATCTACATCTGGACCCTCTTTCTGAGTCCCTGTACATGTTCACTGCCTGCAGCCCTCCGCCCTGGACATTTTGTTTGGCATTTTCTTTATCTCTCTCAGCCACTCTGCACCTTCCCCGGCAGCTCCAACAACCCACCCTGCCTCAAAGTACCACTCCTTTTACTATATTCCCCACTGCTGTTAATGATGGCCACCCATCCACAGAATTCCCAAAGAGAAACTTGGATATCCTTTTAAAATCCTCTTTCCTCCTTGGCCATTATTCTCAATGGTTAGAGTGTTAGCCCATGCACTGAGAGGTCTCTGGTTCAATTCCCGGTCAAGAGCATCTACCTGGTTTGCAGTTTCCTTCCTGGGCCCTGGTAGGGGCACACGCCAGAGGCAACCAATCTATATGTCTTTTTCACATCAATGTTTCTCTGTTTCTCTCTCTCTCTCTCTCTCTCTCTCTCTCTCTCTCTCTCTCTCCTTGCCCTTCTCTTTCACTCTTTCTAAAAAGCAATGGAAAAATATCCTCAGGTGAGGATTTTTTAAATTTTTTAATAAAATCCTCTTTCCATCACCTTTTACCTCTTTAATTCAATATCACCAAGTCCTGACCTCACACTTTCCAAACACTGCTTGGATCTCTTCCTTTCTTTCTTTCTTTCTTTCTTTCTTTCTTTCTTTATTTGGCATCCACACTTCCTTCAGATCTTACTTGGATTATTGCCATTATCATCTCCTTCCTGCTTATTATTTCATCCTGCTCTAATTTATCAATACTCCTTTCAAATATGTAAATATCATCATGTGGCTTGGTTCCTTGCTTAAAATGTGTAATGAATTTTAAAATTAAAAAAAATTAAATGCATAATAGGATTTCATCATCTTCAAGATAAGGCCCAGGACCTCTGTATGGTCTTTGCAAGACAGGTGGAATTTCAAGATTTGACTCTTCATTTTCAATTCCCTGTATGTACCATAATCAACCATACCAGCCAGGAATGTTAACATGATCTCAGGAAACATAAATAGAAGAAGGTGATAGTGTTGCCATCCTCAACACTAATCAGATGACACTAGAAACACTATATTCAGGAAAAAATAGAATTGTACAGTGTTTAAGGATGTAGATTCTGAATGTAGGCACCAGATTTGTATCCTAGGTCCTTCATCCACCAGCTCTGTGACTTTGGGCAAGTTATTTAATGTCCCTAGTTCCCTCTTCAGTAAGATAGTAATTATAAGTGTACCTATCTTGTAGAGGTTTGTGGCAACTAAATTAATTAAAATATATACAGCACTAATAAATAAATTTTAGTAATAGTATGTCCATGATACTTTGAGAGAGACGTTAACCAATAGAAAATATACTGAGGAGGTAACTAGAATAGGAAAAGAAACTGGGATCATGTTGTGTGAAGAACAGTTAAATAACATGCAGTTCATAGTGAAGAAGTGCTGGCAGAATATTGCAGCTATTCTGAACCATCTGGAAAGCAATCCAGAGGGATGAACAGGAACAATAGTGGAACTCTAGAAAGACAGATTCCAGTTCAGCATATGGAAACACTTTCCATGAAATACAAATGTTCTACAATGGGAGAGGTGGTCTCCAGAGAAAGTAAATTCCCCACCACTAGAGTTGTTTAATCAAGAGCTGGGTAACTCCTTGTTTAGAGTATTCTAAAGGAATCAAAGCATCAGATAGAGGGGAGAATAACTTCTAAGCATCTTAGGAGTCTCAGATGATCAAGGATTTAACCTATCAGTTAACAGTAAATAGGTATTCATATGAATTGATTATTTTTGGTAAATTCTATGAAGCATATGTATGTCACTAACTAACACCAGTTTAAGTTGATTTGTCATCTAGCTTCCCTCAGTAAACTTGTTTCTTAGAGCTGTGTAAACTCTAGATCAGTGGTTCTCAACCTGTGGGTCACGATCCCTTTGGGGGTCGAATTACCCTTTCACAGGGGTCACCTAAGACTATCAGAAAAC
The DNA here is from genome assembly GCF_000327345.1 of Myotis davidii. NCBI lineage: Eukaryota > Metazoa > Chordata > Mammalia > Chiroptera > Vespertilionidae > Myotis > Myotis davidii. The sequence continues at coordinate 1,752,038 of NW_006295391.1, read as the reverse complement.
ACATATATAATTATATATTGTTTTTGTGATTAATCACTATGCTTTAATTATGTTCAATTTGTAACAATGAAATTGGGGCGGGGGGGGGGGGTCACCACAACATGAGGAACTGTATTAAAGGGTCGCGTCATTAAGAAGGTTGAGAACCACTGCTCTAGATCGAGGCTATACCACAGCATCTGAAACAACCTCCCTGGCCCCATGATTCATGGTGTCTAGCCAGTGTCCTCGGGTGCAGCTATCCCTGGCTATTGCACCTGCATTTCCTTGTTTCTTAAAGAAATTCCTTGAAAGAAACAACGATCATTTTCCTCCTCTATAATTTGCTTAAAGTGTTTATTTCACTCATTGACATGTTTTGAAAGCAGTATGGCAAAAATTAGTTTAAGAAGCGGACCCATTTCTTTGTTTCTCAGCTTTCTCACTTCATTTTAAACTGACACATATTGCTGTATTTTCATCAATCCAAAAAAAACAAAAATATTGTCTCAATATTGGCATATAGCCTAGACCTCTCATAATGCTTCCAGCTTTAAAATGTTAGTAGTCAATGATTTCTATGAATTCTGTCTCAAATCCCTTTAGTTGAGATAATGGTCTTAATGTGGCATATGAAGTACATTAGGATATATAAATAAACTGTTATTTATATACATATAAATAGCTATTTATAAATAAATAGCTTCCAATAATGTCACATTCATTATTTTAATTAAACATCACAACAAATCTCAAAGATTGCATTAATATTCCCACTTTATAGATAAGGAGACACACATACACACACACGCGCACACACACACACACACACACACACAGAAGTTCATTAGCTTGCATCCAATGTAACATTAGTAGCAAAAGGGCAGAAATGGAGCTTCAACTCAGTGTTCTCTGCTTCCTGTTCTCATGGTTTCTTACCACTATTCCCCTTAGCAATAAAACACATGGATAAATTAAGTGAATCTTCGACGGTTGGAGGGAGGAGGGGAAAGGGCTGGCCTATTCAATTTGATGCTGAGAACACTGAGTTAGTATTGCTGATTCCTCCAGGAGTAGGAATTTACACATATTAATAGTAGTCAGTTCAAATGCCTAATGGGAGAGGCTACGGACAAATTTAATTATAGTTCACCCAATGTCCATTACAGTTGGACAGACCAAGACCTATGAACCATATTTTCTTGCTGACAAAATATCTCCCTCACCATCTGCCGTAGCAGCCAAAATTTCCACTATCACAAATCCCATCTGGGAAAGAGCAGTGGTTTTAAAACTGGGCTATAGATGGGGTTGTGTGGGGAGACAGTCTAGGGGTGGGAGGAATTAGGCAGAAGAGCCTGTTGGAATCCTGACAGCCAGACAAGATTTGTGCCCACGATGTCCAGCTCTGTAGCAATGGCGTGGTCCATAGAAATCCTTTCTAGGGATCATTGGCAGGCATTTTCATGTTGCCTTCCCATTCGGTGCTTACTCTCTCCTCCCTCTGCTTTATTAGAGTTCCCATGAGCATTACTCAATGCTTCATTTAAGAAATCAACAGCATGTAAAACAGAAATAAATCATATCTAACCTAAGACAAATGAGAAGTCAAATAAGTCATAGGAATAGACCTTGATTGCAATTTTCTAAAGCAGAACAAAATAAAACATTTTAGACAAAAGGAACCTTCCACTCCTGTCTTTTCATCCTCTCATGTTACCTCTGAGGAACAGGTAGCCAGCAGGCAAAAGGGCCCAGTTACAGACTAGTCTGGGACACAGCAGTGCTGTGTCCTTGGCTTACTCTTTCCTCCACTCTTCTTTCCATGAAAAATTAAAGATCTCATTTATGAATGTCGACTGAATGTATTTAAGTTCATGAATTTCTACACAGAGTCTATTATCTTTAAATCTAATATATACTTAACCCACTTCAAGTGGTCATAATAATAGCATATACTTAATTCCCCTCATGTTGTACTTTTCATAGCTGTTTACATACTGTCATATGTATTTATATATTAACATAAATACATATATTAAACTTGCATATATTCATATTACACATACTGTGTACTGATATATGTGATTCTTACATTATAACATCACAAAACACACCACACATAATGACTCAGCCTTTACAAAAACTCTATGAGGAATGTACTATTATTAACAACTTCAATGTATAGAAAACAGGTGGAAAGTGTTAGAAGTTTGCCAGTGTAACACAGGTAATAAGGAGCAAAGCTTGAGTTGGGGTTCACCTGTCTTACTATGCTTTACTTTCTTGCCTTTTTCTCACTCCTGCCATATTCTTCTACCAACCCCCACCCTCCCTCTCTAAGTTTGATGTGGCAAAGGATGTGGTACTCAATGAAGAAAAAGGCTGCATCTCGCCACCATCATTTAGTACCTATTATATTTGATATGGATTTTGGTACTTGGTTTGCCTAGCAAAAATGTACAGGTTGAGAGAGTATAGGTTTTGGAGTTCGACAGGCCTGTATTGAAATTCTGACTTTACAACTTAATAGCTATGGGACCTCAGACAATTTGTTTACTTTCTGAATATCAGTTTCCTCTTCTTGTAAATAGAGAGAGCTCCCCTAGGGTTACTGTCAGAATTAAATAAAGCAAGGCATATAAATGCAGTATTTATATAGGTCTGGAGAAGTGCCTCATACCTTTATTTTCATTTCTAGTTCTTCTCTATAAAAACCTTTTATTATAGCTTACCTCCCTAGATTTCCACCTGGAAGCCAGAATTAAACCACATTTGCTGAGAAGAGATGAAATGGTATCCACATAAACCTGTTGTTCATACCAATCTAGGAAGCACACATGAGTTATGAGCAGGTTTTCTCATACCAGCTGTGTCTGCGTGATTCTCAGTAGAGTGAATGTTTAACAATTAAACTGGCTTTAAATATGCAGCAGAGAAGGAATCAAACTGAGCATCAGTTGTGATTATCCACTTGAAAAGCTCATTAAGGAGTGAATTATGAAATAGTCGACTAATTAAAACTATGTAAAAATGTGTTCTCCATTTGTTCATAGAACTTTTTTAAATAAAACTTTAAAAAAAAAACCAGAAGGACTTGATGTATTGGTATGGCCAATTTAGGGGAAATTTTTCTACTATTTCCTACAAATGAAAAACAATAACATTTACTGAGTGCTTACTCAATGCCATACATTACTTCAAATCATCAGCATGGCAGTTCTTTATGATATGTTATTACGCTGATTTTCTTGATGAGCAAAATGAGTGTCAGGGAAGTTCAACAATATATTGAGCTGAGATTTCAACCTGAAAGTAACTTCAAAGTTCTTTCAACTAAGTCATGAGATAATGATTTCTGATAGCTATTATGACTATAGAAGTGATGCAATATGTATTTTATTTCATGCACATGCATGACAATCTTATGTCAAAGACCCTGATCCACACTTGTCTGACCAGTCTGTCTCCTCCTCTAGACTATAAGTTCCATAACAGAAGGGTCACCCATATATCGCAATATGCAGGCTCATTGCCAGCCACATAGTCACACATTCAACAAATATTTGTGAAATGAAGAATTAATGCTGAATTAACCACAAGAATAGCAGGAAATCCACATTCTTTTGCATGTGACAACACTGAGGAGGAAAAAGGGAGTGCTTTGGCCTGCAGTAAGACAATTACTCAGTGACAGAGTAAAGATTAGAAGCCCGGAGCCTCTGAATCGCTGAGCTCAATGAGCCAAGTCACCAGCAGGCTAAAGGATGGGTCCATTATTTAACTTGAGCTGTGATCTCCTGAAGCAGAAGTCAAACACATCGCAATTACATCAACAACTGGCCCACATACGTCACAGAGGTCATGGTGACTCCCACGCCCGTCTCCAACCAGAAGAGCCCACATGGTTGATCCAGCTATTGAAAAGCAGCCTGTGATAAACATGTAGATAAACAAACAAAAATCCATTCTCTGGTATTTGATTCTTCTCAAAGAGGCCATGGTGTTCAGCAATACCCTTCTCTAGCTCTACAACGAGGCAGCAAATGGAGCTGTTCACTCAATCTTCCGGGCATCAATCTGTGGAAGAAAGGTCTTTTCCATTCCTGTTCAGAGGCATTGCCAAGAAATCATTTAGGAGTACTTGCTAGTCCCGCAGATGATACTAACATGTAAGGGGTGGGTAGAGAAATAGGAACAAAGAAATGGAAGGAGCAGCTAGGAAGTGGAAAAGAAAACCAAGAGAGCATTGTCCTGTAAGTCATTTTTAGAAGGAAATGACTAATGACACTGATATCAAACTCAGCAAGCTGAGAGGTTAAGTGAGATGAGGAAAGAACAGTAACCATAGCACCTTTAAAAAGAGCAATTCTGACCCGGCCAGCATGGCTCACTGGTTGAACATCGACCTATGAACCAGGAGATCACAGTTCGATTCCCGGCCAGGACATATATGCCTGGGTTGTGGGCTCAATGCCCAGTGTGGAGCAAGCAGGAGGCAGCCAATCAATGACTCTCTGTCATCATTGATGTTTCTATCTTTCTCTTCCTCTCCCTTCTTCTCTGAAATCAATAAAAGTATATTTTTAAAAAACAACAAAGAAAAATAAAAAGAACAGTTCTGATATAGTGCAAAAATCAATGTATTATTTTGACCCAGCATGGATTATACTCCTCAGAAACATAAATAGGTAGCTTGGTGCCTGCAGTACCCAGTACAGTGCCTGGCACATGGAAGGCACATAATAAATATTGTCAAGCAGATGCCCAAATGAATTAATTAAAACCAGGTGCAGGAGTTCATTTTGGAAGAAAACAGCCCAATGACATTTTAAACCGCCCTCAATAAAAAGTACCAATGTTTTCTAAATTAAATCACTAGGTCTAAAATTACCACCATACATTTTCCTTCTTCCTCCAAAGGCCCTAAAGCCAAAACAACTCAATTCCTGTGGAGAACATGTAATATGCCATCCGCGAAGATGAAGTCCCACGCATTAGAAGCATTCCCAAATTTCTGTGTTTTGAGTGACCTTTTAAGTTGCTGCTGTGATGTCATTAGAATTACCATTTTACGCAAGATTAGGCATGTAATTATGTGTTAAATGGTTCCTCCGGCTCCTGCTTGCCATGTAATAAAACAGAGTGCATTAAGAGTATCCCATGTGCATAGCTCAAGGCCACTGACACCAGAAATCGGATCCACTTTGCTCTTTCCTGCCGTGTGTCCCACTCGCCCTTGCATCTGTCACCGCAAGGCCTCGGCACAGGTGGGAAGTGAAGAGCCACTGCAGAGTGGGCTCTCTAGAGCCGTTACTCTCCACCCAAAGCTTCTAGAGCCAGGGGAGTCTCCATAAAATTTAACTTTTTTGTGATTTTTTTTTTTGGCAAGGATATGGAGAAAAGGAAAACCTTTGCACACTGTTGGTGGGACTGCAAATTGGTGCAGCCTCCATAGAAAAACGGTATGGAGGTTCTTCCAAAAACTAAAAAATGGAAGTACCGCATGACCCAGCAATTCCACTTTGGGGTATTTATCTAAAGAAAACAAAAACACTAATTCAAAAAGATATGTACCAATAGTAAAGATATGGAATTTACAATAGCCAAGATATGGAAGCAACTTAGGTGTCCACTGATAGATGAATAGATAAAGAAAATGCAATATGCATGTATACATGTATATACTATTTATATAATGGAATATTACACAACCTTAAAAATTTTGTAACAACATGGATGGATCTAGAGGGTGTTGTGCTAAGTGAAGTAAGGCAGAGAAAGATAAATGCCGTATGGTTTCACCTATATTGTGTAATCTAACAAAACAAAAACATACTCATAGAAATGGATACCAAAGGGATGGTTGCCAGAGAGGGAGGGGGGGAGGGGATGAAAGGTGAAGGGAATATAGTCAATAATACTGTGATAAGTTTGCACAGTGACAGATGATTATTAGAATTAGTGGGGTGATTACATTGAAAGGTATAAAAATGTCAGATCATTGTATTTGAGATTAATGTAACTAATATAATAATGTTTACCAATTGTACTTAAATTTTAAGAAAAATAATTCACATTAATTAGGTCAGAGCCTGAGAGTTTGTAACAGTGTTTCTCACCTTGACTGCATGGCAGAATCCCCAGAACAACTTTTTAAAAATGATAACCCCTGAAGTTTCTCACAGGTCTGGCTCGAGACCCAGGCACCAGCTTTCTTTAGATGTTCCCTCATGTGATTCTAATGTGTGTCCAGGATTCAGAGGCACCTTCTTTATGCTTCTGTTGCTCAGGATGGGCATTAACTTAATGTGAATGAGGAAGCATTTCAGTTTTATTATCTCAATATCTCAGAAAACTGTGTTTTCTCTATTGAGTGCCACTGATCCATGGGGAGGGGAGGTAATCAATAGTCTCAATGTACAAGTACAAAACAACTTAATTGGATTTTTTTACAAAAAAAAATTAAAATCCAATTATTATGTTTGCTTTTAAAATTAATAACAGGAGGAAAATTAATAAACTAATGCTTAGTATGTACCAGAAAGGCAAGTATTATTGTTCCCATTTTTACAATTGCAGAAACTAAGACACAAAGATGTTCAATTGACTTGTTCAAAGTCACATAACTCGTAGGTAGTGATGCCAAGATGTGAACAAACAAAATGGCACCTGGGACTCTCCTGCTCATCTCTTCATTGGCCATGCTGCCCTCTCTAAAGAAAACCTTACTGGGTGATAATTCAGCAAGAAATAGAAACCTTCTGTCCAAGTCAATGAATGAGACAGAGGGAGTAGGACAATCAAGGGAAGAGAGGCGGTGGGGGATGGAAGAAGGCGGGACATCCCACGCTAAGGGAAGGAACCAGAAGGAGCTGTGGGCTGCACCCAGCGGTAGTGAGGCCCACGCAGGTCGCCAGCGCCAGTACCAGTGGTCATGCTTCCAGTGGACACTTAAATGCTCAAAGCAGCAAACACAACCAGTGTGTCACTGTGTGCCCTGTGTTGTGCATAAAGGTGCATAAGACAGAGCCCTGCCCCGCGTGCCCATGGCCTCGCAGAAGGGGTGGGATGAGTTGTGCCTTGCTCTAACAGAGACGAGTACCAGGAATGGGAGCAGAGCTGAGGAAGCTGCACGTGTGGGCCTGAGAAGGCTTCTCAGAAGAAGTGACATCTGCGATGGCCTTCAAAACAGAGAAACTCCCTCCCTGGCAGGGACCGGAGGCAGAGGGAAGGTGTGACCTGAGTCAGGGAGGTAGAAACCCACAATGTGTGTGCGTGAGAAATGGGAAAGGCCCCCTTATAAATTCCGGAGACAAAGATATTGTTCCAGTCTCACTGACTCCCTGCTCTAGGACTTCTGGGTTTCAGATCACACTCATCTGCATACAGTCGTGGCTCAGCCTGGTTCACCTCAGTTCCTAGTTCATTTAGTTTTAGAATTGGACCAGGTTTTCTCCCCCTGCCCACAGCCCTGTGCAGCCACCAACACAGCTCTGTTTCGTGGTAGGATTCCAAAGTACAAAGGTTAATAAAGTGCTTTCTTGTCTCTGTGTAACTTTCCTCATTACAATTCAAAAGAAATGTTGCTTGTCTTATAAAGTGAGCGGAATTGAGGTAATTAGGTAAGGAGTTCAGGAGGGCTGCCTTTGAGCTGAGAGAACCGCCTAACCAGCTTTATTAACATAATCCGAGTGTTTCTTTGAAGCCTAGAAATTGTTTTCAACCTGCACAGAACCTTTACACTGTTGTCCTTAAGGCAGTTACTCCCTTCCCTTTTAATTAACAACAAAATTAGCAGGTTTTAAATAACTGTATCTTTATGGGGGGGGGGAGGGACTGGGGTAAACATACCAAATCCACTTATTGGAATAACCTGAGGAGTCAATAAGGCCTTTCCAACAAGTTCATTAGAATAAACATATCTTTCATCGTCCCTTTCTTTATCATCTTAGAGCAACAGAGCAAGCGGGCAACGCAGTCTGAAAAGTCACCTAAGTGTATTGAAATCACTGCAGCCCCTTTCATTTTGAATGATTTCAAAGCATTTGTAATACGTGTGGTGTTAATGCAGGCTAATGACCTGTAACGGCCAGGAACTCAGTCATTTATTGCTTTACCTTGACCCAAATTGTACCACCTTTCTTTGTCTATTCCACGTCCCCAACCATTTGAGGGGTGACTAAAGTGATCAGAAATGTTGAAATAGCTTCTGAAAAGTTTAAGCCAATCCTCATTTTTATGAAGTGGTTTATTCAACTTAGATTAAAATCATTCTTCTTTCCTGAAGACTGATGGGTTTTAATACTAATGCATTTAATCTCTATGTCTTTTAATTAAATGTGTTGGGGTAACATTGATTTATAACATTCTATACATTTTAAAAGTACAACATTACAATTCAACATCTATATATTCCATTACATGCTCATGACTGTAAGTCTGGTTTTCTTCCATCACCATATATTTGACCCCCTCTACCCACTTCACCCTCCTCTGGCCCCTCTTCCCGTCTGGTAAACAGCATTCTGATGTCTGTATCTATGAGTTTGATTTTGTTTGCTTTGTTAGTTTGTTACTTTTTGTTTTATATTCCACATGAGTAAAATCATGTAGAACTCCCGTATGATCCAGCAATTCCTCTTTGTGATATACACTTGAAAAATATGAAGACACTTATTAGTAAAGATATATGTACCCCTATGTTCATTGCAGTGTTATTTACAATAACCAAGCCATGGAAACAACCTTAGTGTTTGTGAATGGATAATTGGATATGTCACATCTTCTTTATATATCTCATACAATGGAATACCACTCAGCCATAAAAAAAGATGAAATCTTGCCATTTGCAACAACATGAGTGGATCTTGAGAATATTATGCTTTTGATGTGCTTTAAAGATATTAAAAAGGCAACATAAATAACTTTAAATATACCAGATTCATGTCACTAAAGAGCTAGAAGATTGAACTTCTAAATCTTTCTAAAACTATTTAGGGCATCCATTCTGGTGCATCCATTCATCTCTGCTGTTTGTCCTAGGGATAGCAAGGGTTGAAGTATGACCTCTTATGTCCATTCTGGTTACTGAATCCCAACTACCTCCCATGGCCTTTGTGTTACAGAAGGAGCTCCACTCCCAGACCTACTTTCAGAAAGTAGGCAATGCAATTAATTACAATATACTTAGATTAATTCTTTAATGTACTGGATCACAAAATTTTGGAGCTGGGGGAGCGATCTTAGAAGTTACCTATTTCAAACATTTCATGTTCCAGATTAAAAACAACTAAGCCTTAGAAAAATTAAGTGAGTTTCTCAGAGCCACACAGCTAGTTAGTAGCAAAACTGGGCCTATAACCAAGCACTGACCCTTAGCCCTTGCTGCTCAATGTTGTCTGCATACCAGCGATATCAGCATCACCCCAAAACTTGTTATAAATGCAGAATTTGGGGCCACCCCAGACCCACTAAATCAGATTCTACACTAGATCTCTAGGACATTCGCATGCACATGACAGCTTGAGAATCACTGGGCTAGACCATAATGAGTATTTCCCTAGAGAGCACAAGAACTGGAGGCAAGTGGGCATTGGTTGGATGCCTATGACAAACATCCCAATCTCCTGGAGGTATCATTTGTAATCTGGAAATAATAGCTTGCAGGGTTTTCATAATATAAGTATATCAGATATATGCATGTATACTTCATGACATATGTATAGATAATATATGCATATATCACATCTAGGAGCTAATACAGTGTATAGTGGCTAATATTATTTGGATCCCCAGGCTTACCCTCAATATTGTGTTCAACCAGAAAGAAAGCCAAGTGTGGCAATGAGACCATAAGGAATCACCTTCTTACCTCCCTTCCTTTTTTCTACTTGTTAAATATCATTTTAAATTGTATATGTGATTACAACTCCTATGATATTTCATGTTTCTAACACCCTAGATGATTATTATGTAGAAAATAAATAAAAACAGCTAACTATTTTTATTGCTATGCTTGGAGATAAAAGAACTTATCCCTAAGTCAAGTTATAACCAAAAGAACACGACATCCCTCTGATATCTTGATTAGACCCTATAAGCCGGGCTTCTAGGAGCCAGTCAGTATCTGCTGCTGCTGCTGTGATTTCCTCAGACACTCAACTGTAAGGGGAGGAGCCCACAGCTTGGCAACAGTAGAGCACATTTTAAAAAATGATACTACATCCCCAAAATCTCATAGCTGTCAGCTTCAAGAAAAACATTTTGAAGAGAAAAGGAGCAAAAAGTTAGTATTCAAACCTGAACCAAAATTTTGGAAATATAGTGTACCACTGAGACTGAAATCATACCAAAATTATATCTCGGAGGAGGTATTTTAGAGGCCTCAATTGGAAAAACGTGTTGCCCTAAGACAGTGGCTTTCAACCCCAGCACTGCATTGGAAACAAAAGACCTGGGAAGCTTTCAAAACATCTCATGCACATTTCTGGGAAAGGGCGCATGCTTCAGTGGTTTTTAAAAAGTTCCCAGTTGATTTTCATGTGCAGCCAGGGTTGAGACCTGCTGCCCCACAGCATCAGAAACCTGGTCTTACTGAAAGGTCAATCCACAGAGAGCTATTGCTTGTTGTTGATACAGAGTTCCCAAAATTTAAAGCAATAGACTGAACTTCTGTGTGTACCTCTTTTAGGTCTTTTCATCATTTCTCCAGGACTTCCACCGTAAGGAAAGGAGCCTCTGGATCCACATTTCCTAAGATGTTTATATGGACCAGCGGCCGGACCTCTTCATCTTACAGACACGATGAAAAAAGGTAACTGACTACCCAGACAGGAAGCCACCGGGAAAGCATGGACAGCGGAGCTTTGTTTTGCACGTGTTCCTGTTGGCTGGGCTCTATGTGGAGGGAATGGGGTTTCAGGCATTGTGGCCTTCCTCCTCTGTGCACTCCCCATGCTCACTCCCACCACATAGCTTTGCAAAGCCCTGCCTCTGAGACATGCCCTTCACACATCATGCACACCCACTCATCACTTGGCTAACTCCATCTCAGACATGCATTCCGTCAGAACCATCCTCTTGACCAGCTCATACTCTGTTTACTCTCCATTGAATGTCCAGGACCTACCACCGTACCTGGCCCATAGTTAATGCTCAGTACCTTCTGAACTGAAGTAATGAAAATTACATTTCAAGACACTGGACATAGGGTGGGAAAGGAAAGCTGGAGAGGATAAAAAGAGGATGGACAATTCCAGGGAGCCTTCAAATTCCTTGACAGAACAGTCTGGGTAAAGGAAAAACGGGGCAAAAACAGTCTTAATAAGATAAAGTGACAAATACATACTTGGTCCAGCCCTCCCATAGGGATTTGGGAGTAAATGCATGCATAAAGTTTTCTGGCCAGTTTTAAATGTTTTCTTCTGCTTCTCTCTCTTTTTAGTTTAGTTTTTTGTTTGTTTTGTTTTGTTTTGTTTTTCACTAAGTCTACATAATGGCTTGTCTCATAGAGGAATGAGCACTGGAATAGGTTAGACTTTGTTGCTACAGCAAGATCTCTCTCTTTCTCATTGACCTTATACTATTACTAGGGTTCGGTAAAGCTAACTTTTAAGCAAAATTGCCTCTACCATCTTTTGCAAGTTATGCAGAGCTCACCTGCCTGCAGGTTGTGAGAGAAATCAGGATTGATGAATTGTGCTGGGCTCAAGAGGAAAGACCTGGCGGAAGTTTGCTGGAATGTAGTTTTGAGAGCTGGCACTTTTATTTTTATTTTTTAAATCAGCATTTCCATACAGATAAAAGCCTTTGAAAAATTCTGAAAGCAAAACTGTACACAGTAATTATATGTTACTGCAAAAATTGGGAAGCAATTTTAATATGCACAATAGAAAACCTGTTAAATAAATCATAAAATCTAATAAATATAGCACTTAGCATTTAAAACTGTTTTGTCATAATATTAACTAAAAATTAGGTTGGAAAATTACATACAATGATTACAGCCACAAAACATATATACATAAGGACAAGCATGGAAGGGAAACCGTGTTTTTCAAATTCTCCATTTCCCAAGTGCTTTGTAATATACTATCTTAATTATGGAAAAAACAATGATATGATGTTAAAGTAAAATTGCAGACCAGAAGACAACTAGTGTTTGAACAAAGTTTGAAAAACTCCCAGTGTTCATCATAAGACAAGCAGATCAACTGAAAATGTACTGTCTTTGTTCACCTCTAGATGTTCACATGCTTCTCAATGCTTAAGCCATTTTTCATTTGCTTTCAAGCCAAGTAAGTTGAATCATCTTTCAGCAAGACCTTTACTCTACAACTAAAACTCCATGTGTCATTTCAAAGTTCCATCTTTTACATGTAATTTCCTCATTTCCTTAAAAAGAAAAAAAAATGTCCACTCCTGGTGATGGTGCAGAAGGGCAGAGATTTTGTTGCCCTACAGGAATATTGTGGCTATGAGTGACCAGCCCTCCTGAGATTCTGAAGGCTTCATGGAGCAGGTGAAGTCAGATGTCTTTGTTTCACCTTCCACTTATTCTCATCAAAAAAATTTCTTAGATACATTTTGCTGTGCGTATCTTTTCTTACAACAAAGGGATTACAGTTTACAAGCAATTACTATGTACTGCATGTTTTACATGAACTCTTCTCTCAATTACAAGGGACTATTATGCCCATTTTACCAATGGGGAGTGGAGATTGAGAGATTTTAAATAACTTCTGTCCAACAAGTACCAGTGATGGAATCAGGGTTTAAACCCAGGTCATATTATCTCTCCTGCACCCTACAGCTTACACAGCATCAAACAAGAGATATTTGGAGAAGCAGGGAATAGCCAAGCCTTCAGAGGAAAACTGTGTTAAGAGAGAGCCTTACACAGCATCAAACAAGAGATATTTGGAGAAACAGGGAATAGCCAAGCCTGCTATTAAGAGAGAGTTGAAAATAGTATTATTGAAGGAGATAATAAACATGTGAATATGACATATTGGCAATATTTGTGAAGTTAAAAGGAGCGAATAATAAGCTTCTCATTATGCACCAATAAGATTTATGAAAGTCTTAAATTACTACATTTATTTATTTTTCAAAGAGTGATTTCAGTAACTATGGGATTTAAAATAATTAAAACATTGACTCTAAGTAAATCACTTTCAGCAGGCTTTATTTATGGGTGGAGATGCCAAGGCTTACTAAATCAATCTGCATGGCTTTGTCCTACAAAGTCAAAAGCAAATGAAAAAAACAGCCAACGCATACAGCAACAGAATCTGCCACTAAGCCAGTCTCCTTAGTTTGATGTTGGTTCATCTGCCTGTACCTTTCTTGACCACATTTTCATCTTCACTGTAGGATAAGATTCACATCTCAAAACGGACTTTGAACAGCATCTACTGCTCTGCTTAAGATGCTCTTGGTGGCAGTAATCATGGTGATAATGAAGGTGATCATGGCTGATAATGAATCTCGATAATTAAAGTCCTCAAGTTAATTATTCAAAAACAAATTAACTAGATCGCCCGGCAGCACTGCCCAGAACTGCGGGTAATTGTTCCACCCTCAGTTTCTAATTCTGCCAGCCTGGCCTCTGTGTCCTCCATCTCCAGCTGTGCTCCAGCCACAATCCCAGAGGCCGGGCAGCCAAAATCCTTGGCTCCACTCCACCCTGCCTCTCCTGACACCAGCGCCAAACTTGTCAGGATATTGGCTGCCCAGGGATTCCTCAAGAGGTGGAATATCAGGAAAGAGCTTACAAACAGGTGCAGCAACTAAGTGGAAGGAAAAGTCCACCAAAAATTCTGAAACCAAGTGTTTTATAGCTTCATGGAAGTTGAAGTCAATTTTACTTTTTATTTTATTTTAATTCAAAGCCAGTCCTTTTTTCAGATCATCTGCTACATGCAAAACACGGGTTTCTGTCCTTATCCTCCATTTCATAGGCCCAGCAATATCAAGGAATACTTTTCCTTTTCTGAACAAACTTCTTCGATAGGTGAGCTTACATCAATTTCTAAATTGCAAGTGGCAAAATAAAACAGCAGCAGCAATAACTAATTTAGAATTACAAGAAAGGGTTTATTTGCTAAGAAGGCAAAGGCTGAGTGTTTATCAATTATTCTTCAAATTATTTTATTAAATATTGAACTTATATGAAGGAATACATACCACATGTTAATATATCAAGAATCTATCCTATATAATAAGAGAGGAATATGCTAATTAGTCCAGATATGCTAATTAGTCATGGCCGGATATGGCTAATTAGTCACGACCAGTATGCAAATTGACCATCACTCCAACACACAAGATGGCCACCCCCATGTGGCCACAAGATGGCCACCACAAGATGGCCTGCAGGGGAGGGCAGTTGGGGGTGATCGTGCTGGCAGGGGAGCAATTAGGCATCAATCAGGCTGGCAGGGGAGTGGTTAGGGGATGACCAGGCTGGCAGACAGAAGCAGTTAGGGGCAAACAGGCAGGCAGGCAAGCAGTTGGGAGCCAGCAGTCCTGGATCCCTGAGGGATCGGGCCTAAATGGGCAGTCAGACATCCCTCAAGGGGTCCCAGATTGGAGAGGGTGCAGGCTGGGCTGAGGGACATCCCCCCCTCAGTGCATGAATTTCATGCACCGGGCCTCTAGTATATATGTATATTTAAGCCTAAGCGACCCTTATGACCAGATGACTGGATGACACCAGTAGCTATGATGCTCACTGACCACAGCCAACCTCCCTCAGCTGGCCAACCTCCTACAGTCCCTCCCAGGGCCAGCCAGCCAACTTCCCATAGTCCCTCCCTCTGGCTGGCTGGCCTCGATTGGCCCCGATTGCCGGCCAAGCCAAGGGACCCCATTCATGCACGAATTTGTGCATAGGGCCTCTAGTGATAATATAATAAACATCTGAGTACCCTTCATTAAGGGTAAAAAACAAAACAATCAGGATTTTTGAAACCCTTGAGGGTGCTTTTCTAAGAGCATCCTTCTTCCTATCCCAGCCCCCATCCAAAGATAACCACCATCCTGAACTTTGTGTTTACCATTCCCATGCTTTTCTTCATGCGTCTGTAACATTTGAATCCTTAAACAATATGTTGTTTACTTCTGAATGTTTGGAAACTTTATATAAATGGAATCATACCATGTGAATTGTTCTGCAACTCATTTTTTTCACCAAACATGATGTTTCAATGATTTATATGTGAGTAGCCGTGGCTCATTTTCTCTCATGCTGTATGCCATTATATGAATGTACTGCCATGTATTCATCCAGTCTTGTGCTAATAGACATTTGTAATATTTTCAGTTCTTTTTCCACCAGCAATGCTGCTATAATGCTTTTTGTTAATGTCCCCTTGTACATGTACAAGCACTTCTTAGGCTATATACTTAACTTGGGAATGTTTGGTTCAAAAGTATGCCGTTTCCACTTTACCAGGCAATGCCATTGCTTTCCAGAGCAGCTATATATGTGGTGCTACTGCCCTACAGCCTTGCCTAGAGTTTTCAGATGTTTAATTTTCATCAATTCAGATGGTATTGTGCTTTCAAATCGCATTTCTCAGATTAGTAATAAGACTGAACCTATTTTTCCAGTTCTTTTCTGCCAAGTGCCTGTTCAAGAATATGGCCCATTTTTCTACAGGATTGTTAGTCCTTTTCTTATTGATTTGTATGAATTCTTTATAAAAGTCTATATTAACCCTTTGTCTGTCTGTTGTATGCAAATAGCTTCTCCCAGTTTATGACCTGTGTTTTCATTTTCTTTACGATGTCTTTTCATGAACATATGTTCTTCATTTTAATGTGTTCTAACGTAGCAAGTTTTTAAACATTTTGAAATCCCTTCCAACTCCACATTCCAAAGGATATGCTCTTGTAGTGTTTTCTTAATATTTTGTAAGTTTGCCTTTCATAGTTAAGTCTTAAATCATCTGAAGTTGACTTTGTATGTGCTGTGAAATAGGCATCCAATCTATTTTTCTATATGAATAGCCAATTACCCCAGTACATTTTACTGGATAGTTTATCTTTTCACCAATTATCTAAAAGCATACATGCATTTTTTATTAGGTTTCTATATACACATGAATATATTCCTGGACCTCTATTCTATTTAATTTTGTCTACCTCAGACAAACACCACACTTGAACTTACACACTTTAGCATTACAATACATCTTGCTATCTGATAGGTCGGGTCACCCACCTTGTTTTTTGTAATCAGGAGTATACTTGCTATCCTTAGACATTTGCACTTTCACACAAATTTAGAATCAACTTGTCAAGCCCACTTTCCAAAAAAAAAAAAAAAAACAACCTCTTGATAATTTTTATTGGAATTTTATTAATCTTTTACTTAATTGTGGTAGATTTGCATCATGTCACCAAGTGTTTCTCTGAATGAATATGATTGATCTCTACATTAATTTGTCTTCCTTAATATCTCCCAATAAAGTTTTATAATTTTTACAGAGAATTTGCACATAACTAATTAGATTTATTCCTAAGTACCTTCTTTTTTTGATGTTTAAATTATATTTTCTACTTTTGCAGGTATATGGAAAGGCAAGTGGTATTATTAACATTTTGTTTCAGCTATGCTAAAGTTTATTAATTTTAATAATTTATATGTAGATTCTTTTGTATTTTCTTCATAATTATATCATTAGTAAATAATATACTTTTGTCTCTTATTTATCAGTAAATATGCCCTATACCACTCTTTGCTTCATTAGGCTAGCTTGTAAATCATGAATAAAACAGGTAATAGTAAACATCTTTGCTTTGTTCCTGTTCATAAAGTAGATTCTTTAGATATTTCACTATTATGTATAAACTTTAGTATAAGTATTTTCTCTATGTTATTTATCACAGAATGTTTTTATTTTTAATTTGATAAGAATTATTATCATGAATATATGTCAAATTTTATCAAATATGTTTCTCTACATTTATTACATTAACCTATGGTAGTAGTCCTTTAAAAGATTTATGTAATATATTACATTAATAGATAATCAAATTATGACATTATATTCCTGGAATAACCCAACTTGATCATGATGCATTTTCACTTTAATATATTGCTAGATTTGGTGAACTACCTTGTTTTTAAAATTTTTGCATTTATGTTTATGAGTAAAATTAATCTGCAGTTTTTCTTTTTGTCTGATTTGGGTTTTGTGCCAAATTTTACTAACCTCATAATAGACTGGGTTGAATCCCATCTTGTTCTACCCTCTGGAATGATTTGTATAATATAGTTAGAGCTCACCTATAAATATCAGAGCCCAGTATTTCCATTATAAAGATATTTTAATTTCTTTAATGATTTATTACTATTTTGATTTTCTAATTGCTTCTGAATCCATTTGTTAGTTACATATTTATAAGAATTTACTACATATTTTAGCAAATCATATATCAAAGTTTTCAAATATCTTGCTATCATTATTTCTAACATCCTCTATTATGTTTGTAATCTCTTCTGTATCTGTGCTTATGGTTTTTTTAATTCCTGATATTTATGTGGGACTTCTATATTTTTTTATTGATCAGTCTTATCAGAGGTTTACCTATTTCATTAGTCTTCAATAAAAAATAATCTTTGAATTCATTGATTTCCTAGTATTGTTTTATCTTCTATTTTATTTCTGCTAATGTTTCTTATTTCCTTTTTTTTACACTTTATTTTGATTTGCTAAGTTGGATGCCTATCACATTAATTTTCCAGCTTTCTTCTTATCTAATATAAACATTTATGGTTATATATTTCTATTTATGTATTTCTTTAGTTTCATGACACTAGTTACTCTAAAGTGTTTTTCTTACCATTAAGTTCTAAATACATCCTAATTTATCATGTTTTATTCCATGACCCATGAGTTTTGGGGAACTATGTTTTTATTTCATGTAGAGACTCACTCTATTTTTTGTTATTTATTTCTACCATTGTTGCACTAGAGCCAAATAATGTGGTCAATATAAAGGTAATGCTCCTCAAAGGCTCTTTAGGTTATAGAGATAGTCTAAATTATCTGAATAATTCACATAATTTTCTGCCTTCTTTTATATTTTTTACTAAAGACCTTTATAAAATTTAATATGCTAATAGATCAGGTAAAAATAAATAAGAATTAGAAATTAAGATACCATTGGGAAATTATGTGATCTGATAAATTAAAGACCTGACTAAAAAGAATCACCTTCTACTTTTGTTTCTATAATCTTGCTCTCACCCATAATCTCTTATCCATAAAATAATATTATAATCTTCCTTGACAATTAATAACATTAAGTTCATGGGCAAAAGCCCTCATGTTAATGACAGTATTAGGTGTGACTGACATTTGTTCCCAAACTCAAAAGCACATTCCCCCCGATGGAATGTACACTTTAAAAGACTGAAAACAGAAAAACAATAAAACTATTCAAATTGGACCATATAAATAAATACCTACTAGCTCAAGGATAAAACACACAATAAAATCTGAAACTAATAAAAGATTCTCATCTTTTATCAGTTTATTAGGATATACATATGAGAAGCCCATCTCAAAAAATATGGAAGGCTTTGGTGAACAGAGGGCAAACCAACGGCTGTTTTAATCGATGCCACTCCCAACTCTGGCATATGGGATAACAGGTTGAGTGTTCCTGGGGCAGAAATACATAGCAACTCCACTCGTTTCAGCTCAGCTGGCACTTCACAATTCATTGCCCTGCAGATTCATCCTCATGGGACAGAACAGAAGGCACTTTTCCTTGAAGTCTGGAAACTAGATCTCTTTTTGCCTGAAAAGCTTGAAGTTTTTCTAGAAGGAATACTAACTTTGTCGGTGGTAGAGTCCAGTGGGCACTGAGAGGAAGCCAGAAGTCAGGAGCCTGTTCCAGCCAGAGTTCTCTGATTTGTTTGGTTCAGTTGACCACCTAGCCTCCCTGTGCTGGCTATCTCACATATCTGTAGCCATTTCTAGCCCAGATGAAAGGAACATATGTTGTGAGCCTAATAAATGGAAGAGATTGAACTTACAAAGATGAATGTGGTCTGACTCCTTGAGCAGTTCTGTACTCAGTGGGCCGGAGAGGCATAAATAATAGATATTCATTATGTTAATATGATGTGTAAGTTTCTGAAGCGCTTTCTGCCAAGTAATTTCAGATATGCATAATTCTTCACTTCTAATCACATCTTTCCTATTTCTCTTTTCTATACCAGCTAGGTACCCCCTCACCTCCCTACAACTTCGGGACCCTTTGCAGCCCTGTCTTCCTGCCTCTCTGTGCTATCATACCCTCACTGTCTTTTGTTCCTCTGACTGCCTAGAAAGTCTCATTAAAACCCAGTGTTAATTGTTACTTCTGGACACAAATGATGCCTAGATCTAGATCTTCATCCCTTACACCCTGCTTTTTTCCTACTCCTCTTTATCTGACACCTGAAATGCAGGGAGAGTTTCAGAATCAGTCTCTTTGCATTCAAACGTAAAGCTTTCTAAGCAACCAACCACACTAACATGAGTGGTCTTTCTAAAGTATAAATCTAATCATACCACTTCCTTGTTTAGATTATTTTAATTGCTCCTCTAACTTCAGAAAACACACAAGACCCTTTATCTCTGGCCTCTTCTTATACCTCACCCACCAGATCCTGGAATCCAACCATACTCATCTACCCCAACTCCCTCATAATCTGCCTGGATTTTCTTCCTCTTCTCAATTGTTTGCTCATTGGAGGCTAAGTCCTGCCTGTCACAGGACCTGAACCATCCCTGCTTAAACCAAGTTATGGCCTCCAACTGGCAGCCTTCTAAACCACCTTCATGCTGATTTAATCACAGCCCTGGGTCAATTTACCTACCACCATTAACCCTTCATGGAATACCCAATACAGTGGCAGCCAATTTGCCTGAAGCCAATATGCCAAAATTGTTCATTTGCCAGTTAATCATTTTGATGAATTTATCAAATTTGCAATGATCCAAAAATTTTGTATGATCACTCTAACTCCACATAGTTCAGTGGGTTAGCAGGGACCAAAAAGGTTGCAGGGGTTCCAGATTTGGGGCCTTCAGACTCTGCCCCTCTGTCTCTCAGTGTCTGCAGCCACTGTTCCTCTACCTCTCTGTCCCTCTGTCTTTCCTTCCCTGTGTCCTGGACACCCTTTGCTTCTAGTCTTCCCTTCTCTCTGTCCCCTAGTCTTTCCTCCTTACCCCCACCCCAATCATGCCCTACTGCTCTCTCTGATCTTCAGTTTCCCCTCCACTCTGCCCCTAGGCTGCCTCACTCTAGAATCAGCAGGTTAAACTGTTCATTATGCTGATCTGATTCTCTTCAATTTTGCCCCAGCAGAGTGTCTCACCATTTTTGCCTAGATCCCTCCTATTAAAATCACAGGCCTAGAGCAGAGACACATTAAGCATTTTATAAAATGATGTTATAAAGACAAAATAAAAATTGAGTAAATTAAACTTCATGAATCTTCAAAAAGCTATTAAAAATGTCCATCCAAAATCAGTTACTGTAACCTTATGAATGGTTAAAAGAAACAAATGTGGGTAAATTGATAAAGCTGACAAATATATCAAAATAATCATAATGTGAAATTTGCCATAAGGATCTCAGCGATGCTAAAATGTTAGCAAAATAGCAAATGACTCTAAAAATAATTTTTAAAAATAAATATACACTGAAAGGCTCCCATAGGAAATATTAAACTTTTGTTACATTTATTAGAAGAATATATTCAGACACCTATTCAAGAAAGATGTATCTTTGAATATATTCATAAGCACATATTTATAAGAAGACTAAGCCTCCCTAGAAAACAGCTTTTTAAAAAATCAAACAGATCTTAAAATACTGCTAAAAAGAATATGTTCATAAGAATATACTTTATAATTGAGTATATTTTTGAAATATACTCTTAAAATATTTATAAGAAAAATGCACTCATATTCATTTACTAATATAACAACCCTTCTTAAAATGACTTTATTACATCTGTAAATGTGATAAAGTGGGCCAATTATTCATGTAGCAAAGTAATCCTTCAATAAATTGGTGAATTGACTCATCTTGGTGCATTAGCCTTTCAGTATCTGATCCCTAGGCAAATCCACCCCCAATATACTGACCTGCTTCCCTCTTGCACTCATCTCTAATCAGCCTCATTGCAATGCACATAATTATTGGTATCTCCCCAGTTCCCTCAGGATATGTTTTATTCACTTTGTATCCCAGAACTTAGCACAATGTGCTGTGAAGACTTAAAAAACATTGACAAATGAATTAATGAATGATCTTTACCCTGTGTACTTTTACCTGAATACTTTTCTCCTGCAGACTAAATACCCAGAGAATCTTAATTTAAATACCCAGAGAAAGATAGGAGAAAAATATTTTTTGCACATTTTACTCTTTATATCCATGTTTGTATGTATAGAGCCTCATAAATATTTTGCTTATGAGTTATAGACCTAATATCAAAGTTTAAGGAACTATCCAAATATGGAGCTTGAAATAAAATTGGACTGTGTTGACTATTGCTTGGGGTAAAAATGAAGTTTTACTGGACAATTAAAAATATTTTTATGTAAAATATTTTGTTATGTTTGGCTTTGCCTTGTAGACTTATCAATAATTCATATGCTACAAAAGGATTTGGGCAAAATGTTGCCTATATATGTAGAAAAGTGTACAGATCTACTATTTATTATTGTCAACATGTGTATCCACCATACTAATTCATGGCTCATCAGGAACCATGAAGCCAAGACTGCCCCATCAGAGTTTAAACATACTGCTTTGCCAACACACACCAAGGCTATATCTGCTTCATACTTATAAATCCAATTTCCTCCTTTTTACCTACTATTGGACATCCCCATATTTGAAACTGAATTTGTAGTCATGCCCCAGACTCATTCTTCTTCCTGAGATCTCAACTTTAGTGAACTACATTGGCCTTCCTTCCCTTATTTCTCCCACA
>NW_006295391.1:1714962-1729749 GCF_000327345.1 Myotis davidii | reverse complement strand
CCCAGATCTTTCTCCACACCTCCTTTTTCCCCATCTAGCCTACCTTGATCCTAGATCCTCATAATCCTTTGCCTACACAACAGTGACAATCTTTTAATTCTTATTTCTGATTTAAGACTTGTTCCATTTCTAATCCACTGTTTCTCCACATTACAGCCAGAATGATAATTCTGAAACTCAATTCTTATTATGTCACCCTCATGTCACACACAGCTTTCTGTTAAACTACAGGGATAAGGGCCAAACTCTTTAGAATGA
This sequence comes from Myotis davidii, assembly GCF_000327345.1. Lineage (NCBI taxonomy): Eukaryota > Metazoa > Chordata > Mammalia > Chiroptera > Vespertilionidae > Myotis > Myotis davidii. The sequence continues at coordinate 1,729,491 of NW_006295391.1, read as the reverse complement.
ATTATAGAACTCTTACATCCTACTACCTTTCCAAACTTAACTGCCCTGTTTCCCCATTCCATACTCATTCCAGTAACATGAAAATGCTTGTAGTTTCTGACAGTCACCATGCAGCTACAAATCTTTGTCTATTTGTTCATGTGATTCCTTCTGTCTAAAATACTCTTGACTCCCTGTCTCATTTGGTTAACTCTGATTCAACTTTGAAGATTCTGTTGAAGCCATCACTCCTTCACTAGCTTCCCATGATCTCAATACTTGTCCCTGCTCTGCTCCCTCAGGCTGGGGAAATTACTCCTCTTCTGTACTCACTCTGAATAGCTCCATCATTGACTTGACTACCCTGTGTTGATTTTTTTTCATGTCTGTCTTCCTCTTGGTTAGTGGCCATATCACCAGTAATTAGAGGTTACCAGCACTCAAGATAAATTTGTGGATTTAAAATGAACTCTTTGTTTTCCTAAATCATTCATTCCATGATTTATTCATTAATTCAATAATAACTTATTAATGAATTTTATGAATTTCACCCCACTCGCCCACTTTTGTTTTGCTGAGTAATATCCTAATTTTCCAGATGTGTCTGGCCTGTGTGGAAATCAATCATTTTCCCACTTCGCTACACATTCCAGAGTATATGAAGACATTTGTTAGCCATTTTCAAATTGTGATTTGTAAATTACCCACTTGAATCATTTTTATATGCTCTTGTTCCAGTGACATTCCTGACTGATTACACTTCATCTTTTTTATGAGGATAGACTGGCATAAGTGATGTTGTCTAACAGCCTAACACTGGAACTGAGACTACTGCTCCCTCCTTGCTGGCTTCCATCTGCAGAAAATGCAACTCTCAATGGCAGCCATCAGAATTAACTACATTTTGATGAACAATAATAGCAAAGTCACATCAGATTGTGATTTCACAGAAGGTCTTTAAAGTCAGATTCAGCCTGTCTCTTCTTGTTTCAGAAATTTGCCTGCTCAAGAGCTTTAGCTGCTAATGGGCACTGATTTTCTTTTCTTTTTTTCTTTTTTTCATGCCAGTTCATAAAGGGTCAGTTTAAAGAGCTTTGATATAAACCCTATATTTTCCAAAGAAAATCTCAGAAAACGGGGAAATATTGGAGGGTGGGGGGTTAGCTAGTCCAGGAGCAGTGGGCTTGGGAACCTGAGAATAATGAACAATAGGGTCTCTCCATGCTTCTGGCAATGAGGATAATGAATGGCCAGAGTGAGTGAGGGCAGGAGCCAGGAAGGATGCAGCCATGAAAAGATGAAGAACAAAGGCCTCTCTATTATTCTCTTCCCATGATGGGCCCATTCCTCCAGGAAAGGGTAAGATTTGTATACACTATCTCATAAAGAGAACTTTAAAATAATAGCAATAATAGTAAGCTAATTGGTTGATTTTACATCTAATAACCAGATTAATAAATGCTATACCCTAAAACCTTTTGGAAATACATTAAGTATATAAACAACCTCATGCTTCTATCAGGAATCAAAATATTTAACAACCAGTCTAAAACGTAGCAGCCAGTGGAACAGATGCCTGCCATAAACACTAGTAAGGCCATCCTGGAGCACAGAGGTAAATGAATATTCACACAATTGAATATACACACACCTGCACAAATACCAGACATCTCTTCCCTCTCCTGCCAAGTTCTATACTGAATTCTACTCTAGTTTCTTTTTTAAACAACAAGAATTACTAATGATAAAAATGTTAAAGAAAAATCTGAAGTTATTCTTGTATATGTTGTTTTATTGCCTGAAGCTAAAAAAAAAAAAAAAGATAAGAGTTTCTTTCTCCATTTTCAGTCTTCTATGTGTTCTCTCCCTTTCCAGGCCCTAAAGACCTACAACTCCCCAACTCCCACACCCCTATGATTCAGAGCTCCCATCTCAAAATAGAAACTAAACGAGATCTCATACTGCTCCTGGCCACCTGCCTTGATGGAATCCCTGAGCATTGCCTTCTTTCCTATTCTCACATATCTCTCCAAGCACCCCCAGCAATTTCTTACTTCTTTTCTGCCTTTTCTTCCAGACCTGTTTCTTTTTTTTTTTAATATATTTTATTGATTTTTTACAGAGAAGAAAGGAGAGGGATAGAGAGTTAGAAACATCGATGAGAGAGAAACATCGATTAGCTGCCTCTTGCACGGCCCCCACTGGGGATGTGCCCGCAACCAAGGTACATGCCCTTGACCGGAATCGAACCTGGGACTCTTGAGTCCGCAGGCTGATGCTCTATCCACTGAGCCAAACCGGTTCGGCCAGACCTGTTTCAAATCCAATGCTCTACTGATGAGCTTTTTATGTTTTGGGGGGTTTTTTTGGCCATTCAGTTAGTTAAAAATTCTTTGGAGAATAATAATTTTAGGATGTTCTGAGGCTCATGTCATGAACCCAAACTCTCACCCCATTTTTCAAAGGGAACATATACATAATGCTAGTTATTCTGCTGGATAACTTACTTATGCATCTCATTTAACCATTACAATTCAGTTTACACATCATTTCCACTTCCCAGGAACCTGAGAATCAGAAAGGCTGAGGAACTTGTCATTGATCACTGAGTTAGTAAGCAGTGAAGTCAAGTTTTGAATTCAGAAAATCATTTTACTCCAGTTTCATGTTCTTTCAGACCCAATATCGCTGCTGTATGATAAGTGACAAAAATAATAGTAATAACTATCCAAAGTTATAGAGTCTTGCCTTAATTTGACTAACATTCTTCTAAACTCATTCAAGGGTTTACACATATAAGAAGGCTGATTCACCACTCCACATCTCAACATTGCTTATAAAGCTTAACCCAACATAACCCTAAGCAACCCTAAGCTTCAGGAAAATGTTAACCAAAATAACTTCTGTATTCTACTGCTGAGGGGAAATACGGTGTGAAGTTGACAGATTCTGAATTAACATTCCATTATGTATTGAGAGAGTATAAAAATATCAGTGATGATCAGCTGGGGGTTAAATGGCAAAGGAACAAAGCCAAAGCATTATGTTAATGGTTGAGAGGATTGTTTCCTTTCTTTGGATTTAGAGAGAAGGAAAAAGTATTTGCAAGTAGACATGGGCCCAAGTAAAGAAGGGCTTCTTTTTTTTCTTTAAAGAAAAATTCTTGGTATACATTATAATAATTTATACTTTTAAAACACTTATAATTTTATTGTTGTTTTGAATATGCTCCTGAGATTTTTTTAATCAAACTGTCTATATTTTATCAACAAATGGTCAAATAATGCAGTTGTCCCATGAGAGAAAAGAAGAGGAAAGTTTGGGCTACTTATTTCTGCTCAGGGTTGGTGTGTGTGTGTGTGTGTGTGTGTGTGTGTGTTGGGTGGCAATGGGCACACACTGGGATCTAATTGCACTCAGGCAGGTTTGGAGGGGCTCCTCTCGGCCTCCCTGCCCTAAGAAGGCATGGGCAGTGACGTACCTACTCTCTGGTAACTGTAAATCTCATATAAGACTTTATTATTTTCAACCTCAGAAATATTTACCAAAAAATCAGGGACCACGACCTCTTGGACAAAAGGAAAACTGTCACAGCACTGAAAGCAGGAGAGGACCGGGCCATTCTCCTGGGACTGACCATGATGGTGTGCTCCATCATGATGTACTTTCTGCTGGGAATCACACTCCTGCGCTCATACATGCAGAGGTAACACCATTAGCTGGTTGGGTCACTTGTCTTTGTCTCCTCCTTCTCCCTCTTCCCCCATAGATTATCAACCTCAGATCCTCTCCCTCCCCTTCTTTCCTAATAAGAACTTTAAGCCTTGAACATAATATTTTCCAATAATGTTGTCTAATAATAATGATGAAATAGCTCTGTGTATAAACTTCCTACTATGTACCAGGATCCATAGGTTACTTGTTTAATTCTCATAACAATTTTATAAGGTAAATATGAATATACACATCATAAAAATGGCAAAACTGAGGCTCAGGATAGAAATAATTTGCCCAGCGCCACACAGCTCTAGCATATGGCAGAGCCAAGATTCAAACCCATATCCCACTAATCGTAGGGACCCTGTTCTTGCCTCTTCACACTTCTGTTCATTCTCCACTCTCATTCCTCCTCCCCTCCCCCACCCCACTCCTCCATCACCCCACACATCAGTGATCTCAACTGCACATTTAAACTTCCTGAGAAACTTTTAAAAATACTGATCTCATTCCCCACCACCATAATCCCAGAGGTCATATTTAATTGGCCTAGAGTGGAAACCAGTCATCAGTATCTTTTAAATTTCTCCAGGTAATTCTAATATGCTGTCAAGGCTGAGAAACACTGCTGTGCACCAACTTGAAAAAAATTACAGATTTTGAACCCTTTTCATGTTAATATGTGCCCATGGTTTACTGAATAGATAGGGAGGCAGTTAAATACTGAGATAGCATGTGTATTCTCCCCTGAGTAAGCCACAGCATCTCTAGCTAACTCTGCCCATAAATTGAACACTTTGAGCACAGGAGACCCCAGCATTGCTCGAACAAATAGGGAAAATCTCACAGTGGTTCAGCTTAAAGAGATGAGAGTCTTTCAAATGAAAAACTGAGGTTTCAATCCAAAAAAGAATCAAAAGATTTTGTGGCATTCAATTCTCCACCTAAATTAATACTTTCACGTAGAAGCAAACTCTAGCTGAAACACAGTAATTTGCTAAAATTAAGGCATCTTCTTTCCCATTTGTGGCTGCTCTGCTCTATTTCTCAGATGCCTTCAGCTGTCTCCTTCTCAATGAAAGTGCTGATTGCTGCCTCGGGCTCCCAGTGTTCACTGGTTCCAAAACCACTTTCAGATCCTCACATCTGCTTGGAGCCATCAAAGACTCTTTCCTCCCTGGATGAGCAAACTCTGACAACCCAGGTCCTAAGAAAATACAATTTGCCACACCAGAGTGGGTTCAGGGCTACTATGCTGCCTCTGGCATAAAACTGGACATGACAAGGGCGGCCCTGTCAACACATGTTCTGCTAAAGGAAGGGGTACCCATCTGCAAAGAAAACAGCTGTCTTCTGTTCATGATGGTTATCGGCTTAGCCCCAGAAACAAACTCTTGATTGCTGGTGTGTTTCTTCCTGGTCACAAATGTGACTCTTGATCAGATAGTTTTAAAGACTTTAGAATGAAATGCTGGCCAATGAGCAGCTGGAAGTTGTTGGTTTGGATTGTTTTTTCTAACTGAGAGGTCCCAAGAGGATATTTGTTCTCTTCTACACAGCACAGCTCCATGGAACCAGTCTGGGCCTTGGAGAAATCAGGATTGAGTGGAATCACAATCTCCATCGCTCACTATCTGCATGTCTTCACATGCTACTTGTTTTCTCTGACCCTCAGTTCACTCGCCTTCAAAGAGAATTAATAGGCAACATACAGAGTTGTTGGGAGGATAAGAGGGAATAATGCATATAAAACACCAGTTAGGGTGAAAAGGGATACCCAAATGCTTGCTCTTGGTACAACGGGTGGAGCTATCTTTCCTCCCTTATTAGAAAGGCCTTGGAGAAATGTATTCCTGTCCCTCCTCTTGTGTCAAATTGGACCTCAAACCCCTCCATCCCTTTGTCATCTTCCCTCCTCTTCTCCCCTTATGCCGACTCTGCTACAAACTGGGCGGGCTTTGCAGAGGTGAGGACTGGGCGTGGCAGGAAGCTGCTTGCAAGGTAATACAAGTGAGTGCAGGTTTGATGTCATAAGATGTTTTCTGCTTATCAGTGAATCTGAGATAGGAAAAAATAACTGAAACCGAGCATTGGAAAATATTATACTATAACCAATGCGAATCATTGAAAGAGTTCTTAGGTGCCAGGTAAATTTATCTATGTTTATATGATGGTTTGCCCAAAGCTGCTCTATTCAAAAGTATACACTTTAACAACTAGGTTGTATTATAGATTTGAAAAAGATTCTTCAGGCTAAGGACCAATGATCCCTTCTAATTATGCCTTCCTTGCTGTGAGTGCTTTGGACCTTGTGTTTACTCTGCCCGTCTCTCTGTAGCGTGTGGACCGAGGAATCTCAATGTACCTTGCTGAATGCGTCCATCACGGAAACATTTAATTGCTCCTTCAGCTGTGGCCCGGACTGCTTGAAACTCTCTCAGTACCCCTGCCTCCAGGTGTACGTCAACCTGACTTCTTCAGGCGAAAAGCTCCTTCTCTACCACACCGAAGAGACGATGAAAATCAATCAGAAGGTAGGTCACCCCCGCAGGGCTCCCACACCCAGCTCCCCTCTCTGAAGACCCCTGTGCTGGCATTTCAAAGGAAAGCACCACCAGGGAGCAGGCCCTGCCTCATCTGTACACAGAACTCGCTATTTGACTCTGGCCTGGGGAACATTTTATTTTCTGTGCACGTCGTGGACAAATCATTCCCCCCATGCTGTGGTAGTGCAGATTTACCCTTTCCTTCCGTTTCGGAGAGAAAACCTCCTGTCCTTATTTATACACAACTGGACTGAGTCTCTCAAAGCAAACATGCAGCTCAGTCAGAGTTCTACCGGCCAGAAAACCAGCTATTTGTCATATACCTGGGAGCCATGAGGTAAAGCTGTATTTGGCTTTTCCACAGTCATTGTCACTGAGTCCTGTGGTCTTGGGGATGTAACTTAACTTCTCTGAGCCTCAGCTTCCTTATCTCTGAAAAGGTAAAGACGATGGTCATCTTTCAAGGTCATTGTGAGGGTTAGAGCAGAGAGTGTAAGATGCTGAGCAGAGCACAGTGCCTGGCACAGGGCAGACCTTTGATTCACGGTCACAGTGTGTGTACCTGCGTGTCTTTCTCCATGTATGTTATGTCCATAGGGGCTGCATTTTCCAGCCCTGTTATGCTCACATTCACAGGGTGGGTGCTCCACAAATGTGTATTGTATTAAAACTGCACATAAAATTTGTAGTTCTAAAGTCTGGGATGACCAGTAAAGTGTCAGCAGAACCAACCTGCTATTATCAATTTGAAGTTAAACATATTTACTTTGGGGCTTATGGTAGTAATTCAGAGGCCAGAGTACTCTCCTAGGCCAAAACAACCCGAAGCCTCTCCAGTAAGATAAATGGCCCTCATGACCCAGACACTGCCCTCCTGAACTCTTGTCCTTCTTGTAAAAGCTTTTCATTACAATTACCAGCACTTAAGTGACATCGATTGTATGTATTGAAGCTTTGAAGTTTAATCCTCTAACATAGGCTTTATTTTGTGATATATTGACACCTACATTTTGTTTTTATTGCAATAACTTAAAAGAATTCTTGCAAATATCTCTGAGGAGTCAACACAATGAATATTTCAGGGAATGCCTTTTGAAGATCTCTGCTCTGATTTCCTTTGTTTGTGGTAGTCACAAACGATACCAGTCCTCGCTGTTTTCTGCAAATTTATAAAGCTCAGCTCTCCCACAAAGAGTGTGTTTTTCAACATCTTCCCTCAAGTCAGATTTCTAAATCAAAGCTGACCTGTAACAACGAAGGCCTATAAAACCCTCAAATCTTCACGGAATTGGAAATTGGCCGAAGTTGAATAAGCATTAAGAAAGTGGGACATCTTTCCATTTCCTCGCTTTGACATTTTATCACTACAGCCCTGTGAATGCATAAGCACGGCTATTAACAGGGACTGGACCTACCATAGAAAGTCTCAGTTAAAAATTTAGGACCAGTGTCTTGTCTGCGCTCAGCATGGTAGTAGGTCATTTGTTTGTTTGTTTGCCCCATTACCTTGCTTTTAACTGTGAATTACAGCACACATGTAGAAACATGCAACAAGTGGAAGTATACAGCTCAGAGATCCCCATGTAACTACCATGAGGGTAAAGAAATAAAACATCTCCTACGGCACAAAAACACCCTCATGCCTCCTCCCAATCACTACTGTCTCTGCCCCCTGCCAAAGATAACAGCTGTCCTGATATTAGGGCAATTACTTTCTTTTCTTTTTTCTTTGGAGTTTTTTCACCTAAGCATATATGCCTACACACTATATTTTAGTTTTGCCTGGTTTTTAAACATGATGTAAATGGAATCATACAGAATATTCCTCTTTGTGCCTGACCTCCTTCACATAACGCTATATTTGTTAGAGTCATTCCATTTGGTGGTAGTTCATTCACTTTCACTAAAGGATTATAGCCCATGGTATCAACATGCCAATTTATTTACTCATTCTACTGTTGATGGAAATTTTGAGTTTTCTACAGTCTGGGACCATTACTAATACTAGTAATTCTGCCAGGCATACTCTCATATCTGTCTCTTAGTGCACAAGCACACAGATTTCTGTCAGGTATAAACCTGGGAATGGAATATCTAGAAAATAGAGTATACTTATCTTACTTTAGGAGATAATGCCAAATGGTTTTCCAAAATGCCTCTCACCAACCCTGTGGGTGTGAGAGTGTTTATTGCTCCAAATCCTCACCAACACTTGGTATCATTTGTCATTTTAATTTTAGCTAATATGACAATATTTCCTTTGGTTCCCAAGACTCAAGTGCCTTTTCATTTACTTACTGGCCATTTGGATATCCTCTTTTGTACAATGTCTGTTCAAGCCCCTGGTCCATTTTTCTATTGGAGTGTTTCTTCTTCATATTGATTCTAGGAATTCTTTAAATCTAGATATTCCCTCCATTGATTAATATGTCTTGCAAATATCTTCTCCCATTATGTGGCCTTCTCACTCTCTTAATGATGTCTTTGAATGAAAGAAGTTTATAATTTTAATACAGCCAAATGTTATTTTTTTGGTGTGTTATTTTTGTGCGTGTGTGCAGTGCGTCCTATTTAAGTGTCTACCTACCCTGAGGTCATGAAGTCACTCTCCTAAGTTATCTTCTATAAGCATATGGTTTCTCTTTTCACACTTAGAGTACGATCAGCCTGGAATTGATACTTATGTAGAAGTCAAGTTTCTGTGGGGTTTTTGTTTGTTTGTTTGTTTGTCTTTAATATGAGCATCCATACGCCCAAATCCATTTATGAAAAGATCACCCTTTCCTTAGCCGATTAATTTTATAATACCATTTCCACTTCTATTGTCTTGAAAGTTATCTGTTCTATTGTTATTATTTTAGCATTTAGCCTACAGATTACAACTTGCAATCTTGACTAATCAAGAACGATAAAAAATTTCATTCACTGAGGATAAAATTCTAAGTTTGTCATTATTTTGTTTCTGCATGCTGAAAACATGCCATTGTCTTTTGGTGAGCATTTTTACTATTTAGAAATCAGCTTTGAGCTAGTTGCTGCTTCTTTGAAGGTAATCTTCATCTATTTTAAAGATTATTTTCTTTGGTTTTCTGAAATGTAACTGTTATTTGCCAAAGTGCAGATTTATTTTTATTTAGCTTACTTAGTGTTCTCAGGGCTTCTCTCCCTGTACCTTGAGATTCTTCATCAATTTTAGATAGTTTTTCGTCATTATCACATCAAATACTATCTCTGCTCTCATTCTCTCCCATTTCTTCTGCTTAAAATCCAAATTGGCCATATGTTAGGTTTTCTCAATGTATCCTCTCTGTGTTTTATTCTCTTTTTTTATTTTCCCTCTTTTTGTCTCTCTGAGCTTGGATATTGACCTATCTTCTAATTTTTAGTTCTTTCCTCAGCTCTGATTAATATACTGTTAAATCCATCCTTTGAGTTCTTAATTTCTCTAACTGTAATTTTCATGCATAAAACACCCATTTGGGTCTTACTTCATAATTTTTACTTTTCTGTAATATTCTAATTCTTTTCTTTTAAATCCTTTGACATAAAAAAGTAAGTTGTAGTTATTTTAATGTTTATTTTGATGATTTTAATATCTGAAGCCCTTATATGCCTATTCTTTTCTCTTGGTATTTTTATTTCCATGTTGTATAATGTCTGGTTAATTTTTATTAGGTTTCGGACATCATATTTGTAAATTATTATTATAATAATTTAATCCTAGAATTATGTCATATTTTCCAAAACTTATTTCCATTTGCCTCTGCCAGACCCCTGGGGATATTAGCCATTAATGATCATCTCATTCTGACTTCGTAAGTTGAGACAGTCAAGTCTGAACTGAAGTCCCTCTTTGCTTCAGGTTTACCATTACTCTTATGATGCAGCCCTTAAGAGCCCCAACACAAAGTGAATGAGGGGAAGTCATCAGGGGCCCCACCTGATAGGCCCTCACTCTGCAAGGCTGTCAGAAATATCATTCAGCCTTCCAGGCTCTCAGCCCTCTCCTGGAATCAGCAGATGCTCTCAGGGGAAAGGTGGCACCCAACACTGACTCCCCTCCCTGGCCTGGTAGTTCTTCAATCTCTGAATAGCTGTCCTCTTCCCTTAATCAGAAATATAGCCCAGCCAGCATGGCTCAGTGATTGAGCATCAGCCTATGAACCTGGAGGTCATGGTTCGATTCCTGGGTTGTGGGCTCGATCCCCGCCACCCCAGTGTGGGGCGTGCAGGAGGCAGCCAATCAATGATTCTCTCTCATCATTGATGTTTCTATCTTGCTTTCCCTCTCCCTTCTTCTCTAAAATCAATAAAAATATTTTTTAAAAAATCAGAAGTATATTCATTGAAAATACAGTTATCTGCATGTCAGCAGGCCATTAGACCATGATCTTAGTCCAGCATGAAAAATATTCAGGATATTTCTGGGAGTTGGGGTTAAAATACTCTTTATGCGGATCTCTCCTTCCTATTACCCTTCCCTAAGCTCACTAAAAATAATAGCTTTCCCCCTAGTTAACAAAAAAATGGTATTTTTATTCAGATACATAAGGCACTACTGACAATGTTTGATTTGAGACAACAGGAGGCAAAGGATATCAAGCAAGCAAGCTGTCGGTATCTTTGTAGAAAATATCCAAAAGGATTTTATTTTTAAATTTTTACACTCTCTCATATATCCCTTTTCCTTAGCCTGCAAACACAGTGCCCAGCCTCTCGTCAACATACAGCTAAAGCTGCTTAAGCTGATACGCTGGCGCCTCTTGTGGAGCAATTGCAAGTGGGCTCAAGGCCCCTGGCTCCCTAGTCATAAGGTACCACTGGAATCTTAAACGGCGGCTAAGTGTTAATTCTACGGTTGTTGAATTTCTCAGAGCTTTGGGCGTTTAAACATTTCTACCCACCAGGGATTCTTAAAACATACCCATCTGGTTTGAAAGTAGATTTAAAGTGAACTTTGGTGCAAAACAAGAAAATATAACCATTTTTTTTTTTGGTATGTGGTATAATGCCGAATATATGGTATTTTGTCTATCATGGAGAAGATAGCTATTTTTGGTGGAGAGTAAGTTCCATAAATTAGCCAGTTAGTTACCACTCCAAACTCAGTGTCACCCCACATTTTGTCACTCATTCTGAAGCCTTCTGGGCTCAATCCTGAGAATATGCATATCTAGAACAAGGTTTCTCAACCTCAACACTATTGGTGTTTGGGGTCAAATCTTTGTTTTCTGTGAAGGCGGGGGGGCTGTCCTGTATATTGTAGGATGTTTAGCAGCACCCCTTGCCTCTACCTACTAGATCCCTAACATCACCCCACATTTTGTCACTCATTCTGAAGCCTTCTGGGCTCAATCCTGAGAATATGCATATCTAGAACAAGGTTTCTCAACCTCAACACTATTGGTGTTTGGGGTCAAATCTTTGTTTTCTGTGAAGGCGGGGGGGCTGTCCTGTATATTGTAGGATGTTTAGCAGCATCCCTTGCCTCTACCTACTAGATCCCTAACATCCTCCTCCTTCCAGCTGTGACAACTAAAAATGTGTCTACACAGTTCTGAAACACTGCTGTAGATTTTATTTCAATTTGAGCTTGGATGCTGTGAGATTCTGGAATCCTAAGCAAACCTTGTACTCATTGAGTTCCTCTGTGCAGCATTGGTAGGGTAAGGGGAGAAGGGAAGAAAATTAAGTGGAGTTGAGAATCTAAATGTGAAAAAAACAGGAACCCGACATTTATTAAGTGTCTACTATGAACTTGAGCCCAGCACTATGCTAAGAACTTTATAAAAATTATCTCATTTAATCCTGACTAAATCCCTACTTCTAAAGATTTTATCAGGAGCTCAAAATGTGCCAGGCGCAGTAAGTACTCAATATTTTACATGAAGCTCACTTATTTAATTTCAGCAGAAATCCCAAGTATTAAGCACCGCTATTATCTCTACTTCACAATAATGAAGCTGAGCTCGGAAAATGAAATGATTTTCCCAAAGTCACACATTCACTAACTAGGTCTGAACTAAAAATCTAAGTCTCTTTACCTCATCATACTATCTCTTAAAGAGAAAATATTAGAGCATTCTCTTGAGAAAGGAAAAGATAAGCGTTCTGAAAAATCTAAATTCCTTGAAATATTTATCTTTCTGATGGCATATTTTAGTGAACAGCTGAAACTTCATGCCATTCCATCTCATCCTGGTACTTAAGTAAAAGGCCATGAGCAAAGGATAGAATTATCTGTGATCCATAGGGAAAGTCGGGGTGTATATTTAGTACCAGTTTACAGAGGGTGAATATTAAACAGATATAAGTGCAAACTGATAGTGGGGAGGGTAGAAAGCCTGCTGGAAATTTGACATATGACATCCTCAAAACTAACACCTTAATTTTAGGGATATTTATTAGGCATTAGCTGAACCTGCAATGGACCAAAGATTCAAAAATGCTTTGGTTATTGATGGAGTTTAGTCACTGCTCACCAAAACTGAATTCTGGAACAGCTAAGTGTACCTTTATGCATAAATGAAAGGAGGAATGTGCCAGAAGGGGGCTCATACTGAGCATCAAGAAGAGAAGCATGGAGAAAGAACCTACTCCTTTCTAATTTCCAAGAAAGGGGAACCTGGTGAAGAGCAAGGTCAGTTTACATATCTGACTTACTCTCAGCCTAATTGGAGACATCATGGGTCTGGGAGCTCCATGGGTTAATGCTCTGGGAATTGACTAATCCCAAGGCCCTAGACAGCTTCTGTTTTGTTAGTGCATTTCCTGGGTCTCTAAGTATCTTTTCTATTCCAAATCAAGCAGAAATGCTGTCATAAATGTGAAAGCTTGGGAAAACATGAAAAGGAAAAACCTCTCTCGGGAGGAACCTGTCTCGATACTGAAAGAAACAGGTACATAGCAGAGTGTGAATCCTATTTTCCTTTCATCTACCAAACATTTCACGCAGTCCTGCTTGCCCAAATCAAGCAGACACTAGAAGTACAAACTAACAAGTGTAAACTAAATTTTGCAGGATTCACTTTCTTACAGAGTAGGAAGTCTTAAAAGGAAAAGAACATAGGGTCCCAATTTACCCTCTAAGCTCCTCTGTCCATCACTAATATTCAAAGAATTTAGAAGACCGAAATGTGCTGGGAAGCCAGAGTAGCCCAAGGCTGCCAGCTGGTGACTCTATCTATGTTCTTTGAATGTAGGGATGATTTTTTTGCTCTGGCACAGAACATAAATCCTGACACATCGTACATGCTTAATAAACATGTGCACAATATTTGTTATTTGACGACACTGGAAAAAGTTCCATCTGACTTTGGAACCAAGAAAATATTTTCTTAAATTGATTTTAGGAGAGAGAGAGAGAGAGAGGCAAAGAGGAATATCAATGTGAGAGAGAAACATAGATTGGCTGCCTCTGTATACACCCTGACCAGGAAATCAAACCCATGTCCTAGAAATGTGTCCTGACTGGGGATCAAACCCACGACTTTCAGGAGCATGTGACAATGCTCCAACCAACTGAGCGACACAGGCCAGGGCAGGAACCAAGAATATTCATGTTTCACATGAGCAAGTTTTTATTTTTGTTTTCATTTTTATCTCATAGATATTGTGGACTAGAACTTCCTGGCTACTAAAGAGTTCTCAGCAAATTTGTGGCCTGCCTCTGTGAAAGGGTATACTCTTTACTGAAATCCTTTTTAACCTCATTCCTGGTGACATTTATTTCATCCTCCACCCTTGTTTGTGTACTTTTCCATTTCCTTTTCATTGATCTACCTTATATTGTTGATGTTTTTTAATCCTCACCTGAGGATATGTTTTTATTAATTTAGAGAGACAGGAAGGAAGGGAGAGCAAGAGAGAGAGACATTGATGTGAGAGAGAAACATCAATCAGTTGCCTACCATAAGTGCCCAGAGTGGGGATCCAACACAAAACCTAGGTATGTGTCCTGACCTGGAATCAAATCCACAATCTTTCTGGTGTGCAGGACAATGCTCGCCCAACTGAGCCACCAGCCAGGGCGTGTTTATGTTTTTGATGCCTATGCCTAGCATACCCCCTGGCACATTGGAGACAATAGTGATTGGATTTTATTCACATCTAACCCTTCTGAAATAAGACACCCTTCTTTTTATAAAAGAACAAACCCCTCCCCTAAGGTGATCCTAAGAATTGATAGCTCCCTTCCTACCATCAGATGGAAAAGGAGGCTGACAGGTGAGGTTATTCAGCCACACACCCCCTCCGCCTGGCCCCCACTCCTCCCCACATACTTCAT
>NW_006295391.1:1690874-1714856 GCF_000327345.1 Myotis davidii | reverse complement strand
GTTGTGGGGCCATCTCTGTGGTTTTCAATATTAAAGAGAATTTCAGGCATGTGGGAAAGCAGAAAGGTTTATTAACAAAATTCAGGATGAAGAAAGATGTGGGACTAAATCTTCCACCAAATCGCTGCCTCAGAGGTTTGCTAAGTTTATATATTCACATGTTAAAGCACTAAAGAATGACCTATATCCAAGGTAAAAATATATATATTAACATACTCTAGACCTGGTGCACGAATTCATGCATGGGTGGGGTCCGGCAAGCCTGCCCCAATGAGGGCCGATCAGCGGGGCGACGGGGGGGGAGGGGCCATGAGTGGTTGGCTGGCTGGACCTGCCCCCAATCGCCCCCACACTCTCCCCCCGCCCCGATCGGGGGCGGGGCTGGCCAGGGGGTGGGGGAGAGGGGTCGTTTGGCTATTAGATATAGAGATTTTGATTAGTACTTATATGTCTTTGTGTATATAAAATTATTATTCATATGTTGTTTGGTATTATATATCACACAGAGTCTGAAAGTTAAACCTTTCCTATTCCACACCTCCCACTAAAAATATAAAAGGATTTAAAATGGCAGGATTTTACCCTAGCCAGTTTGGCTCAGTGGATAGAACATTGGCCTGCTTACTGAAGGGACCCAGGTTTGATTCTGGTCAAGGGCACATGTCAGGGTATCAGGCTCTATCCCCAGTAGGAGTTGTTTTGATTCTGGTCAAGGGCACATGTCAGTAGGAGTTGTGCCAATGATTTTCTCTCGTCATTGATGTTTCTATCTCACCCTCTCCCTTCCTTTCTGAAATCAATAAATATACATAATACAATAAAAATGCCAGGATTTTTTATCTTTTCAGTCTACATTACATTTTTCCAGCTTAGTGTAAATCACTCCGTACAGTTTCGATTTGTTAAAAAATGCATTCTCTGTAATCTAAACCAAGCACATCAAATTATCCTTGAAACATATGATGAAATCCTAAGATCACTAAATCTTCACCACAAATTCATATCCGTCTCAGAAACATACACACGGCTATAGTTTGAGCCGCAGAAACAGAAACCTAGCATTCGAATACTGTGTATGATTCAGCATAATGTCAAATCTCCTCAGACACAAAAACAAGGAATATGAGACAAGAGCCATCCAACAGGACTGCTCCTGTAAAACCATATAACTAGGAGTGTTGCCCTCCTTAGAGTTTTCAATCGTTTAATATGGGCACTTGGTTAAAGACTTGAGATCATGTGGAGAGTGTGATATTCCAATAAGAAAACACGTTAGGGAAAATTCAATGAGGCTTTTAATATTCATCATTTAATCTTCACACAAACCCTGCCAGGAAGGCTCTGTTAACCTCATTAGATAAAGCAGTTGATTCTGAGGAGCCAAGTAGCTCACTTATAAAAACACAGTACCCAGATCTCTTGAACACAAGCCAGGGAGGGGCTTGTCAGACCACATGGTATGTTCATTTTCACAACAGAGATCTGAGCAATAAGAAAAGTAAAGGAATGACTGGAGTAGTTTTCAGGGATAAGTAACACACTTAGTGGGAGCTGTTTTATGTGTGTTAAAAGGTGGCAGGTGGCAAGGTTAGAAAAGTTAAAAACAGCCGGGCAAAAGAATCGTTGCTCCACCAGCAATGTGGAGCTGCACTTGTATGTACCACTGGCCCCAGGACCCAAGTCCAATCAGGTATGGAATATGCCTTGTCTGGCCACTCCAAATGTGCACATTTGAGAGCCTGATGACTTGAAACTATAATAAGCAGCCTCTATATTATGACCTTGCTAGATGGTCTCAAAAGTAATTTATATCCCATTTTATTTGGAAGAATCCTATTTCATGTCAGAATTATTGTCATTTGGCAGACAAACGCTTCTTGAAAAATATTTTAAAGCCACATCAATTCACGAGAGCCTAAGAAAAGAAAAACCTCCATTTTTAATGGAATGCCATATTTATTGAGATCCCTTCAATAACTTAGTACTCTTAGCCACTGAATCCACTGTTATAAACGGTCTTGGCACAAAAATATACAGAAGCCTGACGCATTCGGAATCGAAATCCACTCAGTTTGAATTCAACCACAAATGGCTTGTCTGTTATTTTTCTTTTTAATACTTTGCTTCCAAAAACATTTTTAAATTTGTTAAAGGCATGATGGCTTCACTGAAGAAGGGGGAAAAAATGTATCTGCTTATTGCCTTAAATCCTTTTGATTTAGAATGCATCCTGCTGGTAGAAAATTTGCGTCATGGTAGTCATAGGCAAATGTTCGTACTAAATTATAACTCACTGAGAAACTGTGCTTTCCTGGAGACACTTTAAGACCTTTAATGTTGTGCTAGTACCAGCTTCTGCTGTGCTCACATTTATGAGTATACTCACATTTATTCTTAGCTGATTAGATTTGAAGCTGCCAACCAGTTCTTGTTATGAAAACATTACTTTAAGCCTGGTTTACGATAAAAGCCAGCATGTTCATCCTCCATTCTTAACTAATCGAAGAATTTTCCTGCTGTCAGATAATCCAATGATTATAGCACAGCCAACAAAGCAAGATGCCACTGTAGCCACTAATAACATCAGAGGAGTGAGCCAAACATACTCCATTAGCAGAAGGCACTTCATTTGTTTTATAGTTGTTTCCTGTGAAATCTACACGTCTAAATGGTGCAATTCCAGGATCCTACCCGAAGCTCCCCTGGGTGTACCTCAGTGTTCTGCAGCAGCCCACCTCATCTGTGTGTCTCAAAGTTGAGTGAGTTGTGTATTGCACAACCCAAGGAGTGTCAGTCACATTGCAAAAGTCAGAGATGTGATTATTTATAACAACTAATAAATTGGTAAAGAACAGTAAAATGGGTGAAGTGTTTTGTTGTTGTTGTTTTCATAAAATCAGTATTATGACAGTTTTTCAACAGAAAAATAATTTTGAAGACAGGGCATAGTTTGCTAAATCACACTAAAACACTGGATTAGCCGTGATCTTGTCACAAACCAATTTAATTCAGATAAATCAGTTAAATTAATTATTTGATAATGACTATAACAAGAGACAGGGATTTCTTTTTCTTATTGGGATATACCTTACCATAGAGAGGGTGAAGAGTTAACCAAGGATTCACATATCTCCCAGAAAAGTGACTTAAATCACTTTTTTCCTACCTTTTTAAAAAGTTAGATCCTTTGTTCTGAGTTTCGTCACTGCCCATTTACCAACCGAGGAAAGAGGGTCACAGAGATTTCATCTCCTCGGAGACTGCTTTATAATTAGGGAAACGTGTTCCAAAATATACCCAATAAATAACTTAAAAAAAACTACAAAGTTTATTAACTCCCTCTGTATTCAGAGAAGAGAGAGAGGCAAAAGAGAAAGGAGGGCCCTGACCGGTTTGGCTCAGTGGATAGAGCGTCGGCCTGCGGACTGAAGGGTCCCAGGTTCGATTCTGGTCAAGGGCATGTGCCCCGGTTGTGGGTACATCCCCAGTAGGGGGCGTGCAAGAGGCAGCTGAATCGATATTTCTCTCTCATCGATGTTTCTAACTCTCTATCCCTCTCCCTTCCTCTCTGTAAAAAATCAATAAAATATTTTTTTTAAAAAAAGAGAAAGGATGACAAGAAGAGAGAATGGAGGGGAAAATTAAAGCAAGGTAAGGGGAGGGGCAGGCAGGGAAGGAAAAGAGTTGCAAAGAAAGAATTAAACATGTAAGTGTATAGAGAGGAAGGAAGGAGAGACATATAGTACAAGAGATATAGCAAGAAATAGAGAAGGGGAAAGTTCAAAGGAAAGATGCTGTAAGTTCTCAGGTGAGTGCCGGTTAAAGAGTAAACTGATTTGGTACTGTTTTAATTTTTCTAGGTTTATGGAAAAAATTACTTTATTATGCTAACTGGGCATAAAACATTCATCAGCGCTCTTTATTCAATATTCCTACACTTTCGGATATTCTTTGTCAGCAATTCACCAGGGGTATAACTGTTGGGTGTTTGTTTTTTAACTACAGCAGAAAGGTGAACAAGGTGGCTCGGCTTAGTCAAAAAGATAAGAGAAACAACTTTCCCTAAGAGAACTGGTAGCTTGTGATGTTACATGAACAGCTGTGGACAGACAAAAGACAGAGAGGTTGACATTCTGATCCCATGGAGAAGTGTGTTCCTAGGGAATCATTAAAACCCACTATGCTTAGCTATGGCAAAAGAATCCATTGATGTCATCCAGTTTAATCAATATTTAAACTTATATGGGTGAGCTATCAAAGTACATCTTGAAAGGATACTTGAAAACATTATTGTTTTAATTAATGTGTGCATTCTTAGGGTTTCTGGAGGCCGTAGTTTGAATATGAAAAGAGTAACCATCATGGTTATTTCACAGATCATTAAGTTGGCCCCAATATCCACCTGTACCGGACACACACACACACACAAACACACACACACAGTATCTTCTGATGACAATTTCTCTCATTTTCCACAGTGCTCCTATATACCTAAGTGTGGAAAAAATTTTGAAGAATCCATGTCCCTGGTGAGTGTTGTCATGGAAAACTTCAGGAAGTACCAACACTTTTCCTGCTATTCTGACCCAGAAGGAAACCAGAAGAGTGTCATCCTAACCAAACTCTACAGTTCCAATGTGCTGTTCCACTCACTCTTCTGGCCAACGTGTATGATGGCTGGGGGCGTGGTGATCGTTGCCATGGTGAAGCTCACACAGTACCTCTCCCTGCTCTGTGACAGGATCCAGCGGATCAATAGATAAAGGCAAAATGGACGAGATCGTTTTCTTTAAAGCTCAAATACTGTTTTCTTTCATTCTTCACCAAAGAACCTTAAGTTTGTAATGTGCAGTCTATTATGAGTTCCTTAATATATTCTTATACATAGAGCAATAATGCAAAAGCTGTTCTATATGCAAACATGACGTCTTTATTATTCAGGAGAAGAAATACTGTTTTGTGTTGTTTGGTTGTTTTCATAATCTTGTTTCGATGCTGGAACTAGTGCTTCCTTCTCTCATTCCACCAAAATAGGGCTCAGTTATTCATTTGCCAAGGTTTGTGGGGAAAGGTAAACAATATCAATGTGATAAGGTCTGTGTTGAAGACATTTCTGCAATATTTTTCATCATTCATTGTTTACTAGAGCTGCAGCCAAAAATACTGTTTTTCTTTTCTTATTCTGAACTGAGCCCCACAGCAAGTGAAGGGACCAGATTTCCTAACTAAAAGATGTTAACACATTTTTCCTGTGTTTCTACCATATCACTGTAAAGAAGGGGGGAGACCCAGCCAGCTATTTTCCTGTTATTACTTTCTATTCATAACTTCAGATTTTCAAACTGATTTCCAAAAAAGAAAGCTGTTTTCGTTCACCAATTCTATCACCATTTCCTGTGACTTAAATAAAAAATGAACAGAGCCCTTTTCCATGTAAGACCCTGCTACTGTGTGAGGGGGATGACACTTACAGGAGTCTCGTTACCCGTGAATTGACTGAACGTGGAGTATAGGCTCTTTTCCAATCCAGGAAAGTCTATTGTACTAAGATATTTGTGTGAAAATCTTCCTTCCATTTCAATTGAACTGTTAGATGGGAAAATTAAGATCCTACTTGCTGGTCAAGACTAGTGGACTTATTTCAATGGGTAGACCTATTGTGGCAAATGAACAAGCTGGAATATTGCTCTTTGGGAATTTATGTTTAAGTTAATGAGTGTGTAGTTTCTCTCTTTCTAACATGTGTCCCCTATTGAGATTTTAAAGTTGTGTGTGCAGAATATTTGTCTCCTCTACATGTTTTATTTTTCTATTTACAATTGCCTTTTCTGTTGCTAGATTTTATACACAAAATAGACCTTCTTTTCTAACACACACACTTGAACTGAATAACAGATTTAAAGAAAGCCGTTGTTCACATTTCCATTCACTTATTGTGGTTGGGGGTGCAGGGAGGGATGAGGGATTGGTTTTAAACAAAAACATTCCATCTTTTATTTAACATCAATATCAAAAGAAGAAGACACACATCTATCTTTCTCATCTATATTTAAATACCTTTTTGTAATGTAGTTTTCTAGGTGTTGCAAAATTTTACAAATCGTATCTGTGAAATGAATGGTGAAACTAATCTGATGAAGTGAAAGTATTCTGCAATATTGTAATTCATAGTTTGACTTTTCATAAGCAAATAAACCCCTAAGGTATAATCAGGACTTCAAACGTGTAATTAAAATTTAGGGGGAAAAATCCATCACATCTGCAAGATATCAATACATCTTGCATTCTAAGCTGAAAAGACATGATAATCCAAAAACGTATGATTCATTATGTTCAAAGGTATTTAAAGAAATTATAAAAAAAGTTCCTTTTGTAACACCCAAGCACATACACAAGCACATATAAATATTTGAAAAATATAATGAAAAACTCAATTCCTACTTCACCTTAAAAACATAATTCTGGCCCAGCTGGCATGGCCAGTGGTTGAGCATCTACCTATGAACCAGGAGGGCACAGTTCAATTCCCAGTCAGGGCACATGTCCTGGTTACACGTTCAATCCCTAGTAGGAGGCATGGAGGAGGCAGTCAATCAATATTCTCCCTCATTATTGATGCTTCTATCTCTCCCTCTCCCTTCCTCTCTGAAATCAATAAAAATATATTTTAAAAAAGAAAACAATAATTCTGGAGACAAAAGAGAGATCTTTGTGACTATGGAGACATCTTTAATGTTCCTTGAGCATCTTTAATTGATCCTTTCAGCGATCAAGGTGTGAAAAATATGCAAGTGAACTTTTAGATGAGTTATTTTTATTTTCCTCTGTATTTTAAATTAAAAATTCCCAGCTGTGATAAGAATGTAGAAATCTCAAGATAATGACATCAAAAAGAAGTTAACTAGTGCCTTCTTGAATTCCAATAACGCAACATCCCCTTCAGGTAATTTGAATGTATACGCCATGAAGTGCTCATTATTAAAGGAGGAAGAACTGGGACTAATAGCAATGTCTTAAATGCTTTGCAAGTGTTAAATAATTTCTTATTAATAACAACCTTATTGGAGGAGCACTATTATCCCATCCTACACATAAGAATGTTGAGGCTCAGAGATGTTAAGCCTCAATTTCCCCAAGGTTACACAGATACTAAAATGGTGGAGAGTTGAGAAAATATCCAGCCTTTAGGTTTTCCATTGTGGTAATCATTCCCATGGCTTTGGGGACTTTTTGATAACTCTGAAAGACTCTATGGGTGGAAAAGAAGGAGCACTGAATGAAAGTCAAAAGATTTCTTTCAAGATGTGGTGATTACGTGACCTTAGACTTCTAAATTAGTCTCTTGACTTCTTGACTGTCAAATTAGAATGTCAGGCCAGCTGACCACTAAGTCCCCTTTAACACTAAATCCACATGATGGATTTTAATCCCACTCGACCGACCTCTCAAGTGTGACTTGGCCACTGAAAGGTAAGATTGTTCAAAATTCTACATTCTGTTCTTCTTCAACTCCATGAAAACCAGGCTAAGTTGTCTGCTAAGTAGCCAGATTACTTAGAAGTATAGATTTTGTTTCTAATGAAGTGTTGCTATAGTGGGTCATGGGTTCATCTCCACTAAAGTACCATTCTTAAGTGCAATGCCAAGGAACTGGAAGGAAATGTCAATCTGTGGATTCCAGGAGTGATTTTTATGTGTAAATGTTTCATTTAGGTAGGATGAGAAGTTGTTCTCTCAATCAATTTGATCACTTAATTCCAGAACTGTCTTTTAGCCAACTTCTTCTAAAACAAAGTTCATCTCCAAGCGCCTGCAAGTTGTCATAAGACTTGTTACCAGCATAGTATGATTTCAGGCCATTGAGAAGGCTTTAAGGTCCTGTACACAGCCTCACTACCTATTACCATAATTTGTAGTCCCAGGAATTTCTTTAAGTACAACTTCTCTTCATGAAAACCAACATCTACCTCTATCTCTCTCATTCTCTTTTTCTCTTTGCTCTGTTTTCTTTTTATTCTTAATCTTTATACAGCAATAAGATAACCCCCAGCAACTACATGTTCATAATATTCTTTCTGCTATACTCACAAAAGGAAAAAAAAACAGTATTCATATCTGTCCTCAAAAATGCCAATTCTCTTGTCCTCTACTGGGCCCGCCCCTCTAATGATGGAGGTGGGGTCAAATCATTCCCTACAGGAAAATGAGTGTGTATGAAAGACTAGAGGAAGGGTGCTAGGCAAGCAAACAAAGACGTCCACTCCAGGCAAGTCAGACAAACTCATACCAAATTCTCCTGCCAACACAGATTTTGGTGGGAGGATAAAAAATGCCCCATGTATGGGGTTAAGAAAACTCATGTTACTGAGAGGGCAAAGGAACAGAAAGAACCAATGCTTGGAATTAACTTCACAGGTTTTCTAGGACTCCCCCTGTTATCTCATAAAATTTAAAAGGAAAAAATTTTCTGATTTGCACTCAATGAGAGATGCAGGAATATTTGGTTTCAGCAAGAGACAATCGGTTCCCTTAGCAGCATCTGATATCACCATGAGAGGACAGAGTTAATAGGAAACGGAAACTAGTTTAAAAGATAGGACAGGAGTAATAATATATGGGGGGAAAGAGATTGGGCATTAGAAAATCTAATTTAACCAACTATTGCTATTTATCAAATACTAAAGAATGTCTCTATATTTTTCTTAAGGGCCTTACTTATCCTTTGGGGTTGGTAAATATCTATTTGGACTTGCACACATTCAATTGCCCCATTTGCCACGTATTGTGGAGTAAATTCATTTAAGGAGCATATGAAGAGATAAAGAGGCGGGTTCTCACTATCCCTTAGTTTTTTTTTACACATTCTAAAACTTAAGAAAATGATTCCTTCCTGAACAGGCAGTGAGAGATCTTGTCACAGAGATACCAACAGGAAACATCACTCGTCCACCATCTGCAACCTCAGCTACTGTCGACACCACCATGGTGACCACAACATCTAGACACCCGCATACTTCCCTCCACCTAGGTCGGCCCAAACTTGCCAGCCTCCACCAGTCAGAGAGTCATCAAAGCTCAGCCTTTTTGTGCTGCATTAAAAACCCAGCAGCTTGGGAGGCAGCTGCAAACCCTGACACTTAGCTCCTTCCTGTGGTGAGCAAACACAACAGGCCGGCCCCGTGCCATTCTTGCGCGTGACAGAAGTATCATTTTGGAACAATTAACAGTGGCTGTCTCTAACCAACAGCATTCAGCTGCTGTCGCTAACATCTAGCCGTGCTGAGAAGAAAGCACTGAGTCCAGACTGGGGACTCATACTGTGGGAAAAACATATCCCTCCCTTTCCAACAGTGGTGCCAGAAACAGAGTTCGGTGCCAATGCGACACTTACATCCCTCTCTAAAAGTCATCATCAGCTGGGAAATTTAGAAAAGAGCACGCTGTAAATACAGCTTGGGCATCTGTCGGCGGAAATCTCAGCAGCCAGGTCCAGCTCACCCAGTTGAGGCCACTTGCAACAAACTGGTTTTGTGCTAATACAACAGAGAGGCTTTCCAACTCTCTGTGTCTTTGAAAATGTCACACTAGCTGGCTGAATACATAACCCTTTGAATACTAACAACCCTCAAGTTAGTCTGGCAAACATCCAAGACTTTTTAGAAGGTTCCACTTGGTGTGCTTGAGAGGCCTCATGTCCAAATCACCCAAGAGTGAACAGCAACTGTCTCCTTGTAAGAATGAAGTATTTCACAGTTGAGGAGCCGCATAAACTGCCAGCATTTACCACTAAACCCAATTCAAAAACCCCATGGAGAACTGGAGCAAAGGGCCCTTTGAAGACCCGGTAAAGCCAGCAGTTTACTTTACCTCTGATAGCAGTGTCGTCTGTGATCCCAGAATAGCAGCCACTGGGAAAACTACAAGTCATCTTTACATGGTTCCTCCCAATTTCACTTCTATTTGAAGTAAGCCATGCCTGGGGGGTGGAAGGGCGGGTTAGAAGAGGTCAATGGGAGAAAAAAAGAGGGGACATATGGAATATGTTCAACAATAAAGATTTTTTTAAAAAAAAGCCAGCCAAACCAGCCCAAAACCTGGAAATTGCAGGGATCGAGGTCTGCTAAAACGAGGAGGCTTTCATTCAGCAACAGACTGTAGACCAGCCTAATGTTCTTTCTTTACTTAACAAGACTTACCCTCAAGAACTAGTAACATTTGGCATCTTCAAATGACTTGGGTCATGAAGTGAACTGGCCCTTAAGTCTCTTTCACACTGTCATCCCCATACCTCTCATGTTTCAGCTCTCTAACCAGTGGCCATGCCAACGTTCCAAATTCTTTCACCCCTCTTGGCTTCTGTGCTTACTGTTTCCTCTGCCTGAGACTCCTTCCTCTGACCTTTCTGCCCACCTGGCCAACTCATACTCATTCTTTAAGATTTCCGTGTGAACTTCATCTGCACTAGGGGGTCATTCCTGAGTCCCACAGACCCAGGGTAGGTGCCTATCTTCTATGCTTCACTAACACCCCATACATCTCTCCATAAAAACACTTATCATCCCACATTATAGTCATGGTTTATCTCTCTGGTATTCCTACAAGATTCTTGAAGACATGGATTTATTTCATTCATCTCTGTTTTATTTTGTAGTTATATTCTCATCACCTAGTTTGATATAATTCCTGGCCCATAGGAGGAGTTCAATAAACGTACTCAAGTGAGTTATTAATAAAAAGTAGCCAAATTAATCTCAATTCTCTCTTGTATGATCTGAAGATCTTCCCAAACAATAAAAATACCTGAAAAGCCACCACTAGGGATCTGTTCCTTCTAGTGCAGATCCGTATGCCCGGCAATGAAACTGCAGATAGCCCTGGACAATGCTTTTTCTCAGCCATCAATTCCTCAGCACACTAATATACCCTAGAACCATACATCACCCCAGACACCTAGGAGCAGGGCTGCAAAAGAACATAAAAGTGCTGATGGGCGACAATAGGAGTCTTAAACTTATAAAATGAAATAATGCTCAAGAAGGAGAGGGTAGTCTATGTAAGTGATTAGCACATAGGTTTTAGAATCATTCAGACATGAGTTTGAAGCCTGGTTCTGGCACTCAATAGCTGTGAAATTTGGGAAAATATACTTAACTTCCTCATACATCAATTTCTTCATCTGCAAATGGCAATAGTAATAGCATCTAATTCATAAGATCACATGAGGTGATATATAAAGTGCTTAGCAAGATGTTTAGCACATAATAAACACTTATGAAATGACAGCAATTTGTTTTATGATGATTAATAATAAAAGACAGAGATTTATTACTTTTAGGACTAGGCACTAAGAGTTTGGAGGCAAAGTAGAAAGATGGATGCAGTGTGGGCAATAAAAGATCCTTAAGATGAGCTTCATCTCTCCTACAACTTTTCCTAGGACTGGCCCCCGCCATATAGCCCTGCCAAATAAAATCTCATAACTAAGGTCAGTTCCGTGGAGGCTTAAAAGCCTCCCTGTCACTAAAGGAATGTGGCTGGGGAATCAAGAGATTGACTTGAGATATTACATTATGTGCTTCCTACTTTCTCTGAAAGAAAAAGCTCTTTGATGAAGAAGATTCCAGTCCACTCAAAGTAGGGAGAGAAGGGATTCCGGCCCTGTATTGAATCTCACCTAGCCAGGGCATAAATCCCAGGAAGCTTTTCTAAAATAGGGACTTACGAGGCTGAATGAACAAGTATCTGCATTCAGGGCACCGAAGAGCCACCCATAAAGGAAACAGGAGGTTCAGGGAAAGACGTGGCAGAGGAGGAGAAGGGGAATGTGTACACTTGAGCCAGAGTAATCAGCACCAAGGCTACACTCAAGGGTGTCAGAGACTGGGTCCGAGTTCCTGCTTCTTCCTAAGAAAAAGTAAAAAAAAATAAAATAAAAAAAAAAACAGGCTCTGATTAACCACGCACCTTATCCAAGTGTATTGACATACTTATGCAAGGGATCCTGGAAACTTTTTTTTAAGTCCTCACCCCTGACTGGGAATTGAACCTGAAACCTAGGTGTGTGACCTGACTGGGAACGGAAAATACAACCTTTTTGGTGGACTGGATGACACTCCAACCCACTGAGCCACACCAGCCAAGGAGACTTATTTTAATTTGAGACTAAGGACATAAACATGAGCTGCTAACTCAGAAAAGGAAAATGTTCATCCCCTAGTTTCTGTCTCCAACTTTCAGCTAACTGGAAAAAGTAAAAAGAAAATGGCCAAATAGATAGCTACATATCATCACCCTGGAAACATTTTTATTCTCCCCAAAAGGAAAGGATGGCTATAGGTGGAATACTTCCTGCCCTCACAAAAATAATCTAGATACCCAGGAGGTCTGATATGGTGGGGAAAGGGTCACAGTACTTAAACAGTCCATACACACATGCACCTACACGCACACACATAACACACACAAACCACACGCGCCTCTGGAGGAAATAGCTTACCCAAGTTTTTCATCAGGCGGGACACATCTGCTCCCTACATGAGTCATTATCATGTAGTGGCTCTGTTCTCACCATTTGAAAGGGAGAAAAGGGGGGGGGGGGAGTAAGGGACAGAAGTCCCAGAAACTGTCCCTTCTCACAAATGACTCATAACCTGATTTCTATCAAAATTAAAATAAAATAAGCACATTCTGGTGATCAAAGAAAAGAATCAGGATGGAAATGTTTTTCTGCCTAAAACAAACCCATTAACACCCCCAGGCATCAGTATAATTGACTGGAAATTAGTTAAAACAGCAGAAAGCTGAGAAAGCACAACACAGAGGGTGTTCCGCCATAATCTGGGATCGTGTCTTCCCACCACTACGTACCATATGCTTAGAGAGGTGGGAGAGCAAATTGCCAACCACAGCAGAGCGCCACAGCCCCCTTCTGCTGTCTGTGAGCGAGAGCCGCTCCTCCGTCTGTTCAGCCCAGCTCTGGCTGTGACTGCCCCGGGGAGGTTACATGGCCTGGCTCATGCGTGGGTGACATTGCCATTGCCAGCGTTTTCCCCCAAATAGATAAAATATGCCACAAATCATGTAATAAACTAGGTCATAATTTGTCACATATACAAGCTCTTCTGCAACACGTTCCAAAGCTGTGTCATCTCCCTAACATATAAGAGAGGGAAGCAGGTTTTTTAACATCTTGGCCAAAACTGTTTGTGGTCTCTGTATCCCAAGGTGGCTCTGCTTCAGGGACCTTTCGTGACATAACTTATGGTCCTGCTTGGGGAGTGTTCCCCAGAGCATAAAAGGGGGAAGAGGAAAACCTCAGGAAGATTGGCTATAAGCATTTAGGAAGTCCACGGATAAATGCGAATGATTACTGCCTAAAACTTCAGTCTATAGAGTTAGCCTGGGTGTTTAGCACATAATCAAAAATAATGAAAATGGAGACAGCGTGGTAACAAGAGATGCAGGAATAAATGGGTCAAGAAAAATGAGCAGGCATTAACTGAGCCTCCAAGAATTCACCTGCAAAGCCAGCACAACCTTGAAAAATGGGATTCGGTATCATCTGTGCCTGTGTCTAATCACTATGTTAAATTTCTGTCCAATTATCAGCAAACAAGTAAAAATTATAGAAAAGAACATTATATATATCACTAGAGGCCCATTGCAGGAAGATTCCTGCAAGAATAGGGCTTCCTGCGGCCGGAGCAAAGCAGAGAAGGGAGCGAAGCCTGCTGAGGTGGGCTTCACTCCCTTCTCCACTGCCTCACTCCCTCCTGTCTCCACCGCTTCACTCCCTTCTGCAGTGCTTGGCTTCCTTCTACACTGTCTTCAGTCTTCACTCTCTGTGCCTGCATATGCAAATTAACCACCATCTTTGTTGGATTAATTTACATGCTCGCTCTGATTGGCTGGTGAATGTAGTGGAGGGGTGGTCAATTTGCATGTTTCTCTCTCTCTTTTTTTTTTTTAGCAGTGCCGGGGAGTGGGTCTTCTGTAGGCCACATTTCCCATGCCCCATCATGGGGTGGGGATTTCATTGGAAATGCACCCGGCAGTGGCTGGTCGCCAGCTGGGGGACGGTCCCCCACAGACCCCACCCCCGGCAATCTTTTATTAGTATAGACTAGTGGTCTGGTGCATGAAATTCGTGCACTTTGGGGGGGGGAGTGGTCCTCAGCCTGGCTTGTGCCCTCTCACAGTCCAGGATCCCTGCGGGATGTCCAACTGATAGCTTAGTGGGCCTAAGCCATCAGTCGGACATCCTTAGCATTGCCACGGAGGTGGGAGAGGCTCCCACCACTGCCACTGTGCTCGCCAGCCGTGAGCCCAGCTTCTGGCTGAGTGGCACTCCCCCTATGGTTGCACACTGACCACCAGGGGGCAGCTCCTGCATTGAGTGTCCACCCCCTGGTGGTCAACACGCATCATAGTGACTGGTCATTCCACCATTTGGTCATTTGCATATTAGCCTTTATTATGTAGGGTATACTGTAGATGAGGCCCCCTAGAACCATAAGAAAAGCAAAAATCCAATGTTAACTCATTCTCGAATTGCCCCCACTTAAAATCAAGTCCCCCATCCCCCACTTCCCACACCCCACCCCCCACCCCCATGGGGCGTGTGCTGCACCTTGGGAACCACTGAGCTTGACACTTTTCCTCTCTCTCTGAGCTTCATTTCAAAATACATATGCATATCCTATGGGAATTGTAATCTCTTCTCCACCTACCTCACTGGGTTGTCATGAGGAGGTTCTGAGCTAATAAACCTAGAAATGTTTCATCAAGTAAGGGATGTCTAAACGGGAAGGGATTGTAATTTTTAAGCTCATGGGTACCCTCGCAGGTAGCAGGTGCTGATTAGGGGAGGAGGGCAAGATTGTTTCCTGAGACTGTAGCTATGGAAGCTTTGCAGAGGGTTCCGCAGGCCCCGGAGGGGCAGGCTCTGGCCAGCAGCCCTGTAGCAGTGGTTGTACCTGGAGGTACTGGCAGGGGGCAGGGCATTAGGGGGGCCCTAGGTGGGCAGTGAGGTCAAAGGGGGAGTAACTGTCAAACCTCCCCGCTTGGTGCCATTCTATAAATCGTACGCTGCTGTTTCGCAGCTGTACCTGCTCAGGGTGGGGTTCCAATACCCTGAAGCAGGGTTGGGGCCGGACCAGAGCGGAGCTAGGCAGGCTAGGAGGGCCAGTTTAGCTGTGCTCCCAGCGAGGTTCTGCAGCTTCTGTGGCAGAGATGGAGCTGCTGCTATGGGGGGGAGGGAGGTCTGACCCTGGGGGCCGCTCAGACCTCCCTCCACCTGCATCTGGAGTTGTAGGGAGGGGAGGCATGCCTGGGCCCAGCGGAGGGGGCCCAGCAGCCATTGGCCACGTGGCAGCAGGTGCCTCAGGAATCGCCAGCATGCTATTGTTGTGGGCGCCCCTGGCAGGGGTGGTGGAGGAAGAGATTGGGAGTCGGAGGTGTGGGCTGCAGCTACCCCTGAGGCTGGGTCTTGTCCTCTTCTGGTCAGCCTCCCCGTCCCCGAGGGTGCGGGGGCTGGGGTAGGGTGTCTGTGCAGGGGGATTGGAAGAGCTCCCCATGGTCACTTCCACTTCCTTCTTTGCAGTCCGGGCTCCTGTCAGGCACTGTCCTCAGACCCCCAGGAACTTGGCTCCGGCTGCCCGCCCTCTGCTGCACATGCAGCTTCCTGTTGGTCTATCAATATGCAAATTGGTCATTACTTGGACACTGTAATGGACAATTAGCATATTACCTTTTTATATGTATAGATAATTAGACATTTACAGGCTTCTACAATATAGTGGAAACAGATATAACATGGGAAATATATGATACCTCCTCAAAAACACTTTTCTGGAAAGGACCTATATCACTCAATATAGGCATGCAAATGTATTTTGAAAGGGACAGAGTGGTACAACAGTAGGAGCACTGGACTTAAATGCCTCAGCTCTGCCTCTTTCTTCGCAGGGAGAAGCCACCTAACCTCGCTCCATGTCCTAATTTTCCCCCTTACAAGATGATGGTGAAAATAACTTTCCTCTTTGCTTCAGATGGTTATTCAGAAGATCAAATGGGATAATGTACAAGAACATATTTCATATAGTTTCCATAGCCTTTTTCCCATTTTTTAAGGTATTCCATCCATACTCAGGGATTTAAAATCTTCAAATATCAATCAATATTCCTAAATCTTAGACCTCCGTCTTTATATGTTTCTAGATTATCTCCACCTGGGTAGCCTTCAGCCACTTGCAACTCAATTTCAGCTCCAATTGAAATTGTCCTCTTTCTAAAGCTACACAGACAATCCTCGCTGCCATCCATCCTATATCTCTCGCTCTCTGTGCATGCATCCAACCCCACCCATCACCATGTTGCATTAACCCTGTGTCCTAAGCACTTGTCAGGCCAGTTCTTTCTCTTCTATCCACGCTGTCACTCTCCTAATAGCTGGTGCCTCAGAATCAGTCTTCCTATCTCCAGTTCCTCCATTGCCCTTTGCTCAAATTCATTCTTTTCCTTATACCAAAGGAAATTTTGAAATGGCTATTTGATCATATCATACCTGAGTAGAACAGTGCAATGACTTCCCATTGCCTTTGTGATAAAGCTCAAATACCTTCACTTGACCTACAAGTACTTTGTGACTTCATCCCAGGCTGCATTTTCAAGCCTCATCTCCCCCCTCCCACATCCCACTCCTCATGACACTGTTCTAGCCATCCTGAACCACTTCTTCAAACCCACCAGCCTTTCCCAGGCCCCTGTGCACTAGCTCCTGCTCTCTGCCAGCTTGCCTCCTCGTGCCAGTAGAGGAACGGCTAAGAGCATGGGTTCAAATCCTATCTTAGGCTTGTCTTG
Organism: Myotis davidii; assembly: GCF_000327345.1. Classification (NCBI taxonomy): domain Eukaryota; kingdom Metazoa; phylum Chordata; class Mammalia; order Chiroptera; family Vespertilionidae; genus Myotis; species Myotis davidii. Next base: position 1,697,996 of record NW_006295391.1, on the reverse strand, counting down.
GTTTAGATGTGCCCAGAAGCAGACTCTGACAAGTGCCAAAAGTGTATCTGGAGGTTTGAAACACATATATATACACTGAGTGGCCAGATTATTATGACCGGCCAGATTATTATGACCACCCCTTTAGTATTTCGTTGGGCCACCTTTGGCCTTCAATACTGCGGCGATTCTTCTTGGCATTGACTCCACGAGATGTTGAAAGGTGATGCGAGGACTCTGACACCATGCCTGATGGATAGCACTGTCCAGTTCTGTGAGATTTGATGGTTGTAGAACCAGATGGCTGATGGCTCTTTTAATTTTGTCCCACAAATGCTCAATTGAATTGAGATCTGGTGATTGTGGGGGCCACTTAAGCAAGGTAAAGTCTCCCTCATGTTCTTGAAACCACTCCTGCACATTACAAGCACTGTGGCATGACGCATTGTCTTATTGGTAGAAGCCATTTCCATTGGAATACGCCATCAACATGAAAGGATGAACTTGATCAGCAACGATACTTAGGCATGTTGTGCTATTCAGACGTTTATAATGGTCTGGCCCTCTAGCAACTTCAGTGTGAAATTATAGCTAATTTGCCGACAAATGTCATGGTAGTCATAATAATCTGGCCACTCAGTGTATTATGAAATGCAAACCACAGTAAATTTAGTTAACACCTTCATCACCCTATTGCCAGTTTTGTGTGTGCAGTAAAAACATTTAAGTTCTACTCTCTTAGCAACTGTCAAGTATGTAATATAGTACTATCCACTATAGTCAACACACTGTACATTAGATCCCAGTGTGTTGGGATCTTATTCATTTTATAACAGGAAGTCTGCACCCTTTGGTCAGCATTTCCCATTTCCTTCACCCCCAGGCCCTAGCCATCACCATTCTGCTCTCTGTTTCTATGATTTTAGCTTTTTAGGTTCCACATATAAGTGATGTCATACAGTTTGTCTTTCTGTCTGACTTATCTCATTTAGCATAATGCCTTAAGATCAATCCATGTGGTTGCAAATAGCGGGATTTCCCTCCTTTTACTTCTTATTTATTTGTATTTACTTATTTATATCATCTTTTTTATATCCACTGTAGACAAACACTTAGGTTGTTTCCATATCTTGGATCTTGTGAATAATGCTGCAATGAAAATAGGAGTGAAGACCCTAATTTCATTTCCTTTGGGTATATACCCAGAAGTAGGATTGCTGACCCTTGATACTGCATTCCATAGTAGCTATAAGACATTCTCCTAGTTCCAAAAGCATACTCCTATCATGGCATTTGCCATATTACTTTTGATGATATTTGATTATATTTCTATGTGTCTTTATTTTCTACCAAACAGTGACTTAAGGGAAAGTTTCTTACCCAATTATATGCCTAGCGCAAAGCACTCAGTAAGTGCTTGTAGAATTGAATTGAATAAGTTGCCTTTCAATGAAACTTGTTTTTCTTTTTTGCTAAATAAGGAAAATGAAAAAGAGTTACAGCCAGAAAAACAAATGAGGAAAAGAGAAAGGGAGTGTTCATTCAAGATGTAATAATATTAGAGGGCTTGGTTGATATTTGCTGAAAAAGTTATAAAATGAACTACTATGTATCAAGCATTATGAAACACTTGAAATGTAGCAATGATTAAGACAAGGTCCCAGCCCACGAAAGTACAAACTGAATACACAGATTAATGAATAAAAGGAATGGTGATTGTTAATTTAGAGAGCAGTTGAGAAGAGACGAGGATCCCAGGGCAGTCACTGGTTTAGCTCAGTGCTTTCAACCACTATCCAAGTGCTGAAGTCATGACCTCAACTGGCCTAGAGACTGAAGCTTGGCCACCTCCCTGTCATCTTGAAGGCACAGGCTTCCGGAATGAATGCTGAGTGTTTCTAGTTCTGTGCAATCAAATCAATACATCATAAAATACCACACAGTTCATGTCTAGACATGAGTTTGACCCTCATTGTTAACGTCCACTAAATCACACTGCTGTAAATCTAGTCTGGTCACATTATACAAAAGAAGAAGAAATCTATTGGAAAGATGCGTGTTCTTAAAGCTCTTAATGCACTAATATGGATTATTTGTCAAGGACTCATTTAGTGAAAAACGTAAAGGAGAAGCCAGTATGTAGGACGTGCTTCAAGTACATAGGATGACTTGCTCTGTGAATGTCAGTCAGCCCCTTCCCCAGCCACCCCTGTCATTGCCCAGTGGGCTCATGAACAAGATGGCCCTGGTGGCAGAAATGGAGGTTACACACAGGCTCAGCGATATGGACCCCACTTACCACGGCCTATCTGGCTACAGCCACTGCTAGGCGCCTAATCTGCCCGCAGCAGAGACCAATAGAGTCCCCAGGAGGGTGCCATCCCCAGGACGGTCAGCCATCTAGTGGCAGGCAGGATGATTACATCGGACCCCTTCCATCATGGAGGGGGCAGCCCTTTGCTTGGGCTAAAATAGACACTGTTTCTGGACGTGGATTTGCTTTCCTTGCACAAATGCTCCTGCCAAAACTACCATCCTTGGACTTACAGAATGCCTTCTCCACTATCATGGTATTCCACACAGTGTTGCCTCTGATAAAGGAACTCACTTCATATTCCCTGTGCTGTGCACTACATTTCCTGTGCTGTGTATTACATCCCCATTACTTATCTATAATAATAAAAGCATAATATGCTAATTAGACCAGACAGCCAAACAACCTTCTGGACGTCCTTCCAGACAACCTTCCGGACAAAGCTGGGGCTGCGAGGGCTGAGCCCCTTGCACGAACTTCGTGCATTGGGCCTCTAGTTTATTTTATAACTGGAAGCTTGTACCTTTTGTTCCCTTCACCTACCCTAACTTCCCTCTCCTCTCCAACCATCAGTTTGTTCTCTGTACCTATGAGTCTCTGTTTTGTTTTTAGATTTTTACAACCTAAATGTAAGACCTAAACTATAAATTCCTACAAAAAAATATTAGCAGTAAACTCTTTGACGCTGGTTTTAGCTTTTTTTTTTTTTTTTTTTTTCATATCTCCCTGGAGCAAGGGCAACAAAAAGCATAAATAAATAAATGGACAACATAAACCCCAAAAAAGTTACTTTTTAAACACATAACTTTCAAAATGTGACTCCTTAAAACTAACCATCCCTATGTCAACTGTAATTGAAAAATAAAAAAATCATTCTTTAAAAACTATCCATGCCACCCCAGGGTGTGGCTCAGTAGTTGAGCATCAACCATGAACCAAAAGGTCACTGGTTTGATTCCAAATCAAAGAGTATGCCCAGATTGCAGGCTCAATCCCTATTAGGGGCATGCAGGAGGCAGCCGATTATGATTCTCTCTTATCAGTTTCTATCTCTCTTCCCCTCCCTCTAAAATCAACAAAAATGTACTTTTAAAAATAAAAATTAGCCATGACTTAAGAAGTTCAGTGGACAACATACTTTTAAAAGAGTTGGAAATTGTTCCAAAACCTATATGCGCCAAACTTTGGGATTACAAGCAGAAATAAAGGAATACATGGAAATAAACATCTATAGGGGAGGAATTTTTAGTTACTTCAGTGTTGTGTATAAAAATGTCCCTGGTGAATTACTTTGAAATGAGCAAAACATCAAAGAAACAAGAGAGCACTCAACCGCAGCCCAACAGGGAGCCCCATTACACTAAGTCACAGGATAATCATTCATATTTAGTGATTGCTGGAATTTTGGAATGTCATTTGAAGCCATGTAGTTTGATGGTGATGCATTGATCAAGACCAATTTCTGCAGTGTGAAATGGCAGATGTTGTTATTTTAAAAAGATACAATTTCAGACACAATCTTCAATTGGAAACTTACTATAAAAAATGAAGTGATAGGGAACTAACTCTCCATCAATGAAATGACAGGGAATAAAAGCCAAAATACAAATGACACAGAGGGAAACTAAGAAATAGCCCCATTACCAGTGTAATACTGGAGGTCTGACTGTGAGTTTACCCTCTGATTTATTTTTTCTTTCTTTGTCACTGATTCTACGGGAAGAAAACAAAAAGCTATGGCTGTGAATTATAGGGTATGAAATAAGGAACTGAATAAACTGGTTTCTGGTGCTTTCAGGAAAAAAGTAATTAAAACAACATCTGAGTTAATAAGCATGGAAAGTTATTTTATAGCAAAGATTCCTAGAGAGGTTGGTTCTAATGAAGCGCTGGGTGAACACACAGTCCATAGACAATCATGACAACTCTAGCCAACTCTCAGGCCATGGTACAATCATCTGGGTTTGCTAGCAAGCACTATGGCAGTCAAATATAAACCCTCTACAAAAAAATATAAAATCATTACATTTTCTACCCATTACCTAATAGAAAATTGGTAAGACTTTCCTAAGCAAAGCACAAAACCAAGAAGCCATTGAAAAAAACACTGACATATTCAAAACCATCCATAAAAAAAAAAAAAGTTCATAAGCAAGTGAAAGATATAGGTAAAATAATTGTAATTCACAAAATAGACAAATAAACTCTATGTCTAATAAATAATGTGCTCCTAAAAATCAATGAGTAAAAGGCATGGCAACAGCTAATGAGCAAAAAATAGGCATAGATAATTTATAGAAAACAAAATTAAAATGGCCAATAAATGCCTGAAAAGATGTTTAGTCACATTACTAATCAAGAAAAAGCAAACTAAAACAACAATAATATATTACTTTCTCTCCATCAGCCTGTAAAATGTTAAAACTGTATGATTCCCAGTGTTAAGAATATGTAAAAATGAGTACTCTTTCTGTTTGTGTTAGTGTAAATTAATATATCTTTTATGGAGAATAACTTAGGAGTGTTATCAAATGTTAAAATGTAAATTCCATTTTATTTAGCAATTCCACAGCTAAGGGATATCTCTTAGAAATGTAATTACACTGAGACATATGAGCAAGGATTGTACACTGTAATAGTGTTGTTCATAGTAAAAAGAAATTTAAAATCAAGGTCCATCACTAAGAAAAATAGTTAAATGTGTTACAGTACATTCACACCTTAGACATCCATACAGGAGTTTTAAAAACTGAAGTAGATCTATATGCACAGATGTAGACATTTCTCTGAGACATAACATTTGAAAAGCAAGTCCAATCTATAATACATAAGAGATATGTGCACATATAAGTATATTATGTAAATATATAAATGACATTCAGATTTTCAGGGAAAATCTGAAATTATAAACACCAAACAGTTAACAGTGGTTTCTTCTGGGGGAGTTAGATGGAGGACAAAAATAAAGAATGGGCTTTCACTTTTTACTCTTTATTCTTCTCTGTTACCTAAATTTTAACTTTAAAGCATGGTGTACTGGACCTTCAGAGATATGTGTCCTATGGTGGTTAGTCTCATGTGTCATCTTGGGTAGAGTTCAGTACTCAGTTATTTATCCCACACTAACTATTACTGTGAAGGTACTTTGTAGTTGTGGTTAACATCTTGATTATTGACTTTAAAGGCGATCATCCTTGGCAGTGGTGGGTGAGCCTCATCCAATCAGTTAAAGGCCTTAAGAGTAAAAATTGAGGTTTCCCAGAGAAGAGATTCTGGTCCAATACAATAGCATCAATCCCTGTTTGAATTCCCAGCCTGCCCACCTGACCTACAGATTTCAGACTTGCCAGCTCTCCTATGAGTCAATTACTTAAGATGATAGATAGATAGATAGATAGATAGATAGATAGATAGATAGATAGATGTCCTATGGGTTCTGTTTCTCTGGGGAACCCTGACTAAGACATTTCTAATGTCTAGAACCTGTACTATCTTATTTTAAAAAGGATTGTTTTGTAGATAAAACTAAATTAAGTCTCTTCAGATGAGATCATCCTGGATTATCCACATGGGCCCTAAATGTCATCACAGGTGTCCTTATAAGAGAGCAGCAGAGGGAGTTTTGACACAGAGAGAGACAGATGAGACAGAGGCAGAAACTGGAGTGATGTGGCTGTAAATCAAGGACTACCAACAGCCACCAGAAGCTGGAAGAAGCAAGAAACAGATTCTCCCCTAGAGTCCCCAGTGGGAGTACAGCCCAGCTGACACTGATTTTATCCCAGGGACACTGATTTTGAACTTCTGACCTCCAGAACTGTGAGAGAATACATTACTGTTGTTTTAAGTCATCATGTTTTTGGTAATTTGTTACAGTGGCCACAGGAAACCAATATACATATTAATAAACTACATACATACTAATAAACTACACAACATATTCATGTAGTGCTGTATATAAAAATCAAAGACTTCTGTCATGACTAGAGAAGAGACCGTGGTATCATAGAAACGATGGGATCTTTGAACTCAGATGGCCTTGAGCTCTAATTCGTGCTGCATCACTACCTACATGGAAAATCACTTAAATGCTGAGTCTGTTTCCTCATCCAAGAAATGGGGTAATAGTAACTACTGAGGTAGGCAAAGCAATAGCCTCAAAGATGCCCATGTCCCAACTCCTAGAGCCTGTGAATATGCTACCTTACATGGTGAAGGGGGCTGTTCACATGTGATTAAGGATCTTGAAATAGGAAGATTAGCCTAGATTTTCCTGGCCGGTCCTGTTTAATCTCAAGGATCCTTAGACAAGGGAGGCAGAAATTGCCGGAGTCAGAGAACATGTGACAATGGAAACAGAGGTCAGAGAGAGAAATTAAAATTTGAAGATTGTTAGGGGCCAGATGTAAGCTGGCAAGGTCCTTGCACCTGCAGGGGCTAGCAAGGCTGGGATCCTTACCCACACAGTTTTCCCAGACTTGTTTGGATAGTGATTATCAGTAGAATGGGAGTAACATTTGTAGAATGAAAACAGCCTTTCATAGCTTGCCAAGAAGTCTGTAACTATTTACTGAGATATGCTGTACTGAGAACTTGTCCTTCTGCTGTATCCCTCCCTTAGAGATTAAGAAGAACAAAGAATACATTCCTCTTGATAGACCTCCTATTCAGTGTGTTATGTATAAATAGGATTGTAGAGCTAATAAACTCGCTTCAGTTCATCAAGAGAACTGGAGTCCTCCCAACCACGCTTTCCTGTCTTTCTTTCTTTTCTCAATTCCCACCTCCCTGCCTCAGCCCAGCTCAACCCTGTCAGGCTGGCCCTGACA
>NW_006295391.1:1688661-1689335 GCF_000327345.1 Myotis davidii | reverse complement strand
TCGAAGACAGATATCCAGGGAAATTCTTTGCCTCAACACCAGTCAGGAAACTACCAAAAGGGGCCAGCCCAGCCACGGCAAATAACAGGGGCATTGTCTATTTACCCTCCTGTCCCTGTGATGTCTCAAGGCCAGCAGGCTGCACAGCACCCAGCCCATCCCAGAGAGCAAAATAGATACAAGAGCTATTCCGAGCAACCCCCGGAAGTGCCGGGCTGGACCTTGGATCCATAGAAATAAGACATTCTGTCTGCCCTGGGTGCTGCCCTTGCCTACTGAAATAAACAAAATATCATTAGATTTAAAACCTCCCACATAGAGAAGAAATAATGATTTCCTTGCATTTCTGATACAACTACAGCAAATGCCACCAAATCTGAAATTTAAAAATACGTCTGGAGTTTCTGTACACGTGTAAAAAAATAACTGGCTTGAAACTAATGCGCACAAAGTCCGATTTTGAACATTTAGATAAAGTTTTAAGCTAAAATCTCTTTACAAATATACAAAATAAAACCCAAAACTAATTATTTCCTAAAAAAAAATGGCAAAATTTAACCCAAAAAAAAAAGATGCTGGGTAAATTCTAGCAGCAGAATTGGCATTTCCATAATAAAAAACAGTTTTTAAATACTAATAAAAAATATTAAAAAATTAATTCCAAGGCTGAAAAA
>NW_006295391.1:1682264-1683068 GCF_000327345.1 Myotis davidii | reverse complement strand
TGAAAAGTTTATTCTCTTTTCTTAAAGGATTTTTTAATAAAGCCAATTTAATATACTTGAAATCACATAGAAAGCTTTATCAAATAAATATTAATAAATATATATTTTAAGTTTTTACCTCTAAAAAAGGGCAAAACAAATTATCTTATTTAATATTTCTTAAAATACAGCAGTAGAATTTTAAAATATAATTTAAAATAACAAAAGCTCATTAATAATTTTTAATATTTTACAACAGCATATTAACATTTATTCCAAACAAGCTTACAAACTAATTGTTTGACAGCAATTTAATAAAAACATACAAAGATTTTATCCCTTCCATTGTGTGGAAGGCCCCCTGGAAAAGCACTTGAGCATTCTATATTGATCTCTCTTGCCCTTTTTGCAAAGGGGGTCCCTCTTCCAATTGCCTACAACTGTTGCCTAAGCTCTCTGTTCATACTGAGGTTAAAACCTCATGGTGGCTGGTACCATGGATCTGTCTCTTGCCCAATGGTGTAAGCTGGGCCCTCTCTAGAGAAGAAACCTGGGTTCCCCATGATCAATGTCGGGGCCCCGCCAGCAGGTGAGGGGATCCAAAGGCAGTTGCTGGGTGTGGAGGCCACAGGGGCATATGCTACCACATCAGCCTGCTTGGCCCCGGAGGATGGCTGGTTAGCCAATGACGGGGAAGATTCCTCAGGGAAGGAAAAACCTAAGACAGGCACAGTCGCAGGGGGCCTCAGGAGAAAACTTGGGGGTCAACGGAAATGGGGCAGAGATCCTCACCCCCCCAACTATGCAGGGGCTTGAATACTCACC
>NW_006295391.1:1679812-1681966 GCF_000327345.1 Myotis davidii | reverse complement strand
TCTGCTCAGGCCCCGCAGGCCAGGGGGTGCAGCCTCAGGTCCCCCGGCCCAGCACTGTTGGGGGCCAGATGTAAGCTGGCAAGGTCCTTGCACCTGTAGAGGCTAGCAAGGCTGGGACCCTTACCCACACAGTTTTCCCAGATTTGTTTGGATGGCGATTATCAGTAAAATGGGAGTAACATTTGTAGAATAAGAATAGCCTTTCATAGCTTGCCAAGAAGTCTGTACCTATTTACTGAGATATGCTGTACTGAGAACTTGTCCTTCTGCTGTATCCCTCCCTTAGAGATTAAGAGGAACAAAGAATACATTCCTCTTGATAGACCTCCTATTCAGTGTGTTATGTATAAATAGTGTTGTGTGGCTAATAAAGTTGCTTCAGTTCATTAAGAGAACTGGGGTCCTCCCAACCCTGCTTTCCTGTCTTTCTTTCTTTTCTCAATTCCCACCTCCCTGCCTCAGCCCGGCTCAACCCTGTCAGGCTGGCCCTGACAGAAGATGCTGTGCTACTTTCTTTAAAAATGGAGTAGCAACTCCCCAGGCAAGGACTGCATGCAGCCTCGAAGCTGGAAAGGCAACTAAGTGGATTCCCCCCTAGCACCTCCAGAAGGAGGGCAGGACCAGCCACAACCTTGATTCTCACCCAGTGAAACCCATTTCAGACTGGTGACCTCCAAAGCTGTAAAACACTGTGTTGTTTTAGGCCACTAAATGTGGGGGACTTGTTCTAGCAGCCGCAGGAAACTATGTACCTACCTCTCAGAGTTGTTGTGAGGATTAAAAGCATTCTTTTCATTACGGTACATTTATTATTAGAAGAGGCTATTTTTAAAATACGATCTGAGAAGTGACTTATCTACACATAAACTGTCTCTATAAGCCAAAAATACTTCTTTCAACTCTTCATATTTTCAAAAATTTTGAAGTAGAGAATTTATTTTTGTGTATCCAGTTCTCCATACGTGAAGTAGATTTGCTTCCCAAATGTCCCTATAGGGTGTATGTATGTGTGTGTGTGTATATATATATATATATATATATATATTTCTTTTTTTAAAGAGTTTCCTTAATTTCTTGACCTTGAAGTCAATATCCAGCGAAGGCATTTGGCCAAGAAAACTGAATGACCTCTGTGCATTTTTTAGTGGTTTATCAAAAGGAGACAGGCTCAAAGCTTTTCTCTGTTCCTAGTAAAGGTTTGCCCAGTTGTCATTTTTTTTAATTGTAAAAATTACCTTGGTGTGTTCAAAAAGCCAATGTCTCTTAAACTCATGGAAGTTAATGTGAATTCTGGAAAGATGCAGTTAAATATTCATCAGACTTACACCTACACCTACCTTTCCATTCCCTAGTCTCTTTGACCTTCATCTCATTTCCAGCATCACTTGGCCTGTTTCCCACCTGGACCTCACAATCAGACATCAGGTACGCTCTCCCTTGCCCTCCAGGACCCGGTTCTCTACACCAAGCGTGTCAAACTCACAGCCCACAGGCTGCATATCGCCCACAATGAATATTTTTGTGACCCAGGCAATATAACAGTGTAAGCAGTTATTTACAACTATGAAAGGAAATAAGTCTCCTGTCAGATCCAGACATTCACCTTGGGTCAGTATTGAAAGTAATCACTGCGAACAAGATTTTCCCTGACCCGGTTCTCTACACCAAGCGTGTCAAACTCACAGCCCACAGGCTGCATATCGCCCACAATGAATATTTTTGTGACCCAGGCAATATAACAGTGTAAGCAGTTATTTACAACTATGAAAGGAAATAAGTCTCCTGTCAGATCCAGACATTCACCTTGGGTCAGTATTGAAAGTAATCACTGCGAACAAGATTTTCCCTCGAAGTAGGAAAGATAGTAGCAGAGAAGAGATGCCAAGTGTCAAGAAGAAAACATTAATTTTATCATTGCTCTTGTTCTTTATATATACACTGAGTGGCCAGATTATTATGACCACCCCATCAGTACTTCGTTGGGCCACCTTTTGCCTTCAATACTGTGGCGATTCTTCTTGGCATTGACTCCACGAGATGTTGAAAGGTGATGCGAGGACTCTGACACCATGCCTGATGAATAGCACTGTTCAGTTCTGTGAGATTTGATGGTTGTGGAACCAGCTGCCTGATGGCTCTTTTAACTTCGTCCCA
>NW_006295391.1:1675776-1679395 GCF_000327345.1 Myotis davidii | reverse complement strand
CACTAGCAACTTCAGTGCAGAATTATAGCTAATTTGCCTACAAACGTCAGGTGGTCATAATAATCTGGCATGTGTGTGTGTGTGTGTGTGTGTGTGTGTATACTTTTTGAAACAAACCTACTTTTCTATGAAAATGGAAGCTTTTGGCTTTTTTGCAGCCCACATTCAACCTTGTTTATTTGGCCCGTGTTAGCCTTTGAGTTTGACATGCTTGTTAGACTCTCTTCTGTACCTTATTACCATCCCAATTCAGTTGAGGGAGGCACCCTCTGGAGCCTCTTTATTTATAAAGCGGTAGTAAGACCATCAACTCACTTCAGCAGCATGTGGGAAGTCTAGAGTATAATTTATAAACAGAAATATGTAAATCATAAAGGAAATAAGCAGAGGGCCAATAATAGATGTTCAAACAGCAGGACCAAGAAAAATGCACCTGTTCAGGCTAATTAGCCCTTGTTCATGAGAAGATTACATGTACAGTATATGTTACTTTTTATCTCGCTCCTCTTTCCATTTGTATTTCTGTTGATTATGGTGGGTATTTTGTGTGCTCTCTCAGCTTAAGCAAGCCTGGATGAAACTGCTTTTCTGGCGAATGTTTCAGATAACACCCAATGGACTGACTCCAATAAATGCATTAAGCCAAACTGTAATGAGGTTATGTTTATTTATTAAGTTGAGCAGTTTTATCTGCCCAGTTTTTCTTAAGGGGCTTAATTCTCCTCCACTGGTTGAGGAGAACACAAAATGTACTCTCTGGAGGCACAGACAGGGACAGAACCCTCTGCTTATTAGTCAACAATATTCTCAAAAGTATCTGGGCCTTTTGTTCCCTGGAGCATCCCTCATGTCATTGGGATTCTTGCAGATGAGGTGCTGGTGCTGGCACAGAAAGGGAACTGAGGTAGAGAAGGTCATAGGTACACACATTCAAACTTTATCTGTCCCATCTTTCCCAACCTTTGGCAATGCCCAATATGTTTATTAACATTACCTTTGTGAATTTACCAACCTTGATTTGCACAAAAAGAATTAGAAAAACCAACATAGCCACCAATCCTTTTTTTTTTTTTTCACTATGGCCATAGAAACCATGGGTGGAGAAGTCCTTAGGGAATTTTCCCACACATACCCTAAACTGGGACATTAGAAAATTAAGGCAACCTACTGAAAGTTAATGTAATTAAATCAACACATAATAGGAAGAGATAACGTCTCTTTATCCCCCACGGAAAGACTCGCTCTTCTAAAAACAACTATCCAACTTTCTTGATAATAAGAATGTGTCTAAAGAACGTACCAACAGAAGTCAGTGGCCAGCAGAAAACTGCTGGATCCAGGAAGTACATCTTAGGAGCACCTCTCCAGCACTGGCCAGGAGAATGAAGTTTGCTCAGGCAGAACTCTAACATTATGGACCTGGAGAAATGTTAGCTATCTGCTTAGGATTTGAGAAAATTCAATTCCAATATGACCCAACCAAAATGCTTTTTCTGCTCCCCAAGCTAATTTTTCATTATTAATTTTATTCCCTAGCTGTCATAAAATAAAGAATGAGAGTGCCTTGGGTTGAGACATAAGATCATTCCCATCCCTACAAAGGGATAATCCTCCATAGTGTGTTAATAAGTTATGATTCCGGCTTATCCATTAGGTATCTGCTAATGTGGTTTTTATCCATCTGAGGAGGGTACTGGTGAAGGTCTGGTTTCTGTAACTGCAAGACTGAAGTTCACCTATGATACCTTTAAGGTAGCCAGTCAGCAGCCCCTTCCTTGCTCCCAGACCACCTGGTTTACTCTTTAAAACACCCACAATAGTCTCAATAATCAAGTTTTGTAGGTGGTCATTACCTAACAAAAAGCTATGGCTTTTATTTATACCAGAAATATCTAGTTATACAATATAATGGGGCGGGGGGGGGGGGCCTTCCCCGGTAGCAGAAAAAGAAAAGCATATAACCTATATGAAGAAAATGCTAAAATTTAGCCAAAGGACATAAAAGATTTTATTAGAGACCACATTCCTGTATGAATAGACTTGCTATTGTAAAGTCTCAGTAAATTAATCTACATATTTAATGCAATCCACATCAAACTTTCAAAAGAATGGAAGGGGGAACTTGACAATACATTTCTGAACTTCTTCTGAAATATTAAACTAAAAATCTATTCAAGAAAATTTTTAAAGAAAAGTAAGACAGAGAGCCTGGCCCTGCCAGATGGTAAAGATGGAGTATTTACCAGCATTGTACCCGTGCAGAAAAGTAAGTAGAGCGCCACAAAGTCCAGAAATACATAAAATATTTGACACAAATGGGATTTCAAGTTAATAGAAAAATAATGATGGTGATAAATGACAATGAGATAACTAGCTATCAGTTTTAGGAAAGTAATACAGTTAAATCATTATTTCAAAACTTAAATCTAAATAAATTTTAAATGGCTCAATGAAATCATGAAAGTCTCTGGAGGAAATAAAGATAAAACAGTGATTGATTATGGTGATGGTTGCACAACTCTGAATATACTAAAAAACATTCAATTGTTTATTTCAAATGGATGGATTATATGGTATGGGAATTACATCTCAACAAAGCTGTTATTTAAAAAATATAAAGTTTTCCTTTTTAAAATTTATTTTATTGTGGTAAGAACACTTAATATGAGATCTAACCTCTTAACAAATTTTAAGGGTATAATTTATTTTTGTTGGTTATAGGTAAAATGTTGTACATCAGATCGCTAGAGCTTTTCATCTTGATAAATTTTGTGCCCCCTGATTAGTAACTCCCCATTCCCTCTCCTCCTACCCTCTAGCAATCACCATTTCACTCTTTGCATGATTCTGACCATTTCAGTTACCTCATATAAGTAGAATCATGCAGTGTTTGTCTTTCTGTGACACGCTCATTTCAATTAAAATAATGTAAGGTTCATCTATGACTATGTGGTCACATATTACAGAAGTTCCTTCTTTCTGAAAGTGGAATAGTATTTTATTGTATGTACTAGAGGCCCACTGCACAAAATTCGCGCACTGGTGGGGGGCTCCCTCAGCCCAGCCTGCCCCCTCTCACAGTCCAGGACCCCTCACTCCTTACCTAAGCTGGCATTAAAGAGGCCCCTGCCACCACTGCTGTGTTCACCAGCCATGAGCCCGGCTTCTGGCTAAGCGGTGCTACCCCTGTGGGAGCGCATGACCACAAGGGGGCATCTCCTGCATTAATCACCTGCTTCCTGGTGGTCAATGAGCATCATAGGAACCAGTCGTTCTGCCGTAACAGTCGCTTAGGCTTTTATTATATAGACTAGGGGCCCGGTGCACGAAATTCGTGCACTTGGTGTGTGTGTGGGGGGGGAGTGTCCCTCAGCCCAGCCTGCCCCCTCTCACATACTGGGAGCCCTCAGGCGTTGACCCCCATCACCCTCCAATCGCAGGATCGGCCGCTTGCCCAGGCCTGACGCCTCTGCCAGAGGTGTAGGCCTGGGCAGGGGACCCTCATTTCCCTCCATCACTGGTTCTGCCAACAGCCCAGGCCTGATGCCTCTGGCCCAGGATTCAGGCCTGGGCAGGGGATCCCCCTCTCCCCCCATCACCGGCTCCGCCCTTGCCCCGG
>NW_006295391.1:1641629-1675699 GCF_000327345.1 Myotis davidii | reverse complement strand
CACAACCTGGGCGTGTGCCCTGACAGGGAATCACACTGGCAACCTTTCTATGCAAGGACGATACCCAACCAACTGAACCACACTGGCAAGGGCTAGAGTTTTATTTCTTACTACAGGCCTGCTGCACAAAATTCGTGCACTGGTGGGGGGCTCCCTCAGCCCAGCCTGCGCCCTCTCACAGTCCAGGACCCCTCACTCCTTACCTAAGCTGGCAGTCAAGAGGCTCCTGCCACCGCTGCTATGTTCACCAGCCATAAGCCCAGCTTCTGGCTAAGCGGTGCGACCCCTGTGGGAGCGCATGACCACCAGGGGGCAGCTCCTGCGTTAAGCATCTGCCCCCTGGTGGTCAATGAGCATCATAGCAACCGGTCGTTCTGCCGTAACAGTCGCTTAGGCTTTATTATATAGATAAGACTACATTTTCTTTATCCATTGATCTATCAATGGACATTTAGGTTGTTGCCACATCTTAAAGCTTATGAATAGTGCTGCAATGAACATGGCAGTGCTATTTTGTTGATATCCTGATGACAGTTCTTTTTGGAAAAATACCCAGAAATTAAATTGGTGAATCATATGATAGTACTATTTTTAATTTCTTGAGCAACTTCCATACTGTTTTCCATAGAACTGAACCATTTTGCATTTCCACCAACAGTGTGCAAGAGTTTTTATCATATCCTCTCCAATACTGTTGTCTTTGGGACTTAGAGGTTGTTGCAGATTTGGGGGGGCAGGGAGAGGGTTGTTTGTTTGTTTACTTATAACACTGATCAGTGTGAGGAGCTATCTATCTCATTGTGGTTTTGATTTGAATTTCCCTGGTGATTAGTGACATTGAGCATTTTATCATATAGCTATTAGCCATTTGTATGTCTTCTCTGAAGAAATGTCTATTCATCTTTTTAATATATTTTATTGGTTTTTTACAGAGAGGAAGGGAGAGGGATAGAGAGTTAGAAACATCAATGAGAGAGAAACATCGATCAGCTGCCTCCTACACACCTCCTACTGGGGATGTGCCCACAGCCAAGGTACCTGCCCTTGACCGGAATTGAACCTGGGACCTTTCAGTCTGCAGGCCCACTCTCTATCCACTGAGCCAAACCGGTTAGGACTTTTTTTTAATATCTATTCATTTTTTAATCAAGTTACATTTTAGGTTTTCTGTTATTGAATTATATGAGTTTCTAATATATTTTGGATATTAACCCCTTCTCAAATAAACAGTTTGCAAATATTTTCTCCCATTTCATAGGTTGCATTTTCACTCTCTTTATTCTTTCCTTTGTTTGGCAGAAGCTTCTTAGTTTTATACAGTCCCACCTGTTTATTTTTGCTTTTGTTGCCTGTTCTTTTGGTGTCATGTCCTTTAAATCATTGCCATGACCAATGGCATGAAGCTTTTCTTCTATGTTTTCTTCTGGCAGTTTTACAGTTTCAGTTGGTTTTGTGTATGATGTAAAATAATGATCCAATTTCATTCTTTTTCATTTGGTCCCCAGTTTTCCCCACACTATTTTTTATATAGACTATACTTTTCCCATTGTGTATTCTTGACACCTTTAAAGATAAGTTGGTCATATATGAATAAATTTATTTCTGGGATTTCTATTCTGTTTCATTAATCTACATGTTTGTCTTTATGCCAGTGCCATACTACTTTGATAACCATAATATATTGTAAATATATTTTGAAATCAGAAAGTGTGATACCTTCAGCTTTGTTCTTCTTTCTCAGGATTGCTTTGGTTATTCATGGTCTTTTGTGGTTCCACATGAATTATAGAATTATTTTTTTTCTGGGGTTTCTATTCTGTTCCATTAATCTACATGTTTGTCTTTATGCCAGTGCCATACTACTTTGATAACCATAATATATTGTAAATATATTTTGAAATCAGAAAGTGTGATACCTTCAGCTTTGTTCTTCTTTCTCGGGATTGCTTTGGTTATTCATGGTCTTTTGTGGTTTCACATGAATTATAGAATTATTTTTTTGATTTCTGTAAAAAATATGCCATTGGGATTTTGATAGGGATCACATTGAGTCTGTATATTGCTTTAAATAGTATGGATATTTAGATTATATTAAATCTTCCAATCTATAAACACAGTATGTCTTCCCATTTGTTTATATCTTCTTTAACTTCTCTTATCAATGTTCTTATAGCTTCCAGTATACAAGTTTTTCACCTTCTTAGTTAAGGTTGTTCCTAAATATTATTTTTGGTCTACTAGTATTTTAAATAGGATTGTTTTCTAACTTCCTTTTCAGATATTTTGCTGTTAGTGTATAAAAATGCAAGCCAGGCTTTAAAATATGTTCATGAATAAACTATGTAAGCTCCATGGCAAAAATAGGCACCAAATGGTATATTTATTATTAAAAGCATAATATTTTTCTATTAATTTTTACCCCCAAGAATAGCACCTTGAATGGTGCTTTATACATACTAAGAATTTATTAAATTTTTGAGGACAAAACTTAGAGAAGGGAGGGAAAAAAGAACTAACGTGTTTTGTTTTGGGTTTTTATGCCTTAGATATAAGCTTCCCAGGAATAAAGTACCAAAAACTTCCCACTATGAATCTAGGTCATTAGAAGAAAGGGAATATGACCATCAAATTCAGATTGCATGCACCACTTCTCATTGAGGGAGAAGTCAAACTCTAGGATGGTTGTACTCAGAAAAGTCAGTAAGTAGAATATCAGAAATCAAAATTATGTCATTTAAAGGATAATTTGTCTTACATAATTAGGTAAAAAACATTTTTAAAAAAGGAAAGAAAACATTAAGTATGAAAAATAAAAATGGTCCTACACACAAGTAGGTTCCTCTCCTGGTATCATTTGAGTGTGTTCTTAGCTAAGTTTATTCACAGTCTGAATTGCTAGGAATAGTTCAGTGAACTATGACAGTAAATAGTACAAGGGAAAATATTCTAAAAGAAAGGAGACAGAGGTAATCATTTCAATTAAATTGTCTTAAACTTGCCATTCATAAATGCTAGCATTATATAAAATGGATCTCATTGAAAGCTCGTTCTTTTGCTTGCATTTTGAGTCCTGTCATCTAATTTGTTAACATATGGTCTGAGTGTTGAACAGTTCGTGCTTAGGAACTCAAAAATATATGAAGCATAAGAAAAACGGAATGATCTGGATGCAGAACGTGTTGCCATCTATTGTTTGTCAGAGGAAAACGGATATAAATTTAGAACCTAAATGAATAAGATGAATTAGTATTTGAGTTGCATTTGCCTCATAGACATTCCAGTAGAAATGGGAAATAGGACAATCCATCAAGGCTAAAAGAAAGAAAACTAATTTTAGTTTTAAAAAATGCTTTATAACCATAGAATTTTTAGATGGGCTTCATTTGAAATGAGAAGTTTAAGGATAGAGATCTTCAAGGCATTTGACCATAATAGTGATCTTAAGGTCAAGGCTTCCCAAGCTTTAGATAATGGGCTATCTTCAATTCATTAAGTAGGTGGAAATAGCTTTTGAGTGTACTATTTCTCTGAGAACCAAAGAAATTGAATTCTCCTTTACAGTTTATGACAAACCCTCCAAAATACTTTAAAAGAAGCCCCAAAAGATCTAGAGATTTTCTCGAGAATATAAACTCCACTAGAACAGAGGTGTATATATCTTTTTTCATCCGCTGTATCAGTAGTGCCTAGAACCATGACTAGAACAGAGGAGCTATTCAGTAAATACTGTTTAACTGATTTTACAAAATTTAGTATTATATACCAAGGAGTAAAACTAGAACCTTCTTGGGCCCATAAGGAAAAGAGAAGGAAGGAAGACATGGGAGAAAAAGAAGGAAGAACGAAGGAAAGAAAGAAGAGGGGTGGAAGGAAGGACAAATTCTCTTAGTGAACAAAAGAAATAACAAGTTAAATACTGTGCAGTCTATAAAAATACCATCACATTACCCTATCAATATAGCCCAGTCATCATGGTTACTCACAGTGTCTGAAAGCTGAGACCTAAAATGTTTTGAATTATGGAGTAAATTGCTACACGGTAGAAAAACAAATAATAGCTGCACATAAATCTCTTTCATTTGGAACACTTTCACGTATGCTTTTCACATTTAAAATACAACATTGGAAGAAAGTACACATAAAGTAATTTATCTGGTAGAGCCAGTTACATTTAGTTAATTTCAAGAGAAAGTTCAAGGCAGGTCTTGTGTCATTCTATGAAGAACTGTTTTCAGTACTATTTGTCTTACATCTATAACTTCTGGGTACCACATTCTTCTTGCTGATGACCATCAACAAAAGGTGACACCCCTAAAAAATGAATTTTGTACCTAAACAGTGGAATATTCATCTCAAAAGTAAAGTTTTCCTTTAAATGCTAAAAATCCTGGAATTGGCTTCTTCATGCTGGAATGAGAAGTCATATTTCAACTATTTTCCTTCCAGAGTTGCTTTCTGGTTATTGACAATTATAAACCATAACTTCAAAAATTCCCTTGTCTCTCCAGTACCAAGTTTTTCACTAAACACTGATAGTCAATTGTCACCTTGTGCTGTTATCCCAAGGGTCCCTGTTACCACTAGGTGGGCAGTCTGCTGATATGGTAATTGGGCTAAAGAATTGATGGATTTCTCTCAGGGCCAATGGTGTATATTGGCCCAACAAATGCAGTCTGCTTGGTGGGCTGAATACACCTCTTGTTTTCACCTTGGCTTCCAGAAATAATGAACTGTCACACTGAGCCTTTCCTGTCTCCTTCTAGAAGTCACTTTTTCTTCACAATAAGAAACTCCTATCCATGAGAAAGAGCCTCAGGATATTGTAAGAGAAATTAGATCAGAAACATAACACCTGCCGAAGGAGAAATCCAGGCAGCCAGACAATGACTAAGTTTTGTGCCTCCTTCAAAATTCAAACAGATCTGAAGACAAAAACTGGGGGCTGGCTCTGGTATTATTTTTCAGGAGCCCTGTGAAAGGGCTCTACCTGCCCCATCTGCACCCCACACCCCACAAAAGCTTCTTCTAGGAACTTGACAAAAAAAATAAATGTATTGGACAGAGGGAAAAATAATGGAAGAAAACTACCTTTTAGTATATGGATTCTATGGTAGGTGTACACTCTCCCACATCAATTCTTACAACAATTTGGAGTAAATATTATTGTCCTCATTTCACAGCACAGAGACTTTGAGGGAATACAATACTTTCCCAGGCTCACATAGCTAGTAGGCATAGAGTCAGATTTCTAATATTTATTATGTCATTCCATTCTGCACTACAGGGCAAGGTAATATGATAAGTCCATGCTAAGGAAGAAATGAGTAATATATCATTTTTCCCTATGATTGGGTCGTAATAGGAAAAAAAGAGAAAATAATACTTGGTGACTATAATAGTAGACTGTAGCTAGGTTTCAGGATATAAAAGAAACTTGGAGCATTTTAACAACCTTCACCTGTATCCCACGTTTGCCCTGAACATGCCTGTAGCCTTGGATATAGGTATAAGTAGAATTGTGTTAAAAGAATTTATTCTGTTGCCAAGTGGCACTAAGGTGTGAAGATCAATGGTGAGTCATACCCAAGGACTATAATGAAACAGATACATTCTGGAGACTAGGTTTTATTTGCTTCAGGAGAGATAAAAAATTTTGGTCAGTTCAGTAAACTTCATGTTGCCATGGCCTCAAAAAATAGGGTCAGGGTGAGGCAGAGGAATTGAACACAGACTGACCTGGCCCTTGGGGTCCTCATAAAACTTTCTGCATTGATAGAAATGGACTATATCAGTGTTATTTAACACAGTAGCCACCAGCCATATGTGAATATTGAGCACTTGAAATGTAACTGGTACAACTGAGGAACTGAATTTTTATTTCATTTTAAGTTAGTTAAATTGAAGAGTCATATATGGCTAGTGGACAGATTAGGTCTTATGAACCCTCATCTCCCCATGGCATCCTCCCTGATGTGTTGATCACTCAGCTACAACCCAAGGCAGACCCAGACCCAGAATACTGGCCTGGGCTGTACCAGGATTGTAAGTGTCATTAAAGAGGGGAGGGGGTTGAAAGAGCAGAGGAGTTATCAATAATCTCTCTACTTCATTTCCCATGCTTGAGTCCCTAAAATTGTCAATTCAGTCTGACATTTGTTGAGCATGATTTTGACCAATGTAAGAATAAGTGACACTGAGTTTGTTCTCCAGATCACCACCCCTAGTGGTGACAAAGGTGATGCTTGAGCCAAGTAGGAGCTGGCCAGGCAAGGAAGCATGGAAAGGGCCCATGTGTATAAAATCAAGAAGGGAGAGCAAGGTAGGCCTACTTGGAGAGCTGAGAGTAGTTATGGGCTGGAGCACAAGTATTATGGGCTGAGTAGCAGCCCAAAAAAATCCATACGTAGAAGCTCTAACCCCCAGTACCTCAGAATGTGAATGTACTTGAAAATAAGGCCTTTAAAAGGGTAATGAAGTTAAAACGCGGTAATCAGGGTGGCCCTAATGCAATATGACTGGTTTTCTTATAATAAAAGGATATTTGAACAGAGACAGACACAAAGGGAAAACCATGTGAAGATATAGCCATCTGCAAGGCAAGGGGAGAGGCCTCAAAAGAAACCACCCCTGCTGACACCTCATTCTTGGACTTCTAGACTCCAGGACTGTGAGAAAATAATTTTCTGTTGTTTCAGCAAACCAGCACATGGTGCTTTGTTATGGCAGCCCTAGGAAACTAACACAGGTGTACACACAAGAAATGAACCAAGAAGGTTAGTGTGTGACCAGTCCATGAAGGACTCTGATGTCATGCTGATGAATTTAAGATGTATCCTGAAACGACTGAAGGGTTTTGGTAGGGAAGTGGCATGATCCAGTTTGCATTGCTAAAGTTTATTTCTGTGTTAGGTTTAAACCCTCTTTGACCCTGGTCGCTGTTTACATTTACTGGCTAGTCTCCAGCCTTGCTTTTGATTTGACTTTAAAAATTCCATGATGGCCTGTACAGCTGTGATAAAACAGACAGTTATTCTTTAACTCTCTGATATTGGTCACGGGTCAGTACACAACCCTGTCTTAACATGTTTTAAAAGCCTCTACTCACTTCACCTGGGTCAGACATGATTATTTTGTACTCACTGAATAAAATTTCCTAAGTGCCTAAGTGATTCTAAGACAGAAGGAGTTCAGCAAAAGGGGAGGTGCCTTAACTCTTTCAGGTCACTAGGCTACCGTTTAATGCATTATTGCAAATGCTCTTCCAAACAAATAACAGGTTGTAGGAAGCACTGAGATAATTAGTCTCCTTAAGCTGACTTTTTTTTTTAATGTGGTAGGGGTGACAGGCAGCTCTGAGCCTTATGCATAGATAACTATGATGTAAGGAGGCTTTAAAATAAAAATAGACGAAAAAATTTACAAATGCAAATGAGTACTATCTTCATGAGAGTCAATTTGCTTATTCCAAAAATAGATCCAATTACTTGGAAGACTTTAGGAACCCTTCTTCTGGACATGTCTTCAGAGCTGGGTGATGGGAACTCCAGTCCTTAAGTCTCACTGGGGATCCGGTCTACATGCACTATAAGGGGGAGTTTGCTCCACCTGGGGACCAGAGGGTCACTGTGGGCTTCCTGGAAGCAGACTTTCCTGGGCCAGAGCAGCCATGCTTTTGAGGGGATGGAGGATCTCTACCTAAGGGTGCTCCCTACCCCCTGCATCTGGAGACAGGGCAGTGCCCTTGAAGAATAAGGAGCCCCATTATTTATTTAGCATCTTTCATGGCATGTTGCTTTCTCAATTTCTACAATAACCATGCCTTTGGGAAGGTCAGGTACTGAAGAAGCAATAGGAGGATATGAAGAGATTTTCGGAACAACAGGATCATGGATGTATCGTGGCACCTCTGCACCTAACAAGAGGGCAAATGCTCCTCCTTCTGAATCCCTTACTGCCAGCCAATGAACAGAAGCCACTGTTGCCAACTTGCACTTCTCCATTTCCTTGACTTTCCTACATAGTTTTCTCCAAATGTGATTGTCTTCCTTGCTAAACCCTGTTGCTTCTTTCAGTTCACTTCAAATGCTACCTGGTTTATTGTCTTCTCTAATATCCTCAGCAAGAAATAATCCAGCCTTTCTCTAGATTCCCTTACCCTCTATTTTACACTTATAGTGTGCTCATTTATAGTCTTCTACCAAAGGATGAGCTTCCTAAAGTCAGGGTCTAGTTGCTATTAATTCTGGTATCTCTCAACTCCTAAGACAATACCTGAAACATACTATAAAAGCTTTTAAATCAGTTGAGAAAGAGACAAAGCAATTCATATTGTCAATTGTCTAAATCAGTTTTGGCTCCTGGAACAAATACCATAGATTGGGTGGCTTAAACAATAGCCATTTATTTCCCACAGCTCTGGAGGCTGAAAAGTCTGAGATCAGGGTGCCAGCATGGTCAGATTCTGGGGGTTACACTTCAACATATGAATTTGGGGGCAACATAAATATTCAGCCAATGTAACCTTCTCCAATTGTAAGCATAATGGGTCTGATCAGGAGGATATGATCAAGACCCAGAAGAACAGAAGCAAAAGGGTAAATCAAGCAAAAAGTCCATGAAACCAGGAGAAAATAGCGTGACACGAATTCTGAAACAGAGAAGCAGGCATAAGCCAAAACCAAAGCCAACGGTAGAGTACAGAGCACAGAAAAAAAAGGAAACTTTAATGACAACAAAGTTCTTTAGGCTACTTTAGGCTCCAAGACCTTTGTCATCTGGAAGACATGACCAAGTTATGCTCCAAATGTCATTTTTATATGATGCTTATTTAGACTATATTTTCCCATAGAAATTATATTAACATGGAAATAAGTTAGTTACCCAGACAGCCTACAATTGTATTTAATTCATAACATACCTGAAAGACACAAACAGAAATAGTTCAACTACAGTGGGCCACCATTTATAGAATAAATAAATACTTTGAAAATTAAGGGAAGGCTTCCAGTATGAGCTAACGTGGATATCTGTCCCACAAATTACAAATGAAAACTCTTGAAATAAATAAAGCAACTATCTGAACACTCTGAAACATTAATAATAGCATGTGAAATGGGAAGAGAAACCACAAGAAGGAATGATCCATATGATGGTAAATTTCCTAGAGTTTTCTTTTCCCCTCCTATATCTCATTATGTAGACACTAAGACAGCCTGAATCATGGAACTGCAGGGCAAGTTTATATAGAAAAATCTCCAAGAGAAACCTTCACTCCCTAGCTGGAGGAGAGAGGCGAAGATGTATAGATGTGACAAAGAGTATAGAAAAAAAAAAACTCCTTTTTTTTTCACTTTTTACTCTCCTGGCCTTTTCCTGTGGCAAACACACATGTGCACTCCTGTGGCAGAAACAGTATGCAGATACCTAACATTCTAAAAGAAAAATCTTATCTTTGACTAAAGAGACGCAGATATGAAGCTAATGTGCTCTGAACAGTGTAGGGAGAAGTCTGTTATTTTTCTCTCTTTTTTTTTCCTCTTCCTATTTCACTACTGGGCATACTTCGTTGAGGGAAATATGTGACAGTGCAGGGAAGACAAAACCTCAGCTTTGTAGTCAGGGTTCTAAGTAAAGGAGTGTCTTAGAACAGGATGATGTGGGAAGTATCACAGAGAAGGAGCTAGAGAGATGCACACACCCTAAATCTATGCAAGGTGTCTTGGACTCATGAGTGAGCTATGCATGTGTGATCCAAAGCAGAATGGCAAAGGCTTTGAGAATGCACCCACAGAGTAGACCACTGCTTGGGCCCAGACTGACCCATGGGTGGGGCACAAGCAGAGCTCCCACAAGGAGTTCGGGCTCCTTCCCTCTCATGTGCTCCAGGTCACAGCTGGGGATGAGGCACTGGAGAGGCTTTGAAGACTAAATTGATACCAGGTGCACAGCCCACAAACGATGGACCGTGATTTGTGGTCTAAATTAAACCAGGTTGACTGTTGACTTTCTCCAGAGCATATTAAAAGTCATAAACCGAGATTTTCATAACTAATATTTGAAATGTTCAGGACACGGTCCAACATTAATCAAAAGAACCAGAAAAATTTTAACAACCCTCAAGGCAAAAGACCATTAACAAATGCCAATCTCATAATGACTAGATGTTGAAGTATCAAACATCTTTGATAGACTTTAAAGCAGCTATTGTAACTAAGCTCCATGAAGGAAGGCTTACTCTAATCAATAGAAAGACACAAGTGCCTGCCAAAAAAAAAACAATTTTTTTTAAAAAGCACATGGAAATTTTGGAACTAAAAATATATTAACTAAAATCAAATAGTAATGAGATGTTTTCTCATTCAAAATAGCAATAAAATAAAGAATGAGGGGACTTGAACATAGATCAATAGGAATTATACCATCTAAACAACAGAGATTAAAGAAAAGAGACTCAGGGGAAACGAACAGAGCTACAGGAATCTGAAACAATCTCAAAATTCTAGTATTCAGGTCATTGGAGGCCCAAAGGAGAAAAGAAAGAGATTAGTGAAGAAAAATATTTGGAAAAAAATATAAAATTTTCCCACATATGGTTAAAAACATAAATTTACATATTCAAGAAGTTCAATAGACCAGAATGGGATAAATTCCAAGCAAAGTACTCCTAGATACATTATAATCAAACTAGGGGCCCAGTGCACAAATTCATGCACCTTGAAAGGAACTGTGAGGCTGCAATGGGCATAGGGGTGGGTCTTGGTCAATCCTCCATGCCCCCGCCTGGCCCCTCCCACTGCAGCCCCTGGTACCCTGTCTGCTGGCAGCCCTGCTCCCACCACCGCTGCTCCCATGTGCTGACTGAGCCGGCCCCGCTCGTACCCGCTGATGATGAGGAGCAATTGGGGCCAGTGCCAGCAACAGGTGTAAGAGGGGCCAGCAATATCAATGGGTGCAAGCAGTGGCTGCTGCCCTGATCGCCCCTCAGGAGCAGGAGGAGGTAGAGAAGCCCTCAGGGGTGATCGGGACCAGCAGCTGCCACTTGCACCCACTGGCAGCACCAAGCAATCGGGGCCAGCTCTGGACACTGGCAGCAGGTGCGAGCAGCGGCTCCAGCGCCAGCAGCGGGTGTGAGTGGGGCCAGTGTTGGCAGCAGGTGTGAGCGTCGAGTGGGACCATAGCACATGGGAGCAAAGAATTTTCAGTAATTACCAGAGGCTCACCCTGATGACAGAACCAGTGCCCTACCTTGGTCTGGTGCCCCTGCTCACCTGCTTCAGCCATCCCACCATGGCTGATGCCCGCCATGTTCCCTGCTCTGCCACCTGCTGCCAACGCCCACCATGTTCCACACTCACCACCTGGTGGTCAGCGCATGTCATAGCAACCAGTTTTTTTGTTGTTCAGTTTTGGTCTATTTGCATATTAGGGTTTTATTTATAGAGATTGTTGAAAACCAATTTTTTTTCAAGAAAAAAAATATTGTGCTCTAGCTGCTTCAGCTCAGTGAATAGAATGTTGACCCAGAGACTGAAGGATCCTGAATTTCATTCTGATGAAGGGCACATACCTTGCAGGCTTGATCCCCAGCCCTGGTCAGAGCACATGCGGGAGGTAACTAATCGATGTGTCTCTCTCACATCAATGTTTCTCTCTCTCTCTCTCTCTCTCTCTCTCTCTCTCTCTCTCTCCTCCTCCCTCCCTTCCATTCTCTCTAAAAATCAATGGGAAAATATCTTCATGTAAGGATTAACAAAAGAAAAAAATTTGAAAAAGAGAAAGTAAAACAACATGTTAAACATAGGCAAACAGTAGTTCAAAAGACTAAAGATTTCTCACCCCAAAATATGACAAACAAAATACAAAGAATTAATTTTAAAATAAAAGAACTACCAACTAAGATTCCTATATTCAGAGAAAATATCCATCATAAATGGAGGGGGTGGGATGATGGAAGAGTAGATATTCTCAGATAAAGGAAAACTAAGAAAATTCATCATTAACAGATCTGCTCTAGAAGAAACAGTAAAAGAAGTTTTTCAGGAAGCAAGAAAATCATAACAGAAAGAAACTTAGAATTTCAGAAATAAAAAAGAATAACATAAGTGGTAAATATCTAGGTAAAAACTGTACTTAGTTTATCTTCTTTAAACTATCTATGACTATTGAAAGCAAAAATATTAACATTGGGATTTTAAATTATGTAGATGTTATATGTATGTTATCTACTACATAAAAAAGAGACGATGAAGGTGTATCTGTAATTGTAAGGTTTTGATATTTCACTTGAAGTAGTAAAATATTAATAATTATAAGTAGACTGTGAAGAGTCAAGCCTACCTATTTTAATCTCTAGAGCAAACACAAAAAGAAAAAAACCTATACAGAGACATAATCAAAAGACAATGGATAAATTCAAATAGAAAACAAAAAATATCCTATATAATAAAAACCTAATATGCTAAGTGTCCTGTTATCTGGTCGTTCATTCAACCAATCAAAGCGTAATATGCTAATGATATGCGCAGGTCGCTCAACCACACTCTATGATGTGCACTGACCACCAGGGGGCAGAGAGTTGACTGGTCCACCAGTCACTATGATGTGCACCACCAGGGGGCAGATGCTCTGACTGATAGGTTAGCTTGCTGCTGGGGTCTGGCTGATCAAGACTGAGTGAGATGGCCAGACACACTCTGGAGCCTTCCCTCAGTCCCTCCCTGACTGGCCAACTTCCCATGTCCCTCTCCAGCCCCAATCGTTTACCGGTGGGGTCCCTCAGACTGGCCTGTGCCCTCTCGCAATCAGGACCCATCAGGGGATGTCAGAGCTAGTTTCAGCCTGATCCTGCAGGCCTGGCTGAGGGACCCCACTGGTGCACAAATTCATGCACTGGGCTGCTAGTATTTCAAATAATCTAAAAGAGGTAAAAAAGGAAAAAATAGTAAACAAATTAAAAATTGGTGGAAGACCAAAATCTAGCCAATTTAATAATTACATTCAAAGCAAATGGCCCAAATACAGATGCTCTCCAATAAATCCATATTAGTTAGTATCATAAGTAGAAGGGGCATTTAATACACCTAACCTATCAAACATCAGAACGTAGCCTAGCCTACTTTAAGTATGCTCAGCACATTTATAATAACCTATGTTGAAAAAAACCATCTTATTACCCAGCATCACAAGAGAGTATCTTACCACATGTCACTAGCCCAACGAATGGTCAAAATTCAAATTTGAAGTATGGTTTCTCCTGAAAGCATATTGCCTTCACACCATCATAAAGTTGAAAAATTGTAAGTCAAACTATCATAAGTCAGGAACTGACTGTATGCTAATTAAAATACAGAGATTGTCAGAGTAGATAAAACATTAAACCTTAAGGGTAAAAATATAAAATGGGAAAAGATCTACCACAGAAACAGTACTCCAAAACTGCCAGAGGGAGTATATTAATATCAGAAGAAAAATGATCTTAGTACATGGAAAGTTACCAGGTATGAAGAAGGACATTATATGATTAGAGTCCATTCATACCAAGAAGACAAAGCCCCTGAAAATAACCAAAACAAAAGCTAACATAACTGAAAGGAGAAATAGACAAATCCATAATTATATTTGGAGTTTTCGACATTTCTCTCTCACAGTCAATAGAACTAATACAAAAATATATATATATTTAACATTATATATGTGATATATAGATATAGGTATATATCTATATATCATATATATAATACCATTAGACAACTGGATTTAATTGACATTAATCAAACACTCCACCTAGCAGAATATTCTTTCAAATGTACATGAACATTTACCAAGATAAGCCATCTCACAATAACGAAATTAAACTAGAAATCAGTAACATAGGTATCTGGGAAAACTCCAAATATTTGGAAATTAATATACTTCTCAATAATCCATGGCTAAATAAGCAGTCTCAAGGGAAATTAGAAATATTTTGAACTAAATGAAAATACAACTCATCAAAATTTGTGAGATATAGCTAAAGAAGTGCTTAGAGGATGAAATTTATGGTATTACATGCTAAACTTAGAAAAGAAGAAAGATTTCAAATCCACAAGTGACCCTGCCATTTAAGAAATTAAAAGCTTGGCCGGCATGGCTCAGTGGTTGATCATCGACCTATGAACCAGGAGGTCAAAGTTCCATTCCAGGTCAGAGCACATGCCCAAGTTTCAGTCTCAATCCCCAGTGTGGGGCATGCAGGAGGAAGCTGATCAGTGATTCCTTTTCATCATTTATGTTTCTCTCTCCCCCTCTCCCTTCCTCTCTGAAATCAATGAACATATATTTTTTAAAACAAATTAGAAAATAAGAGCTAAAATTAAAACCCAAGCAGATGAAAGAACATAAATAATGATCATAATACCAGAAATCAGTGAAAGTGTAAGAAAAGGAAACAAAGAGAATTAATGAAACCAAAAGTTGGTTCTATAAAGAATTCAATAAAATTGATAAGTATCTAGCCAGATAGATCAATAAAAAAAGATACAAATTATTAATATTATGAATAAAAGAGGATATATCACCAAAAACCTTAGAGGCATTAAAGGATAACAATACAATACTAAAAACAACCATAGCTATACAATTCAACAACATGAAGAAAATACAACAATTCTCTAAAAAATTCAAATGACCAAAAACCTACTAAAAAAATAACCTAAATATGTTTATATCTACTAAAGAAATTGAATTTGTAATTAAATCCTCCTGACAGAGAAAACTTCAGATCCAAATGCTTTTACCAGTGAATTCTACCACTTGATTTTTGACAAAGATGCAAAACTATCCCAAGTAAAAGAAAAGCTAGACTCAAAAGATTACCCATTGTCTGGGTGTATTTATTTGACAATCTGGGAAAGGCAAGACTAAAGGGGCAGAGAGCAGATGGATCTGGAGACCTCTGTTCGGGGTAGACTTCTAACACCTGGTACAGCAGAAGGGAATTTAGCAGGACAAGGGAATTCTGTATCCTGCTTGTGATGGTGGGAACATGATTTTTGCATTTGTCTAAGTTCTTAAATTAAAATGATAAAATATAATGAAATAAAAATAAAGGGAAATAAACTTCAAATGGAATAGGTCCTTCTCCTCTCTGTTTCTCACTCAGTTCCACATTAACAATTCCCAGAAATAGACTCCAGCTCCGTTTTTGGTGAATGGGTCGAAGTGGGAAAGGGAAGGACTAGACTTTGGAGTCTGCATCTCTATATCTTTGTAATAAAAGATTTTTCCAACTCATTTACAAATGGGAACCAGCAAGCAACTGTCTCTTGGAGGGAATAAAGAGGAAACAGTGGACCTTATTTGCATGAGCAAAACCTTCCTAAATTGGGTATTTTTAAATTATGTTCTACCTATATTTCTTTCACTACACCTGGAAAAGCCTGCTACCATCTAAGTAAAAACTTAGTTCTGCTATTTAAAATTTTTTAAAAATCTGTTGCTACCTAAACAACTTTACAAAACAATAACCTTTCCTCTCCTGTTCTACAGTAGAGTGAATAGAAATGCTTCTGTTTACTTTTCATTCTATTGTATTCTGTGAATAAGTAGGGTAATTGCTTTTTTAAGCTTTAATTACTTGCTTTTTGTGTTTAATAGTCATTTATGTGTCTGCATGTTCTGTTATATATTTGACTACCTCAATCTTACTAGTACTTGTTTAGAACCATAATTTCCTATTATAAAAAATTGTTTCTGCTGTCTTTTCATTATTTTAAGTAGGTTTTAGTGCACTAAAATTAATTTCCTTGGTTAAAAAACATGTTACTGTATTGGTACAGCACTGAATAGTCACTGGGCACAATCTCCTAGAATGGATTTTAAAACGCTGCTACAATAGTTGTTTTAGCTAGCCTGAATGCTCTAAAAATTGACATTGTTAACATTTCTCTAGTATGAAACTTCAATCTACAAATCAGACTACTCACTCAGAGGCCAGCTTGGGTCAGATTATATTATCTTTGTCTAAGCTCCTGCAACAACCATAGAGTTAATATATTGTAAAACAGACCAGATAAAAATACAATAGAAGTTGTCTCACATAACCTTAAGCAGCAAAATCTAGAGGGAAAAAGGAAATCTCTCCCTGAATTTCACACAGGCATGAAAGGGAATGCTTCAAGTTTATAAGGCATGAAGACAATTGGCTTAAAAATAAATGTTGATTAAGAATATAGTAAGCATAACTAGCACTGAAAAACAATGAGATAAATTGGAAAATACTTTGGAGGGGAGAAGTATATAACTAAAACTACCTCTAGGTCTTTCTTTTGTATTAACATAACTAATGGCCTGGTGCACAAAATTTGCGCACATTAAAAGGGGATTAATTAGAGGAAATATTTTAATATTGCTATTTGCCCTTTCTCTATAATAGAAGTGTCAGAGATGAAAGAAAATTAGTAAAATATATATGAAAATCTTCCTCCTGTCAGTGTCTGGGCATGCTGTGGGACCCAGAGTCAAGTCCCAGCACACCCGCAGCACCTCAAAATCATGCAAGATCCAGACCCAGCCAGCCCCACCCCCATTGGGCAAGATCCAGACCCGCTGGCCCCACCCTTGTCAAGCCCTGCCAGGTAGGGGACACAGACTCAGGTTCCCCATCAAGCCCCACAGGGTGGCAGCACAGCCTCAGGGCTCCCGTCAAGCCCCACCAGGCAGGGGGTGCAGTCTCAAGTCCCCCAGTGCACCTCAGGTCCCCTGGCCCAGTGCCAGAGAAGGTGGCATGCCTTGAGGTCCCCTAGCCCAGGCCAGGGGGTGTGGCCTGAGGTCCCCCATCAAACCCCACATGGCAAGGGGGCACAACCTCAGGTCCCCCAGCCTGGCACTGGGGCAGGGGGTGTGCCCTGAAGTCCCCCATCAAACCCTGCTGGGCAGGAGGGCATGGCATGAGGTCCCCTGTCAAGCCCCACCAGGCAGGGGGTACAGCCTCAGGTCCCTGCTGATTGCTCATTAAGGCTCATTACGGGAACTCAGCCTCCACTGTGGGCGCAGCCATCTTGACCATTATGGTGTGATAGTCAATTTGCATATTCCCTCTTTATGAGATAAGATAAGCTTGGAAATGAATCGATTCTTTCCCTTAAATCAAAGCTATTGGTTGAAAACTATTCTTTTTCAGAGCTTGTTGAGAAGTGACTGGAAGGTAGGTCAAAGGCAAAAGCATTTGCTAACTCACTCTCCCTCATCCTGCCCTTCTGATTCCACTTTGGACATGTCACACTTCCCCGGGCCATCACCTCAATCTCAGTCTGTGTTCAGAAATTACTAACACTGGCATTTCCTCTGTTGCCCTGATATATTGACAGGTTCTTTGGTTATCACATTGAATAGCCATGTAAGGCATGATATTCAACTATCAAAAATAATAAATATAAGACAACAGCTACCACTTACAAAGTGAGTGCCATTTATTGATTCATTTAATGAATATGTTTGAGCTACTTTTATGTACATAGCCACTGCCAAGGGCTAGAGATATTATGATGAACAGACAGAGGTGATTTCTATTCTCAAGGACTATAAAGTCTGGTGTGGAAAAGAGACATTGTAAAATATTTGTATAAATAATTTAGTTGTAATACACACTCTGAAAAAAAAAAGGTGTAGGGTGCACTGAAAATATATAATGGAGGGATTCCTTTGTCTGTGGGATTTGAGATTTCCCTAAAGCAGTGATTTTCAACATTTTTATCTCGTGGCATAAATAAACTAATTACTAAAATTGTGCACCAAAAAAATATATATTTCTTACCACTTTGATAAAAAAAAATAGTATAATTTTGATTAATTCATACTGGGCAGCTATTGTTGTGTTGGCTGTTGTCATTTTTAATTTGACAACCTAAGGAAAAAGAGGTCAGTGACCCTGACTAAACAGGTATTGCATGTTTTAAAAATTCATACTGCACACCGATTGAAAATCAGTTATTTCTGCCCTGAAGAAATAACATTCAAAAAAGTATTAACTATTCAATATATAATCTGAAGAAGGAGACAGATAGGAAGAGGGCTGGAGGGAGGAACAGGAGAGGAGGAAGCCGAGGAACTAAATATCAAGAAGTTGACCCATGTTATTTTATTGAATATGCAAACTGAAAGCTTGATAGTAATCAGAAGAAATAGGTTTCTAACCCAGCTTTGCCCTTAGTTGCCATATGACCTTGGGTAATTCACTTAGTCATTCTTATCTTCAGTATCTTCATGTATAAAATGGGGGTAATTGTCCTATAAATTTCATAATGTTGTAAATACCACTACCTAACATAGCAACTGGCACACAAAAAACATTCCACAATTTTTTAATGGTTTTAATCAAACTTTAATGGCAAGTTTAGTATGGGCACTAAAAAGAAAAAAAACAGGCACATAGCTTCACTTTCTGCATTCTACTGATTCCAGACTTTCATATCCTTGAGTATTCTTCAGCTGGGAGTTAGCTAATCCCCAAAACCATATACCCTTTCTTCTAAAAAGGTGCTAAATAGTTTAAAAATTATAATAGGACAAAAGAAGTGTCATTAAATAGAGGTATTTAGAGAAAGTAGACTTCTTCCTAGAGCAGGGGTGGGCAACCTTTAAACTTTATGACTCTGTTTGATATTAACAGTGGGACTTTTGCTGCTGAGAGAAACATAGAAATTTATTCCCCTTTCATTAGTACCGGTGGGCAAAGTGAGAGAGAAGGTTTCATTTTTATAGAGTGAAATTTTGAATAAGTAGGTGAGGCGGTTGTCTTGTCAACGAAAACCCGTTGTGTCTAAGGCTGAAACCAAAACACTGATCGGATCTAGGAAGGCAGGGAGAGTTAAGGCAGAGGCGTAGAAATTGCTCTTCCCCTCTGTCGTCAATCCATGTCTATGGTCTTTAAGATAACTTGTTATGTAAAATTATTTATTTATCTAGATGCACCCTACACTGAATTTATCTGAAAAATAAAAAAGTCGATATTAAGAAAAAAATTGTAAATGGAAGATTATAAGAGAGGATTTCACGTGCCAGCAAGTTACTGGCATGCCATGTTTGGCATGTGTGCCAGGGGTTGCCCACCCCTGTCCTAGATAAATTCTAAGTATAATTTTAGACTGCCTGTGGCCAGAAAGTCTTAGGTGTCTACGCTACTCTGAATCTTAAATATTAGCAACTATCCACAAAGTGGAGAAGATAGTAAGAGACCCATTCTTTATAATTTTTTTTCTAGAATTAAATTAATGATACAAATGAAGAAATGATGAGCCTTCAGAAATTTCAACTGAGGCTTGAATATGAAAGATAAACTTGATGGATGGATGGATGGATGGATGGATGGATGGATGTTCCCCCATCCAAATATTGATTGGGGAGGACCCACAATAATAATGACAAGACTAACACATTTACCTGTCCATGGGCAAAGCTCCCAAAGACCACAGAACCTAGCCAGCAACTCAGAGCAATCACCATTATGAGGAGGAGGCAATGAAAAAGCCACTTGATTTGGAAGATGTGTCCCCTCTATCACACCTCAGTAAGCATTCATCATTTTGCTTTGTGTAGAAGATTCAAAATTGCTTTCTGAGTGACTGGCTGTTTCAAAAGGATTCCAGAGAGATAAAGCCTTTCACCTCTAGCTGGCCAGCCTGAGTCAGTCGTGCCTGAAATTTACTAGCATTTAAAAGCCAAGTGTTGACCTACGTGAAACGAAAGGCTACAGAATATAATGCCACCTGGGCAGGTTTCAACCACTCAGGGTGACATTAGAGTCAGTGATGCAAGTGGAACAGCTGGAAAGCATGGAAGGGGTTAAATGCTCTGGTTGAGGCATTTATTTTTAAAACAAATACCAGAAGGAAATTTGACAGGCCATAATTACAAAGCAGATAAACAAAGAAGGATTACTTGATGTTTCAGAGAGCACATGACTCACTGTCCAGGCACCAGCTGTGCCTCCATTTTCTACATGTTTAATGCATGAGACCCCCTATGCACACAGATAATTCTCCTCTCTCTCTCTCTCTCTCTCTCTCTCTCTCTCTCTCTCTCACACACACACACACACACACACTCAGCTTAGGGCACTAGAGTTTACATCATTTGTCAACTTTAAGGTCTCTATCCAGTACACTTGTCCCAACCCCTAGAAAATACATGTTCCTAAAACTGAAGTGTCCCCAATCTCAGAATATTTGAAGGGGTCCAGATCACCTGTTTTGTCTTGTCAGCCTGTGCTTCTACCCATTAGCCAATGAAGAAAGATCACCTGGAAATATAAAATAATTTTCTAACCTGCACCTAGGAAATCCTATGGCTCCACAACCCCCACTAGAAGATGCCCCTTTGGATGACATCCCTGGACCTAATAAAGTCACTGCTTTTATTGTAGATTAATATATAGTCAGTCTCTGATAGAGGCCAGTGAGTTTTCTCTCCCAGCCTCTTCCACAGCATTATAGTCTAAGACCTCATTCCTCAGAGCTTTGCCAGCTCTAAGACACTAGCCTTGGGTATCTAGCCCTACCCACCACTAGTCAACCTTTCCACTTCCCATTCACTGCATCACTTCCATACTCAAAAAAAGTTCTTTAGAAGAAAGCGCAAGTGAATATATTCATGACATTGTGGTAATGAGGGCTTCAAGGATGGCAACACAGTCAGAAATTGTAAAGGAAAATATTCATAAATTGGGTAATGTAATTCTAATCATAGTTTAATAATTCCATGAAAAATACTACATTTTCTGAACAGATATTTTAAATTACATAGAGTTTTTTAAAAGCACAAGTTGACAAAAGACAAAGGCTTAGTACCCCCTAATATAAAATGAATGCACACAGCCCTGGCCCAGTAGCTCAATTGGTTGGAGTGTCAAAAGGTGAAAGGTTCAATTCCTAGTCAGGGCACATGCCCAGGTTGCAGGTTTGATTCTGGGTCAGGCCAATTACAGGAGGCAACTGATGAATGTTTCTCTCACATTTCTCCTTCTCCCCCGCCCCCCACTCCCTTCTTCTCTTTTTCAAATCAATGAACATATCCTCAAGTGAAGATTAAATAAATAATAATAATAATAAAATGAAGTAAAAACACATACAAGTCAGTAGGGGGGAATCCCACTGGGAAAAACAAAGCAAAATATACCAACAGTTGTTTCATGGGTAAAGAGTTTCAGTTTAGGAAAATGCAAAAGTTCTGAAGACGGATGATGGTGATGGTTGCACAACAAACAATGTGAAGGTACTTAAGGCCACTGAACTGTACACTTAAAATGATTACAACGGTAAACTTAATGTATGTTTTACTACAGCAAATTACAAAAATGTGTTAAATTTCAAATTAAAAAAGTTCAGCGGTCACTGTTGACTCACTAGATTAAGCTTAATATCACTAACTTGCAGGGCCTTCCATAAATATCATCATCTCACCAAGTTAGCCTGATATTATCCCAGTTTGGAGAACTCCAGTCAGGTCCATCACTTCAAAATCCCAGGCAGCTACCCTCATTCCTTCAGTTTTCCAAATGCTGGAAACTTTTCTCTCATATAACCCCAGTTGGAAAACTCAGTAGTTGTTTTTCAGTGATAGAGGTGATCACTATAATGAAATCATTTCACAGTAACTGTTTGAATTGTGAATTAAGGAGAATGGTTTGACTATTTAAATGTAATCAGCTTAATTAAGTATAAGAGGATGTTTCATTTTAGATACTATAACAACCACCAGAGTGAGTTTGCTGTTTGAAATGTATGCTGGTGGGAATTAATTAAACAACCACACGTAACCCTTAACACGATGACTCTCAAATTTTAATCAACATCAGAATCTTTTTGTTAAAACACAATTTGCCAGGCCCCAACCCCCGAGTTTCTGAATTAGTAAATCCACAGTGAGAACAGAGATTCTCCATTTCTAACAAGTCCAAGGTGACACTGGTCTAGGGACACCTTTGAGACCTATCCACCCCGTGTTTATTATATCCCAATCCATCTTCAACAGTGTACCTATAATATATCATTTTGTGCTTTTGTAAGTGGCGGAGAAAATATTCAAAACTGGGCAATCACCTCCAGGTCCTGCATGCCTCACCACAAGCATCTCCTGTGTTTTGACTGTGAAAGTGTCCCTTGAAATAAGTAAACAGATTGGTTCCTTCTGTGGGCACAATATCTGTACCTGGGGAATAAGGTAGAGGTAACACTAAAGCCAGCAAGAAGGGGCCACCTAGTTCAACCGAAAATAGAACCATTGCCTAGGAACAGATCCATGAGTACCAGTCACTGGTCTCTCTAAAGCTCTACATCAAGCATGTCAAACTCAAAGGCTAACATGGGCCAAATAAACAAGGTTTAAGTTGATGTGGGCCGCAAAAAAACGAAAACCTTCAATTTTCGTAGAAACAT
Source organism: Myotis davidii (assembly GCF_000327345.1). NCBI lineage: Eukaryota > Metazoa > Chordata > Mammalia > Chiroptera > Vespertilionidae > Myotis > Myotis davidii. The sequence goes on along the minus strand of NW_006295391.1, from coordinate 1,653,290 downwards.
AGGTTCATTTCAATAGAGACATGCTACATACAAAAGGCTGAAATAAACGAGTAACCAGTAACATAAAATAGAAAATTTTAATAAAAGTAGTATTTTTTCTTGAACATTAACTTACCAGACACTGAATAACTGCACAAATTAATAAGCGTAATGCAAATAAACCTATTTTTCTTGTTCTCCAAAAGTAAAATATTTCCTGTTGCGTCCAACAAACAAGTCAGTCCAAGACTAATGACGTGGCCATCAGCTGCTAAAATATTCGCTGCTAGTATTAGTGGAGAGAAATGGTACGCCTGCATGGAAGGTGTCAAAGGCACATAAGGGAAATGAATGCAACACTATTATAGTAATCAGTCATGAGCAAACATTGTAGTTTGTTATTAATAATTATGTATAACAGGATATTGTAAAAATTAAGTTACGAAATTTTTATTAAAATGTTTCTTACATACCTTTTTATTTGCTGGGCCACAAAAATATTTGTTACGGGGCTTGCGCACACCAAACAAGTCAGTACAAGGCTAATGGTGTGGCAATCGGCTTGCTCTATACTAGTATCTAAGCTCTTTGGACAGCAACCCCACATCCTTCAGAGGCTAGTAGACAGTTCTGCCGCAGGGAAAAAAAAACCCTCTACTCCCCTCTGCCCCTCGCCCCTCAAAAAAACTCTTAGTATATTGACCTACTTTCCTAGGCTTCATTTTTAAAGCTTCCCAGGTGATTCAAACCTTCAGACAACTGTGATAACCAGCACTCTGAGCACCTGCTGGACCTCCACACCCCAGCTAATGATTTCTCTGTTAATACAGCTTTGACCAGGTTTATCCCACTAACCCTTACTGGTCCATTGCCTCTGCTGCATCCATTCAGCCAGCCCCACCTGGTCTACACAAACATGAATATTCCATATGCCCCTCTGAACATCGGTAGCCCTTTCTAGGATGTGGTAGGACTCTGAATTGGAAGACCTATGTACAATTATATAATGGTTTCTATTTATCATAGGGGCTGTGGAGATTGGCAGAGAGAGTTAAAATCTTTATTTTGTTAACAGTCTCCCAAAAAGTTTTATTTAATATGAAAACACTAAGCATATGGCACCCTTCCTTGTTGGAAGTCATGTGTAATATGTTCATGCAAGATGTTTTCTTAAGATAGAGCCTGATTCTCTGGTGTGAAATGCAAGGCTCAAGACATTGAGAAATACTTGTGAAATGCAATTTCATCTATTAATGGTGATACCTTCAGGCCTGAATTTTTTTCAATGCAGATTTTTATTTTTATTTATTTATTTTTCCATCACCATTTATCCCCTCTATGCCTTCTTCCCCCTTCCCCCACGCCTCTTTTTCACCACACTGTTATCCATATCCATGAGTTCTCTCTCTTTTCTTTTCTTTTTTTGCTCAATCCCTGTATATATCATGTAGATTTTGCCCATTCCTAAAAATAATTTAAAGGAATATATAATATGAAGATGTATATGAAACAAAACAGCTGATATAGACATAAAATAATGGTCCTTAATCATTATAAAGGAGAGAAAGAACAGAGAACTAGGAATTATGAATGAGTGACTTACTTTATTTAACTGAATTACAGAACCGAGTTGTATGACAAATGATGAAAACATTGAGAAATATTGGATTATACCAATTTTATTATAGAGAGAAAGGGAAAGATGAAGGGAGGAAGGGGGAAAAGAAAACATTTGAAAATAAAACAATATTATCCTAGAATTAATTTCTGGGTAAATTTATAAATTAAATTATTGCACTGATTCTCACCCAGGAGACACTAGGTCCCATAAAAATCAACATGTTTTTCAACTTTAGCTCCCACCTTTTTGGAAAGACACTCATGGCCCATGATGAATATGCAAATCATGCCTACCTAAAGCATAAAGAGAGAATGATTAATTAACTAATCATCCTTCCATGCTGCCAAACATTAGCAAATATTATGATTTTCAACCATAATATTTACTGTATATGATTACAAGTTAATGCAGCCAGTACAGTAAACATTAGTCTCATCTCAATGTTCCCAACTAGAAAAATACACTTATGTTTTCTTGACCTTTTTTCCTCAAAAATTTTTCCACAAAAGAGACATTTCTGAAACACATCAGGGCATGCTGAAATTGCTCAGTTGAAAGGACAAAGTGTTTAGTTTTACAATGGTCAGTGAATAGAAATCTTTGGTATATTGGATTTAAAATCAGTTCCAAAGAAATAATGAAAATTGTTCTCTATATAACTCTGTGAAACATGGCCAACTTCAATATAGTTCATGATTACCACATAACAGATGCTTAATATGTACTTGCTTTTTTAAAAAAAATGAAGGTCACATTGAGTTATTCCAGGCTGTGATATCCTGGCATCATATGCAGAATGCCTGGATACACAGCTAGATAGCAGAACAGTCCTCAGCACTTCCAGAATTTGGCTTACATGCCCCAAATGGTTTAAACACATCCCTCTCCAAGCTTACCCCGGGTCATGGGTTGGTGGACAGCCATAAAGTAGGCAAACAGCCCTCTAGTAAAAGCCACAGCAAAGTCAGATCATCCCCAAGAATAAGCTTATATACCTGGCTTCAATGGTAATTTTTGTTTGCTTTTTTCTATTATTTTTAAGTTGCTCCAAATTATGGCTAAATTATGCTGTCCTTCTCCTTGACTACTATGCATTTACAAGGGTTGATCTGTGCGCCTAAGCAAGTCTTACTATAAAAGCCCAGAATCTCAAAATTAAAAAAGACATTTTAAATCCTTGTACTTTCCAAACCTGAACTACATACCATGAAGGTACCTGGCAACAGGGAGCTCATTCCCTCTTGTACCAGCACATTACATTTCTGGAAATTTCTGTTTTCCAGAAAGTTTTGAAAAGGAGTTACAACTTATTTCCTTCCATTTGTTGGCCAAATTCCATCATTGAGACCATAAGAGTTTAATCATTCATAATTATTTATATATCTGATGACCCTTCAAACATCTAAAGATGGGAGTTATGTCCCATGATGTTTTTTTTTCTTCCTAAGTTTCAGTACTCCATGAAACTCAAGCTTCTTTTCCTATAGCACAGTTTAAAGTCTCTTTATCATCTTGGTCTCCTCCCTCTAAATACTGAGGAATTCTTCTACTCTTCTTAAAACATAATAGCTCTCAATAAATGACTCTGGAACAAGTGGATGGCCACATGCAAAAGAAAAAAAATGAGTCTAGACACAGACCTCATGCTCTTCATGAAAATTAACCCCAAATCTACCTTAAACTTAAAACATTTTAAAACTCAATACCATAAAACTTCTAGGAGATAACATAGGAGAAAACCTAGATGACCTTCTGTATTGCAGTGAATTTTTAGGTGCAACACTAAAGACACAATTCATGAAAGGAGCAATTGAAAAGCTGGACTTCATTAATATTAAAAACTTTTGCTCTACAAAAGACATTATCAAGAGAAGGAAAGGACAAGCCACAGACTGGGAGAAAATATTTGCAAAAGGCACATGTGATAAAGGACTGGTATCTAAAATACATAAACACTGCCCAAAGTAAAGTCTCTTTCCATCCCCTTTTATCACCCCCACTTTGCCCTCTTCCACCTCCTCCCACCTGACTTTCCCTCTAGTTATCACCAAATTATTTGTCCATGTATATGTGTTGTATTTTCTTTGCTTAATCCCTTCACCTTTTTCATCCAGCACCCCAACTCCCCTCTCCTCTGACAACCCGGTCTATGTATATATGCTTCTGTTTCTATTTTGTTTGATGGATTATTTTGTTCATTAGATTCCACATATAAGTGAAATCACACTGTATTTGTTTTTCTCTGACTGGCTACTTTGGTTGATAAGTGCATGATGCAGTATGCAGATGATGTGTTATTGAGTTGTACACTTGAAACCTATATTGTCTTATTAACCAACTAGAGGCCCAGTGCACAAAACTCATGCACTCCAGGGCAGGTGGTGAGAGGAAATCCCTCCACCCGGCCTGTGCCCTCTCGCAGTTTAGGAGCCCTCAGGGGATATCCTAAGCCAGTAGTCGGATATCCTTAGCGCTGCCACAGAGGCGGGAGAGACTCCTACCACCAACATCGTGCTTGCCAGCTGTGAGCCTTGAGCCTGGCTTCTAGCTGAGCAGTGCTCACCCTGTGGGAACACACTGACCACCAGGGGAGAGCTCCTGCATTGAGCGTCTTGCACCCTGGTGGTCAGTGCACATCATAGCAACTGGTTGACCAGTCAACTGTTTGTCCCCTGGTGGTCAGTTCATGTCATAGCAAGCGGTTAAGCAGCCTTACTTAGCATATCATTAGCATATTATGCTTTGATTGGTTGAGCAAACGACCGGACAACAAGAAACTTTGCATATTAGACTTTTATTATATAGGATATCATCCCAACAAATTCAACTAAATAAAATATACAAGCAAGTCTTATAACTTGACAAGAAAACTAGCAACCTGATTTTAAAAATGAGCCAAAGACCTTAACAGACACATCACCAAAGGAGATATACAGACAGCAAGTAACAAGAATTAAAGATGCTCCACATCAAATGTCATCAGGGAACTGAAAATTAACCGTTTGACTGCTAAGGAGCACTATCGCGCTCTTCTTATTTAAAACAAATTTATGTAAACAATTGGTATTTTTTAATTTTTGTTGTTGCAGAGCAATACAAGTGAGTTTATTGTATAAATAGTGTTTTACATTTTTTCCCATACATGTGCAATTAGTGCCGCAGTTTTGGCATATGTCCGAAAAAATACGTCAGCAGCCAAACGGTTAAAATAACAATGAGATACCACAACACTCCTGTTAGAATGGCCAAAATCCAGAACAGTGACAACACCAAATGTTGGCAAGGATGTGAAACAGCAGAAATTCTCACACATTGTTAGTGGGAATACAAAATGGTACAGCAACTTTGGAAGACAGTTTGGAGGTTTCTTATAAAACTAAACATACTCTTACCATATGATCCAGCAATTGCTCTCCTTGCTACAAGAGCTGAAAACTTAAGTTCACACAAAAATTTGCACATAGATGTTTATAGAAGTTTTATTCATAATTTCCAAACTTGGATGCAACCCAGAAAGATATCTTTTACTAGGTGAATGAATAAATAAACTGTGGTACATCCAGACAATGGAATACTACTCAGTGCTAAAAAAGATATGAGCAACTAAACCATAAAAAGACATTCAAGAAGCTTAAAAGCATATTATTAAATTCAAGAAGCCAATCTGAAAAGGCTACATACTATATGATTCCAACTATTTGACATTCTGGAAAAGGCAAAACTATGAAGACCATGAAATGAGCAGTGGTTGACAGGTGGTGGGATGTAGATGAATAGGCAGAGCACAGAGAGGAATTTTAGGAAAGTGAAAGTACCCTGTGTGACATTATAGTGGATATATGGTATTTGCCCAAACCTTCAGAATGTACAAATAAGAGTTAACCATAGCCGAAACCAGTTTGGCTCAGTGGATAGAGCGTCAGCCTGCGGACTGAAAGGTCCCAGGTTCGATTCCGGTCAAGGGCATGTACCTGGGTTGCGGGCACATCCCCAGTGGGAGATGTGCAGGAGGCAGCTGATCGATGTTTCTAACTCTCTATCTCTCTCCCTTCCTCTCTGTAAAAAAAATGAATAAAATATATTTTTTTTAAAAAAGTGTGGTTCTGAACTCTATATCTTCAAAAAAAAAAAAAAGAGTTAACCATAATGTAAACTGTGGACTTAGGATGATTATATTGTGTCAATGTAGGTTCTTGCTTGGTAACAAATGTACCACCCTGGTAGAGGATGTGAATAATGGAAAGGTTATATGTGTGGGGCAGAGGTAAATCTCTGTACCTCCTTTTTACTTTTGTTGTGAACCTAACATTGCTCAAAAAAATAAACTCTTTAAAAAAAGTAATTGCCAAGAGATGGTTTGAAGTGCTCAATGTTGGTTTGAACATGATTGTCACCTCTGTCTCACATGTTAGCTTTCCACTTGCAATCTAAGAGCATATTTGTTCTGTTGGTAACCACAAGATACTTTTGGTACTCACTTCTGATTAAAATCATTTCCCCCACAGTTACTGAAGCAGCACTATGGATTGGACTTACTTACATGAGGAAATACAATGTCTTTGTCGTAAAACATGAATTTTCCATGTTCCTTCCCCCACTCTAAATGCCCATTATACATGACTGGAAAGAACCTACTTTTAAATATACCATAATACTTAGTTTTCAACTCATATGGATGTCAATAACACAACCTCTTCCAGTCTTTGAAATTCCGAACTAAAATAAGTCACCATAATATTATCACCATAATAGTCATATTCCAATAACATAATGCCCATCTTTGTACCAATCTTTCATCACTTAGTAAATAAAGTCCCAATTATCTAGCAGTGGAATCAGCACTATTATTAAAGTCATTTTTCATTTATCAAAACCGTAATATTGGCAATGCCACGTACAACTTCAGAAGAGACACACCTGAAAAGAACCTTTTGGGAAAGTGGTATGCTGATAAATGTTTTGCGACCAGGGTGAATGACTTCTGCTACTTGTCCATCAAAGAGGGTCCAATTCAGATGTGAGCACCTCAACAGGTGGGAGGATTAGTGTGTTTTGATACCATACATAGCAATTTAGAGCCAGTAGGGACCTCAGGAATATTCAGCTCTACTTCCTGTTTTACAAATAAACTTAATCCCAAAATGGTTCTATTTGTGTTGAGGGTCCCACTGCCATTGATAGTAGCTGGAACACACATCTAAGTCTTCTACTTGTAATAGTCAGATTTGTTCTCATGTTAAGCAGCAGAGCGCTTTCTTATTGCTTAAGTGAGGGTCATCTGGTCTTCTACCTGCTCCAAGAAAAACATTCCGTGGCCAAATAAGCACATATTACATGCTCCCCTTAGATGCTTACAACACTCCTTAGGTTGGATAAAGAAATCTGTTTAACAATATTAACACAGCATTTCCCAATTTATTTAACCCCGAAAACTTGCACACTCCAAACCCAGCACCCTTTAGGATTCCACAGACCTGAAGAACAGACACTGGGGAAAAGTTTGCCTCCTGACATATTTTATCTACTTATCCTGCTACTGTCACTCAGCGCTGTATATTGAATATGTTAAATCCTAATCCACTTGGTAGGCTTTCAAATATCTGAAGACAGCTCTCCTCTTTCTCTAGAATTCTCCAGAGGCTGACTGCACATAAGCTAAGAGTTCTTTTCTAAAGGAAGATGGCAATGTAGGTGTAAAGAAAAGAAAATTTAAGTGGGACCCCTAGCGGCTTGGGAGGCAGAAATGATCTTTAATTCCTTGGATCTTTCTGACACACCCAGAGGGGGTCACGAAAAATACTACAGCAGAGAGTCTTCCTTGTCAGCTGGAGGTCTCCCAGAAAGCCCACTGAAAAAGCCAGCCAGCCTCCAAGAGAAGGCAGCGGGTGGACAGGCTGCAGAATACTTCAGGCAGTGTTTTCACCAGGTTAATTAATTGCCTCTGGAGGAACCACTTTTGGTGCAACACTAATTATCTTCTTCTGCTCTGTAGACCCAAGAAAAAAGTACCTGATTACTATTCAAATTGGGTTGAATATTTCTAAGGATCTTTTAATGAAGAGAAATGTTTCAAAGAGGTACAAACTGGCCAACTCTGAAAACCTTTTCTTCAGTATTAATGAAAAGGAACGCTGAATCCCATGGCATGAGCAGGGTTTTTTTCTCAGCCCAACAGAGATGTGCTTAAAATAAAGATTTCTGCCAGGGTTTCCTTCTCTCATTGTAGATCTTTGCTCTAGCCTTTTAAAAAAAGGGAATTTCTAAAACCATGGGTAGCTTTGCTACTTTTACAGGAGATGCAGAGCAAGGGGAAATTTTATAAAATATGAGCTTGATAAATGAAGGGATGAGTTGGATAGGAAATATGGCTTTAAATTCCAATTGGAGCCCTGGCCAGGTGACTGACTCACTTGGTTGGAGTGTCATCCTGTACACCAAAAAGATTGCAGGCTCAATTCCCAGCCAGGGCACATACCTAGATTGTGGGTTCAATCCATGGTTGGTCATGTACAGGAGGCAACTGATTTGAGTCTCTCTCTCCTCTCTCTCCCTCCCTCCCTGTTCCACTCTCTCTCTTTAAAAAAAAAATCAATAAAAACATATCCTTGGGTGAGGATAAAAAATAAAATCCAATTGGAAACACTCTCTAGACGTGTGCAGGGTTTTTACAAAGCTCTTCATGGATTCGTTCTGTAGGTAACATAATTCAAAACACTTGAGGAGGCCACATGAGAGTAAAATTTTTGAAATAACTTTGTGTTTGAAGGCAGGAGCTTTATATTTGAGAATAACAAGACATGCAGGTTAACTGTAAAAATAAAAGGCCATTTGGAGTTCTTTCAGACTTTACCCTGCAGCAAACTAAATACAATTAAATATTTAATGAAATCTCAGTCTAAGTCCAACCAATGCAAGCAGAAAAATGCCAAGATGGTTTTTAAAATTTAATCCTTAACCCTAGGTCACTCACCCAGGGATATTGCTAATGGTGCTACAAGTGAAGCAGAGGAAGGACTAAATTCTGGGGCCATTGAAGTTCATGCATACTTAAAGCTACAGTACTGCAGTGTCAAATACATTTTAACCCCCAGAGTCTACACTGGCTATAGATAGGTTTCAAGTTGACTAACTCAGTGGGTGAATGGAGAGAATGCAGTGTATTAGATTCGTGCTGTGAATGACTAGTATAAGGACTAAATTTTTTCATATAATGCTTTTGTAGCAAAACATAAAAATACCAGAAAAAAAAAAAAAAAAAAAAAGCAGAAAAATCCCTTGTTGTCTCCTCTTTGGTCCTAATTCCAAATTCCAGGGAAGGAACAGATTGCCCTGCTTGAGTCAGGTATCCACAGTTAAGGGAAAGGGAGAGCAGGCATTATTAATGGCCCATTATATAAAGTTCTCATGTGATTTCTCCCCCTGGATTAATGAAATAACCTTCCTCAATGGACCTCCCTGCCAACACTCCAGCCCACTGTAATCTATCTTTCACACCACAGCCATTGTGATCCCACAAGCCCCACCATAATCGCTTCCTTGCCTAAAAATCTTTGTTGGCTTCCTGCTGCCTAGGAGTAAAGCACCAAACTTACTGAGTTGGCATTCAAGTCCTTGTCAACTTCCCCTTGCCCCACCTCCCCAGCCTGATGCCTCCCCTCTCTCACTCCCACCATTCATTCAAGGCTCAATGCATAGGGAACTTCCCATTTTATTCTCCTACCTGAGCCTTTGCACCGATCTGTCTCTCTTCTTACATTGCCCTCCCACCAAGCTCTCTGGGAAATTGCTCATCATTCCAAACTGTTCAATCATCATCATTTCTATGGAGCTTTTCCCAACTCTCCTGGGCCAAATTAATTGCTTCCCTCCTTGTGTTCCCAAGGCACTCTTGTTCTAAATAATAAATAATAACAGATTAAAATCATTAAGCACTTACTATAGGCCAGGCACTGCCCTATACACGTTTACTCATTTAATCCTTGTTTCAACCTCACAACAACTCCATGAGGCTAGTATTATTATTATTGTTTTTCATTTTCCAAATGAGAAAATTGAGGCATAAAGAGGCTGAATGTCTGGACTAAGGTCATTCAGCCAGTAAGAGGCAGACACAGGCTTCTAACACAGGCAGCCTGGCTCCACGGTATTCACTCTCACCACCAACAACTACCAACAGACTTAGCCTCCTGGGATCAAGCTGGGAGGGATATTTCCCGGGGCTCGACCTGGTCAAAGGGGTTCCCTGACACGGGGACTAATTGAGGTTGCTTTTCACCAAAAGTTGTGAGGACCCCCAAAATTGGGAAAATAAGCAAGGCTAAAAATTGAGGGGAAAGATGAATCAAGCAAACCATAGAAGAGAGACTTTACAAGTCCTCTAAACCAAGAGCGAAGTACAAAGGTCAGGGCTGAGCTCTAAAACCAAAGATCAGAGAGCCAGGGACCAGGCTGCTTTCAGAAGCAGCAAAATGCCTTACTCACCTTTTGTCCCCATAGCTGAGCTCAGCAAAGTTCTTTGGTTTGAAAAGGTATAAATAAATCTAGCTATCAGCACGCTTTAAACTTTTTTTGGAGAATCAGGATCCTCCTCAGAGGATTGTTTTATCTCCTCCAACTCAGAACTTTGGAGGTCAAATCAGGGGGACATGATCCCCACCCAGCTTCACAGCAAACCCCCTAAAAATGTAACCAGGACTGAAGTCTTTTGTTTATAAAGCACAGACTACTGACTCATAAATAATGCCAGCTTACTTGTCAGTTGCTCATAATTTGTTTTTCATTTCAGGTCAGGCACACAGAAATCTCCTCAGCATTAATTTTCTTCCCCCTAATGTCCCAGGCTCTGCAAGACTGGTTGTTGTTTTTTCTCCAGGTATTTAAAGGGGAAGGAGCAAATTTTTCAGAACCCAACTCAAATGCTTTCTCCACCATGAAGCTTTCCTTTGTCAACCTATTGGAAGCAAGCCCTTTCTCCTTGATCAGCTCGTACACATTCTTTTTAACAACTAAACCCTGATTGACTGTAATTATATTTATTTCTCAAGGCAGCTACCACTAATACTAGTAGCTATCACTTTTTTTTCTTGAGAACTTGCTCTGCACCATCACACACATTATATCATTCAACATGGGGAAAGAAGTATTCTGATCCCCATTTTACAAATGAGGAAACTGAGGCACAGAAGCTTTAACAAGCTGGCCCAAGTTCACAAACCAGTAAGAAGCAGAACTACGAATTGATTTCAGAGTTGACTGCTCCAAAAAGCAGTGCTCACCAAATCGTCTGCGTGCTACCCAACATTTTCCTGCCTCCATGTAGTTTGGCTGCAGTCATGTAGCCAATGGGCTGTGAGCAGAGCAAATTATGAGCAAATGACAATGATGTGTGTCACTTCTGAACTGAGGCATTTAAGAATGGCAACTCTGGAAGCCATGAGTTGAGAACAGATGGCCAAGTCTCAAAATAGAAAAAAAGAAAGAAAAAAGCCTCGATCCAGGTGACACCATGTGGAGGAGAGTGGTTGTGGTTGGGAGGAATCTTGAATGTGCATGAGACTTTCTGAAAGCAAAAAAGAAATTTTTGATATGTCAATCTCTTAACACTTCAGGGATTTTGTGATTTTGTTGCTGTCATTATAGCCTTAACTAATACTGACTCCAAATCATATGTTCGCAACCCTAAAACTCCAACTTCTTCCAACTTGACTTTTCAGAGTATTTACCTAAAGTGAGGCAGAGGAAAGAATGAGGAAATATACATCTAATGGCACCCTTCAGGAGAGGCATGAGAATAAATGGGAAGCAGACAGGTGGGAACCATGGATGACTTCACGACACACCACAACAGACCTGGTGGGGGAGCCCACAGACTGGCTTGGGGCAAGAGGGAGGATGAACTGAAAAAGGGCGGTTGCATTGTTCTGCTCCAACAACATCCTTCCCCTTCTAGCACTCACTCGGAATGTACATCTTGGATTCTACTTGGATAAATTTTCCGATGCACTGAAGACTTTCATACGTGGTAATACAAGACTCCATAACAGTAAAAGATTTCAAAGACA
>NW_006295391.1:1638720-1641542 GCF_000327345.1 Myotis davidii | reverse complement strand
TTCATCATAATAATCTACACTACTCACACACATTCAACATATGTACATGTAAGTTCATGGCAGCTGTCTTTATAATAGTGAAAAAGTACAAACAACCTGAATGTCCCTCAGCAGAAGGCTGGTTCTATATTTTTCTGCAAGTGAATTTATAGTCCTTAAAATGATTCCACAGCTCTAGATTTATTGGCAAGCACACATCCATGTCACGTTTATGAGTAAAATTTTAAATGATGAAAATATGTATAGTATGATTCTATTTATATAAAACTGTCTGCCACCTCTGTGTGTGTTGTATGTGTGTTTTGTTTGTGAATAAACAAGGCTTAAACTCGCAGGGTTGGGGAATGTCCGGACCGCAGGTCATATAAGGCCCATGAAATCATTTGGTCTGACTGCCCCAAGGCATTAGGGGTGAGTTAATTAAATGTTTGACCAAATATATCAGGCTCATTTTTAAGTTGATAATTTTGTATGGCCCTCGAATAATGTTATAAATATCCAAAAGGCTGTTGGCAGAAAAAAGTTCTCCCATCCCTGGCTTAAAGGATCCTCTCCAAAATATTAACAGCAGTTCTCTTTTTAGTAGTTTTGGGGTATTTTTCTACTCTTTCCTATGTGGGCCCTCGAATAATGTTATAAATATCCAAAAGGCCATTGGCAGGAAAAAAGTCCTCCCATCCCTGGCTTAAAGGATCATCTCCGAAATATTAACAGCAGTTCTCTTTTTAGTAGGTTTTGGGGTATTTTTCTATTCTTTCCTATGTTCTTTTCTATACTGCTTCAGTTTTAAAATGCTCACATAGCATGTGTATAACTGTAAAAAAAATGAACTGATTTTATTTAGCAGAGAAGGTTGAAACTGAATATTACTTACCACCTTCCAACCCACCTAAAACTTCATTCCAATAAAAGCATGAAGTGACACTAACTAAGATCAAGAGTCTCTTTTCCAGAGCCCAGGCCTACCTACAGTTTCCACATTAAGAATGGTGTCTGGTCATTACTCAGACACTGTGCCATGAAAATAATGAGGATTGAAAAGAACATTGGGAGTTCATTCATTCTTGGATGAGTGTGCACATCAGACCCCCACATTCCAATGTAAAGATGGGTCTGACAGAGAGAAGACATAGAAATCCACTTCAATAAAAACTTCAGGTTTTTTAATTTTTGTTGTAGAACTGGAATTCCCAAGGTGATCAGAGTTTTAAATAATGATCTCCAGTTCATGTGGGCAGATGTTTTAGCATCATAAAGTCACTAGCTGTCAGCTACAGGTAAAACAAAAAAAGCTCTAAATTGTATCTGTCAACACCCCCAAAACTATCTCAGGCGAGATATTATGAGACAGGCTTTTCTTATTTTAAGGCTCTCTCACCTGATAGTGTAAGTTCTGTCAAAAATGAATTTAATAAAAGGCAAAATCAAAATGCACTGTCAACTCTCCTGTTTAAAAAACTGACACAGGGGCCATAAATTTAGTAACTAAGATTCAAAGAATGGGAGAATAAAAGTAAATAGGAAGTGGATGACTTCAAAGTTTTAATGAATTTCTAGATTATAAAAACCTGTCAGATAAATGGTGATAGAAGGAGACTTGACTCAGGGTGGTGAACAACAATACAATGTACAGAGGATGTACTGTAGAATCATATACCTGAAATCTACATAATTTTATTAACCAATGTCCCCCAATAAATTCTATTTAAAAAGGTAATATAATTTTAAAACCAGTCAGAAAAGTGCTATCGTAGGAATACACGACCAGGAAATATCATGAATAAAGTTTGATTTTAGAGCTAGCCAACCCTTCAACATTATTAGATGCTCAATAAAATTTTGCTGAATGAATAAGTGTTTGTAATTCAGAAATAGATTAGCTATGCTGCAGTAATAAATACACCCTAAAATCTCAGGTTAAAATAATAAAGATTCATTTCTCTCCAAATCGTGGGCTCAAGGTGGACGGGTGACAATTCTGAAACTTCTTATCTAGGATTGTTCCATATGGTAGCTCATAATTGTTTCTGGGGTTTATTTTTTTCAATTCTCATCTGAGGATAAGTTTATTGATTTGAGAGAGAGAAAGGGAGAGAGAAACATCAATGTGAGAGAGAAACATTGATTGGTTGCCTGCTGTAGGCACCCTGACCAAGGATTGAACCCACAACCTTTCAGTGTACGGGTTGATGCGCCAACCAGCTGTGCCACATTGCCACATAGTATCTCATAATTTGAAAATATAGCCTGAAGATTTCCACAAAAGAAGAAGAGCTGGTAAATCAACTGCAGTGCTTTTTTGGATAGACCTAGAAGTGGTATATGTCATTTATACCTATACTAGTAGCCCAGTGCACGAAATTCGTGCACTGGGGTAGGGGGGAAAAGCGGCCCCGCAGTCTGGCCTTCACCGTGTCCAATCTGAGACCCCTCAGGGCATGTCCAACTACCTGTTTGTGCCCACACTTTTAACAGATAACAGCTCCATTGTTGTTTCTTTCTTATGCTTAAAACCATTGGCATTAGTAGGTATTCAAAGTGTGTATACATTTTGGGGAGACACCCTGTATATCTCTAGTCAGCGGTGAAAGAAACCAACAGAAGATTTGGAACCCCCAGACAGGGAACCTCACTCACTCCCTACATGTCTCCCAACTTCACTTTCCACCTTCGTGGGCAGCAGGAGAATCAATGTTTTCTCTCATTAATTCGGAAAAGCACGTCCTGTCACCCGCTGCCCAGCAGGCGTGCGCTAGGCCCCAAGCAAGGCTCAGTCAGGGCAGCCTTCACTTGCTCATGGGTGCTGGCACCGAAAGTGCACA
>NW_006295391.1:1638040-1638440 GCF_000327345.1 Myotis davidii | reverse complement strand
TGCACTGTCACAGCTGTCACCACCGCAATGTGGGGAGTACAGGCCGCCCTCCGCCAGCCTGCCTCCTCTGTCCAGAGGCTCTCTGCGCTGCTCACCTGCCCTGAGTGACTGTGGCTGGGCGGAAGCCAGGTGTCCTGCCCTGCCCAACCCCAGCTGATCAGCCCCTGTATACAAGCTGCCGCCCCACCCAGCAGGGTCACAGATCCATGTCTTGGTCCCGTGGATAGCCTCAAGCACTGCCCCCCACAGGAGCAGGGTCACGGATCCGGGTCCTGGGACTGTGGACAGCCTCAAGCACTGCCCCCCACTCTGCAGGGTCACAGATCCAGGTCCCGGGACCGTGGACAGCCTCAAGCACTGCCCCCCACACAACAGGGACAAAAATATGTGTCTTTGTCCC
>NW_006295391.1:1630420-1635680 GCF_000327345.1 Myotis davidii | reverse complement strand
AATTACCATGTTTGTCTATTATTAGATAGGATTCCTTTGGCTAGAACTCAGCCACATGTTTTCACTTTGCTGCAAGGAAGGTTGGGAAATGTAGTCCTTCCATTGTGCCCAGGAAGATAAAATGGATTTGTGAGCATGCATATGCTGACTTTTTTTATGTTACCTAGTTCAATAATAATCTCTCTAGAACATATTATATACTATCTTGCTTTCTTAAAGACAACAATAAACATTACACTTGTATGGTGTGGGTTTGTGTGTCTGAAGTTGACAATTACAAGCATTACTCACTGCTCTTAGCTAATATACAAACCTGGAAGTTATGTTTCTTTGTTCCTTTCTCAGTGCTCCCACATTTATACTTAATTATGCCTCATTCATTCAAGTCTTTGCTTGGATACCCTCCACTACCAATCACCCAGTTTCCTAGAAGATCCCCCTCATTCCACTCCGACCTCACCAACAACTAATCCATTCAACTGCCACCAGCTAAATCACTCTAGAACAGTGGTCAGCAAACTGCGGCTCAAGAGCCACATGCGGCTCTTTGGCCCCTTGAATATGGCTCTTCCTAAGCTTTAGGAGTACCCTAATTAAGTTAATAACAATGTACCTACCTATATAGTTTAAGTTTAAAAAATTTGGCTCTCAAAAGAAATTTCAATCGTTGTACTGTTGATATTTGGCTCTGTTGACTAATGAGTTTGTCGACCACTGCTCTAGAACAATGCTTCAATCACCACTGAAACTACAAGCCTTCATTATCCTTAGGTATAATATTATTTCCCTTAATCTTTCCAACTGCTACCTCAGTGATAAAGTCTGATCCAAACCCCTTAGCCTGCATAAGCTGAAGTGGCTACCTAACTTTCTGATCCCCTTTCAAATTCAATTTCAGCCGATTGTGTTGTATTCCCTTCCCCAAGACATTGCTCATTTCATCCTTCCTGTCTGAGATACCCTCCAGAGTCTTTTGTAATCATCTACATCCTACACATTCTTTAATATTCTGTTCCAGTCTCACTTTCTGTAACATAAGCTGCTGTGATACAAAAACACCGAAATCTCAATGATTTACCACAATAAAGGTGAATTCTTGCTCTCATAAAATCCAAACTGGGTGTTCCCGATAACAAAGGCTCTGCCTTCAAGGGATGAATCAGGAACCCAGGAACCCAGGCTCCTTCCATCTTGGCCCACACTTTTGGCTTTTCTTTCTTTTGCCCTGTAGCCAGACCTTTAGCTACTGCTTTTCATTGCCTCCTGCACGCTGGCTTCTTCTAGTCCGTACTCCTTACTCTGCTTGCAATGTACTGTTTCTACTATGCTACACAGTGTTTTAAAAATCTTAGCAATGAGAACCTTTCTATGAATAAAATCAACTGGGGATCCCCAGTAAAGTGAAAACTCACAGCAGAACTGTTTGGTTTGTTGCAGATGGAGACACTTGCTCTCTTTCTCTTACGCAGCTGCCTGGCCCCAAGGAGACACCCCATATACTTAAGTCCCCTTCCTCTGCTTTCCTTGTCCCAACAATACTACTTGCTCATTGAAAAGCGCTTCAATTGGAAACTCATCTAAGATTTCTTAGTGGCAAAAAAAACACACACACATTAATTTTGTCAACAATTCATTCTTACCACAAATAAAGAAAAGAATGAGGAAGAGAAAATAGGAGAAGAAAGGCATTTTGAAAGCTCTGGTGAAAGATTTATCAAACTTTTCAATCACATCCTCTGTTTTCCCCGTGGAAATTCTCCATTCTAAGCAGATCACAAAGCCTCTTCTGCATTAAATGCCACATGAAGACGAAGACATGTAACTCCTTCAAAGTGTCAACATAGAGAAATAATATAGCTAGTCATAAGTGTTCATTCAATACATTCAATAGAAACACAGATACCTTTCTAAAAAATTAGAACAATTTATGCATATATTTTAAGCAAAATGATAATATTTTACATGTTAAAAAGTATAGAGCCCTAGCCGGTTTGGCTCAGTGGATAGAGCATCGGCCTGTGGACTCAAGGGTCCCAGGTTCGATTCCAGTCAGGGGCATGTGCCTTGGTTGCAGGCACATACCCAGTGAGGAGTATGCAGGAGGCAGCTGATCAATGTTTCTCTTTCATCAATGTTTCTAACTCTCTATTCCTCTCCCTTCCTCTCTGTAAAAAAATCAATAAAATATATTTTTTAAAAAGTATAGAAAGTAACTCAACTATTTCCAAGAATATTATATGGGTTCAGTGAAAAGTTTCATGTACCAAAATCAACATTATTGTATAGGTCAATGTTTATAATATTTGAAATTATGGAATTAACTTCTGTTTCCCTGGGCCACCATTTTATCATCATCTTTGATGAAAGTACTTTGAATTAAATGTTAACTGAATGTGGTGTGAAACAAACTTTCTTTAATCCACACTGACCTCTAGAGACACAGAAGGATTACAAAATGCTCAAGCAAAACCAAAATCCACCTCCACAAAATCAGTGTGAACATAATAAACGGATTTATTTGGGGGCATATTCTCTGATCTGGACTATTCTCTGAGCTCCACGCTATACCCCATTGACTAAGCACACTGCATTGCATGTTATTAAAATTTCACTGCAAAGATAAAAAGAAAGAGGCAAAAAGAAAATCTCTAGAGAAAAAAGGAACTTGAAAATAATTGAAATTGTTCAAATGTGTGCAATGGAAAAGGCATTGTACTATGTATCCAGAGATCCAAGTTCTGGTTCTGTTTCTTCTATGAAATAAAGGATGACCTTGGGCAAATCTCTTTCCTCCTGAAGGCTTTCATTTCCCCAGCAGTTAAATATGGGCTTGAACCAAATTGTATAATACTCTGTGCTAAGTGCAAACTAAGAATTTATTTTCTAATAAAACTAAACAAAAACAAATACCAAATCTACCTTTTTAAAAAAATACCTTTTAGTATTAGACTGGTCAGTGTAGTGCATGACTAGTTAATATTACTGTATTATTCTAGTGAAAAGCTCCACGCTATACCCCATTGGTTTAGTTACCTAGGATTGCAGTAACAAAGTACCACAAACTGGGTGGCTTAAACAATAGAAATTTATTGTCTCACAGCTCTGGAAGCTAAAAGACCAACATCAAGGTGTGAGTAAAGCCATGCTCCCTCAGACTCTAGGACTAGGTAGAATCCTCCCTGCTTATTAGCTTCTGGTGGTGGTCATCATCGTTGGCCTTGGCTTGCAGCTGCACCACTCCAATCTCTTCCTCTGTGGTCACCTGGCATTGCCTGTGTATCTCTCTTCACATTATCTTCCCTCTTCTTATATACAGGGGCTCCAGTCATATTGGATTAAAGGTCCATCCTACTCAAGCATGACCTCATTTAACTTAACTAATTACATCTGCAGTGATCCTATTTCCAAATAAGGTCACATTCTGAGGTATTGGGGCATGTACTTCAACATATCTTTTGGGAGGGGAGGGAAATAATGTATTTTTTTATTTTGTGTGTGAGACCTGTGTCTTGAATGCATCCTCTCCCAGGAATAATTCTTAACAGTGCTAATGGTGAAATATATAGCCAGAGAAACTTGGTAGTTTTAAAAGAGGAGCAATGTCATTTGCAATTTAGGTCACTTATAGGGCAGGCTGTGTATAATTCCTCTTGAAGGATGATGTCGTTGCTGGAGAATCCCATGTGAGGAACTAGTTATCAGGTGCAGAAATGGCATGACCTAAGGCTGGCAAAGTGACTCAGACAAGATTCTGGCACCGCGTCAGTGAAGGCGGGAGTGGTCTGAGGTAGCCCTGCTTCTGGGTCATGCAAACTCAATTCAGAACCAACGCCTCAGAGGGTTTACCATTGAGGAACCAGTGAAATTCAACCTTGCCATTCGGAGTCAGAAAAGTTATTTTAAAATGTTTGCATTTTACTCGTAAATTTTTATAATTGAGCAAGAAATATAGAAGATAAACCTGAAAAATCTTATCTTGCCATATAGCAAGGTAGCTATCAAAGTGTAGTAAGATTGTGTCAATAGAACTCAGGAGTCAATATGTTTTCACTGGCCAAACATGGGTAAATTTGTGTATGGATACGAATAATAACAATAGACTAAAACACATCAACTTCATTTAAAACCCATGAGTTCCCAATAGTACTTAAAGGGGTAACCCTTATTTGTCTCCTTGGTGGATAATAGGAAACCAACTCATTATTTTGAAAACTTGTAAGTAAAGGGAAGGAACCAAGTATTGATTCTGCCCTTATTACTCAAACTGCACCACTATCTTAACTAAACAGTGAACAAGGGGATGTATTCCAGACAGTTCATGAAAAGGAATCGTGTAACATCACCATTATGCAACCCTTATTTCTTGACTAAAGGATATCAAGAAATATAATAAGGACACTAGTAAAAGAAAACTTCTAAATATAAACTACACAACCAAAAAATCAGAAAACGCCAAGATATTAAGAGTGCAAATAGGAAGTAAACATTTCACTGCAAATGCTGCAAAGTGATTTAATGTGTTTTTTCCCCCTGCACATTGTTCTGAATGAGCAACCAATTGGCAATTCATGAGCCACAAACCTACCTAAACAATATCATTGTGAAAATGTGTTTCTTATACCCAAATAAAAATAAATATTCATGCATGCTTCCAGTTTAAGAAGAGAACACACACATACACATACACACTTACATCTTGTACTTCCTGAAACCCCACTGAAGAGAACACTGTAAAAGTAGCCTCAAAATGGATAGCGGGGGGAGAGCAATTATGACAGGAAATTATACAAATTACACAAATCACTGGAAGACATTGAGCAGAGGACAGGGAGTTGGGAGAATATAATCAGAGCGTAGGGTGTACCAGAGCCTGTGGGGTACGAGATCATCTTAAACAGCAGAAAGTGTTGATGAGAAGTCAAACAACCACCTCCCCTCTCATTCCCCTGAAGCAAAGACTGTTCCAGAAAATGCCCCACATACTATAGTCACAGTGATGCCAGTCCGCATCCCCACTTCTGGGTGAGACCTTCACAACACAGCAGGAAAACCTGCTTTAGCCACACAGTCATCAATCACTGATGGAATGAAAAATAGAGGTTCAGGATATTATTACAGTGACAAAGTAGCCAATATAAAAACTAAATAATATGACTGAGGAAGAAGATGGAGATGATGACAAAGGGAAAAGAGAACATGGTAGGCAGAGGGACTAACAGAGACTAAGAGAGGATGAGTTACATTTGGCAACTGCAAGTAT
>NW_006295391.1:1623277-1630008 GCF_000327345.1 Myotis davidii | reverse complement strand
TTCTCAGCTTTCTCTCTTGGGCAACTGGGAGATTGTGGTGTCAGTCATCAAGGTAAGGGACACTGAGGAAAAACATATTTGATGGGAGCAAGGAAGAAGTGAATATGAAGAGATCCACTTAAGCACGTATCATACAACATCCATAATGAACATCTCACTGAAATTATACTGCAGGCAATTCATAAATACTCTGGACGTGAAAAGGGAGATATGGGTTAGAAATACAGATATGAGAATAATCATCATATAGATGATAATTAAAGCCAGGAGAATGAATATGACTTCCCATGACTAGTGAAGACTGTGAGAAGAGAAGAGGATACAAGAATGAGCAATGAATTTGAGAAGAAATTGACACTAAGTCAATTGAGATAGACAAAGAGGTATACAATATTCATTGCTGTGTTATTTGTAATGACAAATGATCAAAAATAATCAAATCCCCAAAGATATAGGACTGGTTCAATAAATCAGAACACTGTCTATAGCAGAATTCTTGGCAGCTATAAAAAAAGGGATGAGTACTTTACTAATGGAAAAGATATCCTAAATATATAATACTAGAGGCCCAGTGCACAAAATTCATGCATGGGGGGAGGGAGGTATCCCTCAGCCCAGCTTACACCCTCTCCAATCTGGAACCCCTTGGGGGATGTCTGACCGGCAGTCGGACATCCCTTTCACAATCCGGGACCGCTGGCTCCTAACCACTTGTGAAAATGAGTTTCTTATACCCAAATAAAAATAAATATTCATGTATGCTTCCAGCTTAAGAAGAGAACACACACATACACATACACACTTACATCTTGTACTTCCTGAAACCCCACTGAAGAAAACACTGCAAAAGTAGCCTCAAAATGGATAGTGGGGGGAGAGCAATTATGACAGGAAATTATACAAATTACACAAATCACTGGAAGACATTGAGCAGGCCTGCCTGTTTGCCTGTTGCTTGTCTCTTTTATAATAATACTAGAGTCCCGGTGCACAAAAATTTGTGCACTGGTGAGGCGGGGGGATGTCCCTCAGCCCCACTTGTGCCCTCTCACAGTTTGGGACCCCTCGGGAGATAACCACCTGCTAGCTTAGGCCTGCTCCCAGGTGGCAGAGGGCAGGCCCAATCCCTAGCTGCCTGCCCCGCCTCCCCAGGTCACGCACAGGGCAGGGCCGATCCTGGGGTTGAGGCACTGCCCCCAGTCGTGCACAGGGCAGGGCTAATCCTGGGGTTGCAGTGCTGTCTCCTATCAGCTCAGGGCAGGGCCAATGGGGGGGTTGGGGCGCCACCCCGTCACACTCAGGGCAGGGCCAATCCTGGGGTTGCGGTGCTGTCTCCTGTTAGCTCAGGGCAGGGCCAATCAGGGGGGTGGGGTGCCACCCCCTGTCATGCTCAGGGCAGGGCCAATCCTGGGGTTGCAGTGCTGCCTCCTTTCAGCTCAGGGCAGGGCCGATGGGGGGGTTGGGGCGCCGCCCCCTGTCACGCTCAGGGTAAGGTCGATCGGGGGATTGGGGCGCTGGCCTCTGTCACACTCAGGGTAGAGCTGATCAGGGGGTTGGGGCACCTCCTCTGGTGCTCACAGGGCAGGGCCGATCAGGGGGTTGGGGTACCACCCCCTGTCATGCTCAGGGCAGGGCCAATCCAGGGGTTAGGGAGCCTCCCTTGGTGTGCACAGGGCAGGGCCAATCTGGGGGGTTGGGGTGCCACCCCCAGTCGCACACAGGACAGCCGGGTGGGCCAGCGGATTGCTGCTGCCCCACCTGGCCGCCCCAGGTCAGGTCGCTCACCTGGACTCCTGCCGCCCCAGGTCCCAGATAGCAGGCCTGGATGGTGGCAGGGCAGGCAAGATGGCACTGTCCCACGCTGCCTGCAGTATGCAAATTAGCCACCATCTTTGTTGGCAGTTAATTTGCATATCATGCTGAGTAGCCAATGGGAGGCGTAGCGAAGGTACGGTCAATTACTATGTTTGTCTATTATTAGATAGGATTGTTAGGTAGAGAAAAGCAAGGTACAAAATAGCATGTTTAATGTGCTATCATTTAGATGAAAATGGGGGAAATATACATTTGCATAAAATTACTCCGGAAAGATACAAGCAGAACATAGTGGGGAACCTAGAGATTAGGAGACCGAACATCCAAGGCAGAATTTCAACCCAAAGGTTCAAATGTCCTATCAGCCTATATTATTGAACCTGGCTGTTACGGCCAAAGGGCCTGCTCGGGCGTCACTTGTTACGGCCGAACTCAGTCCCTGGTCACAGAACTCAGTCCCTGGTCAGGCGCCATTTGTGCCACGCCAGCACGACCAAGGGCGATCCCAAGGGGGGGCGGGGGGCGGGGTGTGTGAAAGGATTAAGGAAAGACAGACAAGAGGATAATACCTGGGTCTCAGTGGGACGCTGCCTCCCTGATGAGGAGACAACGACCGTGCCCACAAGCCATGTCTTTATTTTACAGCAAATGCCATGAGGCAAAGTAGGGGTGTGATCACGTTGTTTACAGCATTCTCCTGAGTTTGAACCTCACTCAACTACATGCACCTGAACTCTAGCACAAGGCACATGGGGCTACATGTTTGGACCATAGGTTCGAGCTTACAACCACAGCCGTTGGCTATAATTGTGCTGGGAGGGCCCTGCCCTCCAGCTGGTACTTACACGTGGCAATGAGAGGACCCTGTCCTTTCATTAGTCTGAGGCTTGAACCTGGCCAAAACACCATAACCGCGCCCCACACCTGGCACTATTGAATATTTAAATCACACACAAAAATAATTCTCCTTATTCTGACTCCATGATCACCCAACAACATTATAAAATTTTTCCCATGGAAAAAATATTTATTCTGCAGACTGTCTGTAACTGGGCAACCAAGGGGTCCGGGCTGCCTATCACCACTTCAGCCAATTAAGTAGAAACAGGGTTGAATCATATATGAGCGTCTATTCTAATAATGCTGGCAGAATGGGAGAGCAGTCGGTCACCCACAAAAATCTGCTCTGATTCCCCCTTGCCAGCTGGCTGGTTACATACACACACGAGGGAGGCAGCTGCGAGCTACAAATGTAATATAGAAAGGGGAGGATAGAGTCTGCAGTCCGGCCTTCAGAAGCTCAAAGTCTGATAACAAGGTGGCTAATCTTCTATGATGTTACACACAGCTCAGCCCATTCGTGGGACCGGAGAATGGTCAGTGCTCCTGAGAAAAACTCCAGGAGGGGGTTAGGGTGCAGGTGCAGCAACCAAATCAAAGCGTGCCCTGTCCTTGGTCTGTTCTCAAAATGTATTTCTTTTCTGAGTAATGGACCCATCTGGGCTCCGAGGTGTCTTATCTATCACAGGCCTGTTTCATTCTCCAGTTTCCCAGGGTCTGTAAGAAAACTTATCTATAGTTAGTAAGATGAATAATTATTAGACAACTGTGGCTGTATTCTCATGACATGTCCTTCCCCACTCTCATGTCCACTTGACAATCATAGATTTTTATGGCAAATTAATCATTGGAATTCTACTATGGACTTTAAACATCCATCTCTTGCAAGCTTTGTGAGCTTGAGGCAATACCCCTGGGTTCAATCAGTTCTGGGAGATTATGTAGAGATTCAGAATCTACAGAGCTAAGGGTTAAATCTTGGATTTAGATATACTAACCAGGGTGAATTATACCTTGTTAGTTCTCTTACCAACCAATCAGCTCGTCTTTCCTGGCCATACTCCAACATGATGTTAATCAAATTCAAGTTTCTAGAAGAAACAAAATTTGTTTCTATAACTCCTCGCTTTGTCTTTATGACACATGTCACTACCAATCTACCCAAGAATTCCACAGAACTGTGACCTCTAACTTCTCCCAGCAGCATCCATCCCACCACTGTCATCTCTGCAAAGTTTGCCAGTATCGTTCTATCAAAATCTTCCTTTCAAACTAATGAACAGAGTGGATCCAGAGACATGGAAGCATGGAACAGAGTGTGGAATCTCAGAGGTAAGGTGGGGGAGGGTGGGTGTGCCAAGCCAAGACAGCCAAGGGAGTACCTGAGACAAGAGAAGAAAGCTGGGTCTGGGTAGGGCGCTGCCCTCTCTGATATGGAGAGACAGTGCCACAGCGTGGTTACAATGTTCTCGTGGGTTTCTAATCTACTCAATTACATGCATCTGAACTCCATCAAGCCCACATCACTCAGGCACATGGGGCCACGTGTTCGGACCATAGGTTCAAGCTTACAATGATAGGCTCTGGCTAAAACTGTGCTGGGAGGGCTCTGGCCCCCAAGCTGGGACTTGCACATGGCAATGAGAGGACTGTGCCCTCTCATTAGTCTGAGGCTTGAACCTGTCCAAACACTGTAGCCGGTCTCCACAGGTGGGCGGGTGGAGGTAATCAACCAAAACTTTGTATGCGTAACTCAGGGACACAGACAATAGGGTGGTAAAGGACTGGTGGGGGGGCAGGGGCAGGCTGGAGGGGGTTAATGGGGGAGAAAGGGGACATCTGTAATACTTTCAACAATAAAGATTTTTTTTAAAGATATTTCTTTCTATTGCAAACAAAAATTGTCATATACATTGGTGTACACTTGCTGGGACTCAACACCAAGCCATAAACTTTCTGCGGGGAAGATCTGTTTTATTCGTCTTTCTATTCCAAAAAGATAATACAGTGCCTTGCACATCATAGACACTCAACACATTCAGGTTGGACTGGATTGAATTCCCTGCTAATATATTACCTACCCAGATAAGGTAATTATTTAAGCCACTTACATCAAGGGTCCTCATGGAATTCTCTTTCAGGAGTGACCTCTAATCTTGTAAGGGAGATATTTTTGCCCGTGGGCCTTTGACAACCTTCAAGTATACTCATAGATGAAGTTACTTAGCCTACTTAAAAATCTTCTCAGATAATACCCTGTAACAGTCATTACACTTGTTATCTGTTAAATTCTGAAAATGGGTTTTCTATTCTAGTTAATAAAAACTCTCAACATATATGACATATATATAGATTGATATTTTACAGATTAGAATTTGACTTTTAAGATATGCTACACTAAACAGATGCCAAACAAGATGCAATTATTCTTTGAAACTGTAGAGGGGTGTTTGTAAACACCATGCAGGGAACCCAGGCCTGGGGAGAACAGTACCGGTGCCCACGTAAGCCAGCAGACCCCTCCACCACCAAAACCCACACAAGCAGCAAACAGCTCTGCTTTTTCTGTTTAACAGCATGGTTTCATATCTGGTGGAATTTTTTAAAGATTTCCACTATTTTTTTTTTCATTTTGAAAACCCATCTGTTTAAAAGGGACTTCATAATCTCCCGCTACCTCATATCACTATTATTATAAATTTTCCCTCCCTGTAGCTGCAGGTCTCTCTAGAACACAGAACCTGTAAAGGTCCCTGCCACGATCTAAACTCTATGAAAGGGTCATCCCCTGGTGAAAAATCTCAGAGCAGAGTACTTTCTCTTCAGTATTCAAAGCCACTTCTCTTTGCCAGGAAATGTCCCCAATATGGAAACTCCAGATCTATAGGTATTGAAAAATATCCTTCCTTTTTTCATTTTGTCTTATTCAATTAGGCCTTCTAATTGCAGAGAACTAACTGCAAACTTCACAACGTAACACTAATTTTTTATGTATGAAAGGAGGTCCAATCACTTCTCACTGGAGAGAAACAAAAAGTTAGCACACTAAAGCAGAAAATAAACCAAGGGCCTTAAATTGGGAAGAGATGACAGTGAAATATGGATGCAGAGGAGATCTAAGAAATCAAATCAGCTGTATCTTAATTACCAAGATTCCAACATTAATCTAGGTGGGATTCTATCTCTGCTCTCCTTTATTTTAACCCAATTGGAGCATTATTGTCAGAATATCAGTCTCATCTGATAAACTACATTTTAACTAAGTCATTACACGTTATTGTTGATTTGCTATTCTGTTCTGAGCACATTCAAATAAGTGCCAGTACTATTTAATGCATTATAAATATTTCAGAACAAAATCTAAACAAATAAGCCTTCCACAGTCGGGAAGAAAACACCATCACTGAGCCATGCTGTGCACATGTCAAATACCTTGCTAGAGTAATGATGGCCGATTAATCAGAGCATAAGTTAAATGGCCCTGTCACCTGCTGTATATCAACATTAATATTCCGATAAGCTACTTAAGGAAATGAGCAATGTCACTACCATCCTACACCAAGTCGAGCTTTCAGATAGTATTAACAGTCACAGATTTGAGCAATTTGAATCTAGACCTAGGAACTAAAATAAATTACTGGCTTCCAGCATTAAATTATTGTCTAATTGCCCAGCTGGCGTGGTTCAGTGGTTGAGCATTGACCTATGGTTCGATTCCTGGTCAGGGCACATGCCCGGGTTTCGGGCTCGATCCCCAGTGTGGGGCATGCAGGAGGCAGCCGATCAATGATTCTCTCTCATCATTGATGTTTCTATCTCTCTCTCCCTCTCATTTCCATCTTTGAAATTAATATATATCGTCATAGAACTCTAAATCTTGTAGAAATCTAGGCCTAACTCCCTAACGTTAGAAACCACATACACACACACACACACAACAGGGAATTAACTAAGTTGCCCAATAACCTACAGCAAGCAAGGCTTTGAATGCAGGTCTTCAAGCTCTTCCCACTATAGGAAATGACTGCCCTCAACTTACACAGAGAACAAGACAATCTCCAAAATTTTCTAGCCTA
>NW_006295391.1:1621818-1623093 GCF_000327345.1 Myotis davidii | reverse complement strand
TAACATGGGTGCTTTCTAAGAAAGCACATACTGCTTTTTATGACGTTCACACACAAAAGAATCCCACCCTTTTTATTTTTTTATTGTCTACAGTTTTACATATGCAAATGTTAATTTTATTTTGCATTTGTCTTATAGACTTAAAGAATCACATTTCTTAACAAATGATTTCCTTAAAGATTGGAATTTTTAAAAGGAGGGGGCACAGTTCCAATTAGGAGGGGGTTTGGATTATCAAAACACCCTGTATTTTCCTCTTTACCAATTCATGTTTCCTTTCCTGGCAAGATTTACTGCCATCAATTGCATTTTCCTATAGCTTTCTACTGCTGTTGCTCCTGGAGGTTTACTTTGTAACACTTGGAGTTCTTAGAATTCTTTCCTCCCTTTCCCCAAATATCCAAGTCCTATACCCCATAATTATGCTAGTTGATTCTGTGCCCAGTCACTATTTATCGCTGGAGATAACCCCAGACTGGGACAGCTGGTCTGGTTCTGAGATCTGTGATCTCATTTTGTTTTACCACACACATATTAAGGACATGTATATGAACTAAGAAGTTTAACAAGCCTGACGCATGTGTACATAAACATGGATCCAAAACTGTAGGGTTTGCATACCGTGCTTTAATGGAGCACTTCAGCATCTTTTTATGCAGGCGCGAAGCTTCCCCTCCGGGCATGTAGGCTCCTAGCATCCTGTGAGCAGACCACGCTATTTCCTCCTGTTTCTTTCATCTGAAGCATCCTCCCTGAACGTCTCCACCAGCCTAAGAACTACAGATTGCTCAAAGAACACTTCAGACTCTGTGTTTTTCCTGAGGGGTGTACAGATGCATAGCTAAAAAAGGGAATACAAACCTTAAAGACAGACATAATAATGAAGATGGGTACCATTGCTCCCAAACACCACACTTAACTCCTCACAGCACATCAATCTTATAAGCATGGATTGATTACACCCACTATGTTACAGATACTGTGGCCATTAAGGTAAATATAACACAGCCTCTGCCTTTAGAGAGTTTTCAGTCTGATAAAATCAACTGTGTGCAAAGTAATTCAACACAGGGGCTAAGTGCAGAGAAAGGGACAGTTTGCCCAGAGAACAAGAGTTTATTACAGCCTGGATATGGGGGAAGGCTTCTGCAGGAAAGCCCATTTTACAGATAACAAAATGAGGTTCAGAGGTTGAATGTTCATAATCACAAACTACGAATTGGGGAGCCGGAAATCAAACACAGAAAGTCTATCTGAGCCCAACACCCACTCTTT
>NW_006295391.1:1616341-1621788 GCF_000327345.1 Myotis davidii | reverse complement strand
GTTAACATACTCATGTGTGCATTCCCAACACCAAGTGTGTTTGTTTCCTAGGGCTGCTGTAAGAAATTACCACAAGCTTGGTGGCTTATAACAACAGAACTTTATTCTCTCACAGTTCTACAGATCGGACATCTGAAATCAAGGTGTTGGCAGAGTTGGTTCCTTCTGGAGACTTACAGGGAGAACCTGCTCCTTGGCTTATGCAGGCATCATTCCAACCTCTGCCTGCATCTTCACATGGCCTTCTCCATGTTTTCCCTTTTTCTGTATGTCATAAATCTCCCCTCTCCTTTCTCTTATAATGACACCAGTCATTGATTTAAGGCTCACCCTAAATCCAGGATTATCTCATCTCAAGGATGTTAACTTAATTACACCTGCAAAGACTCTTATTTCCAAACTAGAGGCCTGGTGCATGAAATTCTTGCACGGGTAGGGTCCCTAGGCCTAGCTGGTGATCAGGGCCAATCTGTGGGGCCACCAGCAGAGCAATCAGGGCCCCTGCTCGTACCCACCTTGGCCTGGCACCTCCTGCTCACCTGCTCCACCATCCCACCACGGTCTCACTCTCATCAAGGCCCACTGGGGCCGGCAGCACCTCCACTGCTGCCCACTGCCAGGGCTGTGTAGCCTACACCCGCCATGTTCCGTGCTGCCCCCTGGTGGTCAGCACACATCTAACTCCCTGCCGGTCGAACTCCCACCCAAGGGGACAATTTCCATATTGGCCTTTTAATATATAGGGTAAGTTTACATTCACAGATACCTGGGGTTAGGACTTGGACTCTTCCTTTGGGAAGACACTCTTCAACCCACACAAGCATGTCAAACTCGTGGCCAGCAGACCGCATGCAAGTTTGACATACTTGTGTATACAAAGCACATTGTTTACAAGCTTTTTCCAGCTTTTATTTCTCTGCTGAAGTTTTCAAATTCATCCAGGGCCCTGACCAGCTCTTCTCAGTGGTTAGAGTGTTGGCTGGGGGACCGAAGGTTCAAAGGTCTTATTCCTAGTCAAGGTCATATGTACATAAGTTGCAGATTCTCCAGGCCCAGTAGGGGCGTGTACTAGAGGCAATCAATTGATATCTGTGTTTCTCACATCTCTCTCTCTCTCTCTCTCTCTCTCTCTCTCTCTCTCTCTCTCTCTCTCTCCCTCCCTCTCTCTCTCTCCCTTTTCACCTCCCTTCTACTCTCTCTCATCCAAGGATTTGTGGAGAACTCTTGAGCATGTAAGCCATTTGCCAGGCCACCAGGGATAAGTGAAAGCTTACCAAGACCCACTGTGGCGATTTCATTCCATTCATCCCCTGTTGATTTCTTGCTTATCCCAACTAAGAGCACAACTTCAGGCTAGCCTTTCCTGTCTATTTGTTGACTATTTCTAACAATAATGGAGGGCATGAGGTTTCATATTCTCCTCTCCACATCAAGCCAGCCTCCTCTAGCAGCTTTTCATGGCTTGCCCCACAATGGCCGAACTATTACAGGTGAAATGAGGGAGGTGGAATAGGAGCAGTCCATGTTGTACAACACAGACTCAGTGCTCAGACCCAACGTCCAGGAGTCCTTGTTAAATATGTACTTCACAATTTGGTGTATGTCCTTAGTCAATTTCCAGATTTCTGGTAGTATTCAGGTTTATCATTGCTTTTAGTGAAGAGTAATGCTCCTCACTCTACCACTCCAAGAGTCTCACTCCCCAATCTCTAGATATTACCAACAACAACCAATGTGGCTATTGCCATATTGCAACAATACTCTCATCAGTGAGAGGAGAAAGGCAGAGAAGTCTCCAGAAATGCTCACTGGACAGAGTGGGAATTGACAACAATTTAGATTATTTGTCCCTTCAAGCATATTTATTGTCTACATTTCTCAATATCTCATAGTAAAAGAAACAAGTATAATTGTCTAAGACTATATTTTACAGAATAAAAGGAAGAATTCAAAATCCAGATAAAATAATCCATCTAATCAAGATGCAAATTGCTATAGCATTGCAGATTACTCTGTACACACAGAAAAAAATACTTGCCTATTATTATTGTCCATGCACCACATTGATTCACTTAGATATTTATGAAGATTTTTTCTTTATAAATCTATAAAACTGTTATTATGAAATTTCAATGGCTCTTCTTTCTCTGACTAGGAAGCCAAATCATTGAAGACCACTCCTACTTATAATGCAGTCCAGCTAAAAGGTGATAAATGTGATTGTTCATTATTGACTTAGGGCTAAGATACAAAGGAGCTTTATCAGTTTTTTCCATCCATTCTTTCCCCTGCACATGCTCAGACACACAACTGCAAGACAGTCTTTCTTTCAGAGACTACAAACTGGTAAGCTTTGGCTGGAAAATAGATTTTATTTAGCTCTCATTACACTTTTTTAAATATCGAGCTGACAACTTTAAAAATCCACATATTTTACATAAAATATGAACACACCTACTTTTTGTAGAAAAGAACTTATGATATCAAACCTAATAATGTCTAAAACAGGGCAAGCAATCTCCAATATGTTGTAATCCCCACCTACCCTCATAGTTTCCCTAACACTGAGAACCAATGTCAGCTGCCACCAATCATCTCACTTGCATTATTTTTCTTTTTATAGTAGAGAAATGCTTTATGTAAGAATATCTTTAATAAAAATGGAAGAATAAATAGAAGCTAAGAGGTCAATTTGACCCTTCACCCCATCCTCTTCACTTATTAATGCTTTCTGTCTGGCTCCCATAGGCATTTGAGTTTGTGATCTCCAGCTTTTGTCCCTGATTAGAACCAAATAATCTCTTCAAATAAAAATCATTCAAGATTTATAATTGTTGGGTTCTTGCTTATCAGATTGGCCTGTGCCAGAAAGAAACTAAAAAACTATCCAAAGGCAATTGATTATACAGTGTAGTATTTACATGCCCAAGTTCTAGAGCTAGATTACTTGAGTTCGAATCTGGCTGTGCCACTGTAGAATTTGTGATCTTGGGCAAACTACTTAATATTAATGCTGAGTTTCAGTTGTCCTGTAGGTAAAATGGAGATAATATCATCCAGTTTATAGGGTCATTAAAGGGTAAAATTAAGTGCTCAGAATGATGCCTATAAAGTCATAAATGCTATATTAGTATATCTGTAAAATCAAAGCAAAATGAAATCACTTATGTCACGGACAAAATGGAGACAGTCAACACAGATGCATAAAGGAAACTTAACCCAATTTCACAGGAATTTACAGCTCTTCTCAGAAATCAGAAGATACCAGCCAAGCCCCAAATGCCAAGGCTGTTAATGCCTTCTATGGACTTCCTTGTTCCCCTGATTCAGCTGCCCTGATCCAAATAAGGAAGAAGACCACTTGGCAATCCATCAGCTGAAAAAGCCAAATAACTTCTGCATTTATTCCATAAAAACCCTTAGTCTGTGAGCAACTCGGAACTCATTGCTCCCATACCTTTGAGTTTCCCAATTTACGGGTCAAAAGCCTTGCAATAAACTCATTTTGCTGCTTTTTCTTATTCGGTGTTCATAATTTGATTTTTTACAACATGTTTTCTATTATTATTATTATTATTGGAAAGTAACTGCCTCTTTAAACACTCCCACATTGTCCAATATCAGTGGGTATTTTATAAAATTATGTCTACACAAGTAAGATTAAATAGAGGATCAAGTAATTAACTACTAAGTTGAACTACTTTAGATAGTTAATTTGCCTGCATAATTCAGGTCCTAATATCTTTTAACCTTATAAAGCAGGTAGTTGAGGTTGAATCCTGAAATATCTAAAGATCTATATCACCTTTCCAGATTACTCACTTTGCCTACATATTCCTAATTTTAAAAATAATAACTTGTTTAACAATAATAACAATTATGTCTTCAACAAAAAGTTCTCCGTATGGTTCTACAAATATTGATGACTCTTGCGCTCCTTCCTCTATCTCTGAATTTTTCCTTTCCAAAAAGGATACTTACAACTAACTATCTTCAAAACCCATTGTCTTCAAAACCTCTGCTTGAATGTCTATGGATTTAAGGCAGGGTCGGGGTGTGATATAGGGCAAGAAAAGGAAAAAGAAACAAATCATGTAGCTAATACAAAGGAATGCACAAAACATCAACTGTAATTTTTTTAATACTTTTTATTGATTTTAGAGAGAGAGAAAAAAGAGTGGGATAGAGAGACAGAAACATCAATGAGAGAGAAACATAGTTTGGCTGCCTCCTGTATGCCCCCTACTGGGGACCGAGCCCACAACCCTGACCGGAAATCGAACCAGTGACCTCTCGGTTCATGGGTCGATGCTCAACCATTGAGCTACAAAGGCTGAGCCACCAACTGTAATATTACAAAGAAAAGAGCACAGGCAGATTCCAACATATGCTTTCCATAGATGCACTAAGGGGAAATGCACAGGCATGAATACCATTGAATAAAGTGCAGTGAGTCTTAATTATTTGTCCTGGGAGCAGCGTAGATGCCGAACCACATAGTCCCAGCAGGACAGAACAGGGAGCTGCTCGCACCTCAGCCCTGACCAGAGTGTGAAATCTGTAGTCCCAAGAACACGTCCTAGACCAGTGGTTTTCAACCTTCTGGCCCTTTAAATACAGTTCCTCATGTTGTGACTCAACCATAAAATTATTTTCATTGCTACTTCATAACTGTAATGTTGCTACTGTAATGAATCACAATGTAAATATCTGATATGCAGGATGGTCTTAGGCGACCCCTGTGAAAGGGTCGTTCGACCACCAAAGGGGTCGAGACCCACAGGTTGAGAACCGCTGGGTTAGGGGCATGCCAACCCCACCAACTAGGAGGACCCAACAGTCTCTGAATCTGTTTAGGTACAGCTGGGCCGGGACGGCACCCATAAAGCAAGCCCAGACACAATCCTTGGTGCTCTTATTCAACTTGTCTGAGGACACACATTGGGGTCCTTCATTTTCATTCCTCCCTTTCTCTCCTCTTTATTGCTTCATCTCTACACTTTCATGGTTGTTTTCCCACTACATCATTCCTTCCTTCGTCCTGACTCCAAGTCTGTCTTAATGAAGATCAGGTGAATCTCCTATTCACCGAAAGAAGGTTGTAGGCACTGGTCCTCCAGGCTCAACTGCCAAAGAAGAGTCAAAAAAAGAGACCCAGAATGTCCTATTTTGCACAATAGAGGCCTTAACTCCATCTTTAAAGGAGATGCAGGCCACTTTGGACATAACTAAGCAAAGATCCAATACAAAAAAAAAAGGAAAGCATAAATATCTTGTCCAAAGTTATTACTCCCACTGCAGAAAGCATGTCTCTTATCAGGCAATATCACTAATAAAGGTGGTTAATTCAATCTCTCACCATCTCTACAGACCCTGATCAGCCTGTTGGGGATCCTGAACAGAATGCCACTCTCTGCCTCCCTCCAGTATCTATGACTTTTCAACCT
>NW_006295391.1:1603760-1615479 GCF_000327345.1 Myotis davidii | reverse complement strand
CTGCCACCCAGGAGCAGGCCTAAGCCAGCAGGTCGTTATCTCCCGAGGGGTCCCAGACTGTGAGAGGGCACAGGCCGGGCTGAGGGACCCCCCCCTTCCCCCTGAGTGCACAAATTTTTGTGCACCGGGCCTCTAGTATATATATAAAAGCCCAGCGACCGAATGGTGGAATGACCAGAACGGCCAGAATGACCGGTCATTATGATGCACACTGCGACAGCAAACTGGCCTAATCCAGGCCCCAATTGCCCCCCCACACACAACCTCCCACAGCCCCTCCCTCTGGCCAGCCCCACCCCTGATCGCCCCCCCATCCAGATTGGGGGCAGGGCCGTCCAGCCAACTGCCCATGGTCCTTCCCCCACACCAGCCAAGCTCTGGTGTCCCTCCCTCTGGGGCAGCCTCCCACCCCCAAGAGGCCTCAATTGCTGGCCAGGCCAAGGTACACCACCCATGCACGAATTCATGCACTGGACTTCTAGCAACCATTATAAAAAGTCCAGAGGTCAATTCAGGGGCTAACTTTTCTTACCCCATCCATCCAACAGGCCCCCAATGTCAGCCTCCACCAATCCCCGTGCTTCCAAACTCAATTTGCCCTCACTAAACTCATCCTTTCATAAAATTGAATTAAGAACTGCTAGGTTAAAGAATTTAGGACACTGGAAAAGAAATAAAATACAGCTTACTGTTTTTATAGTGTTCATACTTATAGAGTAAAATTACCCACACACAAAGCTATAAAACACAAAAAAACAACACATATTCACGAGCAGAGCAATATAAGGGTCCCATGTATTTTGGGACCAATGCAAGCTTTAGACCAAGCAAAACTGAGAGAAATTAACAGTGAGCTAAAAGTTCAGACACTGGACTATGATCCTGAACACTGGCACTCACTACCTGTGTAACCCTGGACAGGGCCGTGCTTCTCTCTGGGGACAGTGAGCGAAGTGGTTGATTAGAGCAAGCGTTCCCTTGAGTCTGCAACTAAAACTTAATGCAAAGAATGCCCAAGACTTTCCAAAGGCTGGTTGCTGCACTGCTTAATGGTTGTAGTTTAAATTATTAGGTGAATCCTGAGATTTCCAGTTTAGTGGTGTTTATTGTAACAGGCTTTGTCTAAGTTATTACAAACTGAGTTTTTAACAGGAACAGAATATAGAATGCAAATTACTATCAGGTAGAATTAAACATGGAAACTTCCTAGGGTTTTAATCTAAGAAATAGGAGAGGTGATATGTTTAAAACTATAAACCTCTCTAGAAAACAACACAAATACTTGTGTTGCATAAATTTTTAGAAGATTCACAGATGCTTAGAAAGATTGAATTTTAAGAAAAACTGGGATCTAAACATGAGAAATAAGAGGGGTTCACCCATTGAGAACTACCTAACCGGTTGAGGGGAAGTGCTTCCATGTTGTACTTTGCTTACAATCTACATGCACTATTTCCAACAGTCACTTTATAATAAATAAAGCTTAATGTAGCTAGTTTCCAACTAAAACTCTGAGATCTCTTGAAAAATAGAAGGCAAATACAGCATTTCAGTCCTATTGAAGCTTTTGAAAACACTAAGACAATTTTTTCATTCATGCATTCCGAAAAAGGAAACACTGCTCATTTTCATTCAAAGACCAACTTCCTTTTCATCCGTACAAAAAATAAAATAAAATAAACGTAGGAAACATAAG
The DNA here is from genome assembly GCF_000327345.1 of Myotis davidii. Classification (NCBI taxonomy): domain Eukaryota; kingdom Metazoa; phylum Chordata; class Mammalia; order Chiroptera; family Vespertilionidae; genus Myotis; species Myotis davidii. Next base: position 1,613,783 of record NW_006295391.1, on the reverse strand, counting down.
GCATGATGAGATGCCCTCTTCTGGTTCCAAACAGTTAGTGCAGGGTTCTTTCAACCATAGCCATTTGCGGACTTCACATTAAACTGTGAATACAGCAGGATTTTAAAATCCTAAAGCACTTCTATTGACCTCCAGCGACGGGAATATCTCCTTACCCAGCAGAAGTTCCTCTTTGCCAATTAAAAAGTCCTCATTCCTCTCTCTGTATAATAGCACACCCTGTCCCTGGCTGAGAAGAAAATAAATTAACCTTGGGCTGGCGGCTGCTTTTCGCCTGATTTCCCTGGGCGAGTGAATGAGCTCACCAAATGTATGATGTGTCCAAATTTCCTTGTTGCTCAATTTTACATTTGTTGCCCAGAAGCCTTGAGCACGATTCCAAATGGCTAATGTGTTAATACTTACACCGGGGCTTGAATCCAGTTGCTGAAAACAACCCAGTGAGATAACAGTAAACCCCAAAGGGTGGCCCAAACTTCCTGTTCTTTGTTGAGAGAATTTTGGTGTGCAACGGGCAAACTTTGACAAATTATGCAAAGGGACAAACGTAAAAGGACAATTCTGAGATCCAAATTGAGGTGCTGGAGTAGGGTTGTTTTAGTGGAACTACCCCTGGGCTGCTGCCAGTTGCATCTGGGCAGGAAGGAAATGCAAATTAAAAGGAAAAATTAGGCCATTTTAGAGCAAAGCAATTTTTCAGCAAAAACTCAGTGCTAACACTACAGAATAAAGAAGGTATTCTTTAGCTGTGAATTGGATTGATTCTTTTCCTTGGTGATTCTAAACTCCTTCTTTTCCTTTTCCCCGGAGTGACTGAGGTGCTTTGATAAGGGCCCCTTACTTCTGCAGGGCCAGTTCTCATCTTTGTTACTTCACACCAACTCTTTTCATCTCATTCCACTACAGAAAGAGATTCTGTCCTCATGGAAAACTTATAACCTTTACTGAAATCAAAGCTAACTTCTTTCTTTTTCTTTTAATCATCTCCAAACTAAACACATAACTCTAATCTAGAAAATTAAACTTTGGAATCAGAAATGACTTTTAGACACCTCAGTCATGAGATCCAGAAATATCTGCTTCAGTTACATCATCAACTGGTTGTTAGGATTAAAGATTATATATGAAAATGCACTTTATTATCTATTGGCTCACTTAATTCCTACAACTTTATAAAGGTTTCATCTCTATTTTACAGATATGAAAACTGAGGCAGAGAAATGAAGTAACTTGCCTACGGTCTCCCAGCTACTAAGTGAAATCGTATTCTGGTTCCAGTTCTCACACTCTACATCTGTTAGCAGTGATGTGGGCTCTCGGTTCTTCACTTCGTATAGGAAAGGTTTCACAACATGAGTCCAGGTAATTTTGAGAGTATGTTTATTAAAGCTGGGAACAGTGAAACAAAGGAAGGGCTTAAGATAGAAGAGGCAAGATCAGAGCAGCAGGACTGAGCCTAGGCGGAGCTGCCTTGGCCCTTTAGAAAGAAAGTCATGGAGGCAGAAGAAATGAGCCAGCCGACCTGCTTGGACTCAGGAAACAAGTTACAGAGGCACTAGAAGGCCCCTTGGAGCTTAGGAGAAAGAAAGCAAAAGATACACTCCTAACAAAAGAAGGGGGAAAGGCACAGGCATGCTGGAGAGAGAAAGAGAGAGACACACAGAGAGAAGGAGAGAGAGAGAGAGAGAGAGAGAGAGAGAGAGAGAGAGAGAGAGAACAAGCTGGGTCCTTTGCCTTTTCTAAAGGCAGGAATTTTAGGGGAGGGGGTCTGAGGGGAGGATCACAGTAGAATACACATCAGCTTTCAGGGTGATGGTCTGTACTGATTGGTTGGCACTAGGGTAGGGGGTCATTAGCCATTGCATCTAGTCCTGATGTTAGCCATGGTGTCACTTCACCTGGCTCTGCTGCTTTTCTGGACCTGTAGCAGAAGCACAGCTGAGGCCTAGATATTATCTCTAGTTTGACCAAAACTCTGTGTCTGTCGACAGCAGACTTGAGGCTTTGTTCCTAAGCTTATTTGATGCTGATCAGAACCTCACTGTTCTGAGGGCTTAATGCTTAAGGGAGTGCAAGTGAGGAGGCAGCAGGTGAGTCAGGCTGCTTGGTGGGGCCAGTTTGAATCAGCTATCTGTCTGTTTCCCCACTGCACTTCCCAAGGAGTTTCTCTGGCTTCTTACTATCCTGCCTCACATCTACACACACCACCTTCCATATGGATGTGAAGTGGTGTTAGTCACTCATTTATTCATCTGCTGCTTATTGACCGTCTACCACATGCCACATAACCTTAGAATATGAGCAAAATATTACCCAATCGTATTGATATTTTTATTGCTTTTCATTTTTAATGTCTTCACTTTATATGAAATAAAGAGAACAGGATATAGGGAGAAGAAAAAAGGAAGGCTCTGAATCCATCATTGAGACCCTCTTCCAAAGAGTCACAGAGAACCTTAAGAGGCTACAATTCAGATGAGAGAACCCCTGTGGCATAGACTCGGTGATCATTGACAAAAGGAGTTGGAGTAGAGGAGGCAATGATGCCTAGGGAAAGGCTGAAAAGGCACAAACAAGCCTGGCTGGTTTGGCTCAGTGGTTGAGCATCGACCTGTGAACCAAGAGTTCACAATTCGATTCCCAGTCCGGGCACATGTCCGGGTAGCAGGCTTGACTCCCAGTGTGGGACATGCAGGAGGCAAGTGATCAATGATTCTCTCTCATCGTTGATGCTTCTATCTCTCTCTCCCTCTCCTTTCCTCTCTGAAACCAATTTAAAAAGCATATATATCTCACAAATAAGCTACGTCAGGACCCAGGATTTTAGCTCAATGAACAGCAGAATCACTGAGAGCAAACCCCAGAGCCCCAGACACCTAATCCTTAGCCTTCCTCACTAGGCTGCTGTAACATCCAAGGAGACCACCTCTGTGAACGCACTTGCTGGAAGTGAAGTGCTCTGTAACGTTAGATCTCATGACAAGGTGACTTGCAGTGAGTGAACCTTGGCCTCAACAGGGGCTCCAAAATGGGTAGCATTACACAGGAGACATAGATATAGTATTTAATTTTAACAATAGGCACAGGGTGATTCAAGTTCTAGAACTTACTTATAATTATCTAGAAAAAATCATTATTAGGAAAAGGATAATTAATGGCTTTAACACTAATATGGCTTTGTCTTCCAAAGCAATCTTCTCTAAGAACTTCAAATAAGTTTAACTTCATTAGTTATTAGTTATTCACCTTCCCCTATAGTAAGCAGTCATTATTATTATTTACCCTACTTTTAAGAAAGAAAAAATTTAAATGAAACAAGAATAAATGATATTGTGATAATCTCTCTATATAAAAGCCTAATCAACCATTATGGTGGAATGACCAGAACAACCAGTTGCTATGATGTGCACTGAGCAGGCAGGCAGGCGAGCGGTTCCAGATTGCAAGAGGAATGTCCGACTGCCAGTTTAGGCGTGATCCCCACAGGAGATCCCCCAAGGGGTCCTGGATTGCGAGAGGGTGCAGGCCAGGCTGAGGGATACTCCCCACCCACATCCACCACCGTGCATGAATTTCATGCACCGGACCTCTAGTGTAATATAATAAGAAATACATATTTGACCTTCATTCTTGGTTCCTGGCACAGAGCTCCTTAAACCCTTGTAATTTTCTCAGTGACAGGTTGAGAGGAATGCTATTTGTTATTTATAATAAGCCTCTTCTAACCATATCTGAGTTTATGTTAGTGAGCTGACTCTTTTTTTTAATATATTTTTATTTACTTCAGAAAGGAAGGGAGAAAGAAAGATAGAAACATCAATAATGAGGGAAAATCGTTGATCGGCTGCCCCTGCACCCCCACACTAGGATTGAGCCCGCAGCCCAGGAATGTGCCCTGATTGGGAATCAAACTGATCTCCTGAATTATGGGTCAATGCTCAACCACTGAGCCACATCAGCCGAGCAATGAGCTGATTCTTGATGGGGTCCTGGAAAACTTCAGAATGGGGGCTGGTTGCCAGAGGAAGCAATCTAGTGATTAGAAGGTTGGAACATTCAGCCTCAACTCAAACCTACAAAGAGGGAATAGGGGCTGGAAATTGAGTTAATTAGCAATGTCCAGTGATTTAATCAGTTATGCCTGCATAATGAAACCTCCATTAAAAAAAAAAAAAGAAAAGAAAAACTAAACAACAGGGTTCAAAGAACTTTCAGGTTGATGAATGTATTCGTGTGCCGGGTAAGTAGCATACCCCAAACTCCATGGGGACAGAAGCTCCTGCACTCAGGAGGACCCCTCCAGACCTCACCCATGTACCTCTTCCTCCGTCTATTCAATTGCTTCCTTGATTATATCCTTCATAATAAAATGGTAATAATAAGTAATGTTTTCCTGAGTCCTGTGAGCTGTTAGAGCAAATTATCAAATATCAAACCTTGAAAGGGGCTCAGGGAACCTGTAATTTGTAGTGAAGTCAGACAGAAGTGTAGGTTACCTGCACTACTTGCAGTTGCTGTCTGAAGTGGGTGGGGGCAGTCTTGTGTGGCTGAGCTCTTACCGCTGGGCTCTCTAACTCTGGGTAGTTATTGTCAGAATTGAATTAAATTGTAGGACAGCCAGTTGGTGTTCGCAGAGAATTGGAGAGACCCCACATTAGGTGTCAGAATTGTTGGTAGTAAAAACATGATAGCAGAAACACTTAGGCATTTTTACCCAAAGCCACGGCATGTCACCTGCCAGGAAAATGATTCCTCTATCAGGGATCACGCCTACTTTCTTCCCCCTTACAAGTATCAATTCCTTTTTGAAGATGCTAGCTAAATATGGACTCTGTCCTCTCTCACAATCTGGCCTTCTAATATCTCTTAACAGTACTAACCTAAAAAGTGCAACTTCCGTCTCTTGCCATACCCTTAGCCGCATGCATCTTCTATGACCCCTAGAAAGAGGATCATGGGGCCTGTTGTTATCAATCAGTTCCCTAAAAGAAACATTACACACGTGCACACACACACACACAAATGTGTGAGTACATTTACCAGTACGCCATCCTGACCTTGAACTTGCTGGCTTGCTGGTAAGTTTCATGGACATCGATGGATAAGAACTTCACTAAGTTCACAGTAGTCAGCCAAACAGTCCAAGGGTAATCCCAGGGACCTGAGTTCAGTCATTTGCTCCAAACAACAAATTCAAAATCATCTCAGCAAAGTGAAAGAGTAGGCAGTAGCACCCACAGACATTTTTCAAAAGTAAAGTGGGAAGGGGGAAGGTATGTGTGAATACAAAAGGGAGAAGAAAGACGAGGCTCCCTTGTCAGGGCCGCGTTTCTGCCCAGCAGGGCTGCCCTGGGTAATGGAAGGCATCGATCACCCTGTGGCACCTGGAAACCTCACATTCGGCTTTGGATAGACCACTGGGGCCCAGGAGGAGGCTCGGTGTTTGCAGAGGGATTTAGGCCTCATCTGAAAAAGCACTTCCTAACAGGAAGCAGTTAACACTCTAGTTACCACGGCTTAACAAGGAGAGATGTAAATTCTGAAGATGTTTGGAACATGTCTTCTTCTAAAGGCAGAGAACTAAGTGATGTAGCATGAGTGATTCTTAGAAAGAGTTTTAGAGATATGGACCCTTGTTCTATTCACTAAGCTGTTGTACCCTTTCACTGAAAATGTCCAGTGTCCAGAAAGTTACAGTCAGGGCAGGCTTACGTTTTTAAATGCTAATTTTAAAGGACAATTTTTTTATTTTCACATCGGGCTGAAATCTGTCGCCATATCACTCCATTTACTGACCATAGGACTTCTGGAGTGGTGAGAATGAGTCCCCATGACAGGTCTTGGAAAATGAAGACAGTCATCAGTTCTTCTCCATGTCTGCTCTTCACCAAAGTGAGACATATTTGTCAACTAGTTCTTGATCCTCATTTCTCCGTGATTGCCCCATAGGGAAGGAACACCTTCTTCACACTTAGATTTGCATCTATATCAGAAAGGTTAGTGAATTCCTTCACATCCCACCCTACAGAGAGACGGTGGGGCAGAAAGCAAGACTTAAGAGTTAACAGTAGCCCCCAGGGGTCCAATACAGTGAAATTGTTGCAAGGTGGAGCTCAATCCCCATCCAAAGAGTGCAGCCTGACTCATTTCATCTAATTTATACAGAAACGCTGGCCCAAGTGGCCAGAAATCCAAAATTGTATGTCAGTCTCTCAACCTTGTTCTCTTAGTAACTGATTCTACCTTTTCTAAAACTCTGTGGGGCCAGACCCTGCCAGACAAATTCAGAACTAGGCTGCTAGTGTGTGGCCTCTGCTTGCAGGAGGCTTTGATTTAATTCTATGACAATAGGATTTAAATGTTTGGCCATGGGGAACTAGTAAAAGTTTTTAAGCCAAAGAATGTTATGGGCAGATTTTACTTGGAAGTATGCCCCTTCTGCAAACGCTTGGCTTTTCCTCTTCCACTCGCCCAGCAACCCATGAATTCCAAAGTGGCAACCACCTGCATGCAATAAGGTGGTTATGGGGCAGCATACAAATCTCTCTTCAAATCCAACACAGGCCACAGTTTTTCTAACTGGTAGTGACTTTGCAAAGTCCTTGAGCCCAGAGATGAATTCCTGTTTGCCTCGCCAGCTACCAAGTGACAAAGTGGTGATCACATGCAAGGAAACATGAAGCTGCTCATTCTCTCTCCTCGGTCCACTAGCAAACCTGGCAGGAGGGCATGTTGATGACATGGATGATGGCATTAGGAAGCAGTCATCCTGCGGGTGCCCATCTGCAGAGCACAGTGTCTATTTCCTAAGGCCCTCGCTGATAACACGAACCCATTGGCTGGGTACTGTCCTGCCAACAACCGGAGAGAATTCCTAGGGAACAGAACTGATCCTCCTGCGTAAGTGGGGAAAGGGAACAGAGGAAGAACAGTATCACATTCAGCAAATGAAAATGCCGCTGGCTGCAGACTCTGCCAGCCGCTGGCACCAGAGAAAAGAGAGCCCTAATGAAAAATTGAAGCACATTTCTTCTCCCCAGGAGAGACGTTGTCCTTCCAGTTTTATCTGTCCAAAACAGGACATACATAACTAAGGTGTCACTGCCTGCCTTTTAAATATAATTCTGATAGAGCAGTGAACTCTGTGACTTTGGTCATTTGCTTTCATTCTCAAGTGTGTTTTTAAGCTGTCTCCTGGGTGAACTGATTCATAGCTAATGTAGCACAAGAAAGAGTTTGGCAATCAGGCAGAGAGATGAGGAAATACAATTAAATAAAAAACACTATAATAGATATTCAAAGTAAAGAGTATAGAGGCTCTGGCTGGGTTGCTAAGTTGGTTAAAACGTCATCCTGATACATCAAGATTGTAGGTTCAATCCTTGATCAGGGCAAATATAAGAATCAATCAAAGATATGATGATGGCGGCATAGGTAAACACCTGTACTCGCCACCTCCCACAACCACATCAAAATTACAACTACAATACAGAAGAGCCATCATCCAGAACCACCGGGAAGCTGGCTGAATGCAAGTCCTACAACTAGAGAAGTAAAGAAGAAAGCACACTGAGGCTGGTAGGAAGTGTGGAGGCACAGGAAGGGTTGGTCGGGCACCCACATGGGCTGCTTTTTTAAACGGGAGGGAGACTGCCTCTGTGGAGGCCACCTGGAGGAGCAAGGGGTCCCAGCCCCATACCAGACCCCAAGCCCAGCGTCCCAGAGCTGGGAAAAGACGTCTCTAATGGGCAGTAAGAACTACGGGCTATAAAAACCAGTGTGGGTTGAGGCTCAGTGACACAGAGGCTGCTGGAGACCCAGCTGTTCCCCTTAAAAGCCAGCGCTCAAACTGAACTTACAAGGTCCTGTTTCCTCTGAGCTCCAGCACCAAGGCAGCGAACATTGTAGTTCGTTATTAATAATTATGTATAACAGGATATTGTCAAAATTAAGTAATGAAATTTTTATTAAAACATTTCTTACATACCATTATATTGGCTGGGCTGCAAAAATATTCATTGTGGGCCGTGAGTTTGACATGACTGATATACAGGAATTCAACAGCAGAGTAGAGGATTCTGAGAATCAAATCAACGATTTGAAATATGAGGAAGCAAAAAACACCCGACCAGAAGAGCAAAAAGAAAAAAGAATCCAAAAATGTGAAGATAGTGTAAGAAGCCTCTGGAATAACTTCAAACATACCAAAATTCACATTATAGGGGTGCCAGAAGAAGAGAGAGAAAAAGAAATTAAAAATGTATATGAAAAAAATAATGACAGAAAACTTCCCTAACCTGGTGAAGGAAATAGACATACAAGTCCAGGAAGCACAGAGAGTTCCAAACAATAGGAACCCAAAGAGGCCCACACCAAGACACATCATAATTAAAATGCACAAGGTTAAAGACAAACAGATAAGCTTAAAAGCAGCAAGAGAAAAGCAGTTAATTATCTATGAGGGAGCTCCCATAAGACTGTCAGCTGATTTCTCAACAGAGACTTTGCAAGCCAGAAGGGAGTGGCAAGAAATATTCAAAGTGATGAATAGCAAGGACCTACAACCAAGATTACTCTACCCAGCAAAGCTTTCATTTAGAATTGAAGGTCAGATAAAGAGCTTCACAGACAAGAAAAAGCTAAGGGAGTTCATCACCACCAAAACAGTATTACATGAAATGTTAAAAGGTCTTCTAGACAACAATGACGATGACGATGATGACGAAGAAGAAGAAGAAGAAATATGAACAACAAGTACATACCTATCAACTGGCGCTGGCAGTGGGTGCAAGCAGGGCCGGCGGCGGCAGCAGGTGCAAGCACCAGGCAGGACTGCAGCACGTGGGAGCAAAGAATTTTCAGTAACCACCAGAGGCTCACCTCAATGACAGCGACCAGTGCCCTGCCTTGGTCTGGCGCTCCCACTCACTTTCTCCACCATCCCACCATGGCCTATGTCCACCATGTTCCACACACACCCCCTGGTGGTCAGCATGCGTCATAGCGACCAGTTGTTTGGTTGTTCCACTTGTTCCACCATTCGGTCTATTTGTATATTAGCCTTTTGTTATATAGGACTAGAGGCCCAGTGCATGACATTCATGCACTGGGGAGGGGGTCGTTCACCCATCTTGCAGTCTGGGACCACTTGGGGATGTCCACCTGCCGGCTTAGGCCTGCTCCCCACAAGGAGCAGGCCTAAGCCAGCAGTCAGGCACCCCTCTTGTAGTCTGGGGCTCTCGCAGTCCAGGACCCCTGACTCTTTACCTCCCACCTGCAGTGGAGGCAGGAGAGGCTACCACCACCACCGCTGCACCCGCCAGCCATGAACCCAGCTTCTGGCTGAACAGTGCTCCCTCTGTGGGAACACACTGACCACTAGGGGCAGCTCCTGCATTGAGCGTCTGTGTCCTGGTGGTCAGTGCGTGTCATAGCAATCAGTCATTCCACCATTTGGTTGATTTGCATATTAGGGTTTTATTATATAGGACTAGAGACCCAATGCATGAAATGCATGTAAGGGGCTCAGCCCTCACAGCCCAGCTGCCTCAGCCCTCACAGCCCTGGCTTTGTCCAGAAGGTCGTTCGGATGGACGTTCTTTATTATATAGGACTAGAGGCCCGGTGCATGAAATTCGTACATGGATAGGTTTCCTAGGCCTGACTGGTGATCAGAGCCAATCAGGTTCCTCACTTTCCCATCTCCCCATCTGCTCCTTCCCTTGCCAACCACACGCCACCACCATGAAATTTCCCACCTCCCTGATTCCTCCTTCCCTTGCTCCCTCAGCACCCCACCACCACTGCTTACCATGTTCCATGCCGCCCCCTCATGGTCAGCACACGTCATAGCGAGCAATCAAACTCCTGGTCTCCCAATCGAACTCCCGAGGGGACACTTTGTATATTAGTCTTTTATATATATACTAGAGGCCCAGTGCACAAAAATTTGTGCACTCGGGGCGGGGGGGGAGGGAGGGTCCCTCAGCCCGGCCTGTGCCCTCTCGCAGTCTGGGACCCCTC
>NW_006295391.1:1602567-1602972 GCF_000327345.1 Myotis davidii | reverse complement strand
TGACTGGAAGCAGGTATCTGGGGTTTATTTATCTTCTAAAATTGAAACTTTGTTGCCTTGAGAGGAGGCAGCAGCCGGCCGGGAAGCTTGGCTTCTTCCAAGGCCGGGGAAACCAAGCCTCCTGCTTGCTCCAGGTCCATGGCTGCGGGCTGCCATCTTGGTTGGGTTAATTTGCATGTTTATCTATTATTAGGTAAGATAGATAGGTAGATAGATATAGATATAGATAGATATAGATATAGATATATAGATATTAGAGGCCTGGTGCATGAAATTCGTGCACGGAGGTGGGGGGCTCCCTCAGCCCCGCCTGCACCCTCTGCAATTTGGGACCCCTACACCTTTTTCCTATCTAGCTAACTTCTTCACATTTAAAAAAATTAACTGAAATACTACCTACTCCAG
>NW_006295391.1:1599924-1601900 GCF_000327345.1 Myotis davidii | reverse complement strand
TGGGTGAGTAGGGGCTGAGGGGATTTGGGGAAACCCAGACAGAATTCTCCTCCTGCAAGATTTTTCTAAGCTGGCGCCCAGGACTGCCGGGCAGCTTCTTCGCCCAGGACCACCGAGCATTTGTTCAATTAAAACCTGGACACACAGCAATAACAAAGGCACTGGTCTCCTACTGCTAATGCCTAGGGATCAAACCCCAGCCTGCAGGAACTCACCCCGGCAGTCAGGACCCGGGGCTGGGTGGACCTGGGCTGGTACTCCTAACTCTGGAAAGAGGGAGACTTCCCATGGCTGCAGGCTAGGGACCACGGACTCTGCGCCACCCATCTGAACAGGTCCATAGAGCAGGCTGGTCAGCAGAACAGCTTCTTCACCTGGGATCACAGGGAGGCCTGTTCTGTTCGCCTCACAGGGAGGCCTGTTCTGTTCACCCTGCAAGAGGCCTGGCCTGTTTGCTCCGAGAGCGATTGGGGGAGGCCTGGCCCGTTCACCCCGCCAGCGATCGCAGGGAGGCCTGTTCTGTTCGCCCTGCGATGGATCGTGGGGAGACCTGTTCTGTCCGCCCAGTGATCGATCGCAGGGAGGCCTGGCCTGTTCTGTTTGCCCTTTGAGAGATCACGGGGAGGCCTGGCCTGTTCACCCCACCAGTGATTGCAGGGAGGCCTGTCCTGTTCGCCCCGCAATCGTTCAGGAGGAGGCCTGTTCTGTTCACCCTGTGAGCAATCTTGGGGAGGCCTGTTCTATTTGCCCAGCGATCGTTCACATGGGGAGGCCTGTTCTGTTCGGTACACAATCGATGTGGGGAGGCCTGGCCTGGCCTGTTCGCCCCCGTCCGTGATGGGTGCTGGGCTGGGGGGCATGGATCCAGGCTGCTGCTTGGCACCTGCACCCATAGGCCCAGAGTGGCCGGGGGCATTCTGGGACCCCAGCTGCTCAGGGCCTATGCACGGGCCTACAGGCTAAGAGCGGCCTGGGTCCCGAGGATGTTCCCAGGACCCAGGCCGCTCAAGCAGTTAATTTGCATACTCTCCTGATTGGCTGTTTAGCATAGGGAAGGTATGGTCAATTTACATGTTTGTCTATTATTAGGTAAGATATATATCCATCAATAGAGGACCAATAAAAGATGTTTTGAAAATCATACAAGGGAATACTTCACAGTAAAAAAGAATGAGACAGATCTGCAAGGGCTGGTATAGAATGTTTGCCAAGGCACACTGGTCACTGGGGGAAAAGTTTATATGGAATGCTACATTCATATTGCATAGTATATCTCTGAAAAAAACACCTAAGCAACTGGTAACTGTGTGTACCTTGGGAGAATAAAATGGGAGATGAGTTCAGGAGTGAATTTAGATCTTATTTATTTAAAAAAATTCAACTATATATTTTTTAGAGGTCAATTCTCTAAATTATCCACACTACTGAGATGGGTAAAATAAATAACTGGAATTCACACCCAATAATACCCAATTCTAAGTAACTGAATTTTAGAGGTTAAGTGACAAGTTCAATTGCAGACAGGTGACAGAACTAGGGCCAGTTATGCTAGTATATGCTTTCCTAAGTGTTTAAAATACTTAATAAAAGACTTAAGATATCTCTTTTTATGCTGCCAGCTTGTTAAAGCAGAAACCATTATGTTCTTCCCATAATAAGAAATTATGTTTGGGAAAACTTCAGTATTTTATAGTTTAGTTTTTATATTGTCAACAGGATTTGCACGTCTGGTAAAATTTGCCCCTGTATATAATTTTCAAAATGTTCAACAATCTTCTATGATGAAAGAGTTTTCTAGTCCTTTCCTTTCAGTTTGGGGCTTTCATTGATAGTTGTTTTATTTTAGTTTATGTTTGTTGTTGTTCACATATCCGAATATGTATGGATAATGGAATTTTTTAAACAAAAATAGGTATTTTTAAAACATCACAAAAAAATCTTACACACAGACACTAGGTCGATGGGGGCTTGCCCGG
>NW_006295391.1:1579130-1598480 GCF_000327345.1 Myotis davidii | reverse complement strand
ACTGACAATTCTCAGGGGGAAAGGGTATGGGGTGCGGGAAGAGACCGGAAAAAAATCGTACACCTATGGATGAGGACAGTGGTGGGGGGTAAGGGCAGAGAGTGGGGTGGGAACAAGGAGGGGAGTTATGGGGGGGGGGAAGAGGAACAACTGTAATAATCTGAACAATAAAGATTTAATTATAAAAAAAGTATAGATAAAAAAAAATCTTACACACATATGCATAAAGTATACATACATACACATATATTGCATCCTGATTCCCAATCCACCCCTCTCTCTCTCTCTGCACACTTCGGCAGCTGAAACTGTAAAAGAATAAACTCCGTTATACCTCCTAAACACATGATGTCTGCTCTTGCTTTATTTAAAGACGAAAACTCATCTCCTCCACTATGTGGTTTTTAGCCAAAGACCCTGCTTCAAAGGTAGTGCACCAACCACATTCAAACTGCTAGCTGTAAGATTCAGAGCGTCCACAGGGTGGCACTAGATACCTTTGCTCAAAGTCATAACCTAGTAAGCTTATTTCTAGAAAACAGGGACAGAGAAGAGCCTCTGGCACCAGCAAAGATTAAAATTGAAGCTAATATTAGAGACATCTTGTTCCTTTCTGGAGGGATGGCTGCCAGTCAAAACACATTTAAAGCTCTAATGATATTTAAAGACATCCAAAATGCCAAGCAGACATTACAGACTGCCTGTGGCGATTGCTTCCAATGGCCAATTTACTCTTCTCCTTTGGACACACTTTGTCACAAGTATTTGACATCTTAAAATATGTTTACATATACTTCCTCCTAATACGCACACCTCAACCTCTCTATCTCATCCTTCTCACTCAAACGTACACATGCATATACACACAATGGAGTGCATTTTCAGGTAATTTTTTTGTTTGGTAAGGACGCATACTCACATCCCTGTTCAATAATATTTACATTTCACAATAGTTGCCTGTCTTCAACTTTTTGTAAATTCCCAATTTTCAACAGTTTATGAGTATCCCACAAATAAGCATAAAACTTGGTGGGCTACGTCTCAACTCAAGATGATAAAATTCTTAAAAGTCATCACAAAAAAAATATCTATTTCTGATCTATAATCATATATCAACTTACAATGGATTGGGAGAGTTCATTGCTAGTCTTTTATAGACAGGCAATTTTAAAGGATAATACCCAGCGCTTGGTCTTGAATAAATTTTCAGAGAATGAATAAGCCTCAGAAATGCCTGGGGGGTGGAAAAATAAAAGAGCTGGAAAGCTCTACTGGTTTAAGACTTTTTTTTTCCTTTAATGCCCATTATTACGATTTTCTTTTAAGCTAAAAATCTCTTGGAGATGATTTAATAAAATGTGCTGATGCCTTGAGTATTTTAAAACAGACTCAATGTGATCTATTCAGTTCATTCAGAAACATTTTTGTGTGTGTGCAGACAAGAATGTTTCCCACGACAGTAAGTGTATGTGTCTCGCATCCCGATTAAACAAGCCATAACAGCACCTTCTGGGCCTATAATCTACTCTTTAAAATGAGCATTTAAGGTCAAAAGCACATTGCATACAGTAAAACCGAGTGCTTAATGACCATACCCCAATAATATGTTGTACTTTCAAGCTAATTATCAGAGTAATTTACATGTGAAATACCCAAACTATTAATGGGTATATGCCTGTTAATGTGCTTATTATCTAGAAGAAGCCATTATGAACCTGCTAAGCTCAACTATTGTCCAAATTTGAAGGGAAGATAAATTTTAAAATATGTCAATAAAACTAAGAGCTCACTCCAACCTAGGCTGATTCCAGTGAGGGGGGAAGGGAGAGGGTGGTGTGGGCAGTTAGGTCAATTCCACTGCAAGCCCAAAAGCTGACAAGACTCCACATGCGTTCAAGTCCATGGCAGATTAGGTGCAGGCTGACTAACGGTGAACCCACAGCCATTGCACATCAGCATCGGGCTGGCAATGCACCTTTTCCCTTGATCTCCAACTCATCACCAAACAATCGGCAGACAAGACTCAGAAAGTGTTTTATTCAATTGAACACAAAATGCCTGTTATAATAACGTCAAGCCTTTATCAGAAATCAATACATGGTGAGGATACACAGCCAGAACGAGCCATCAACATCAGCAGTATAAATTTTAAGTAACTTTTTTGATTTCTAATTCAATGTGCAGAAGAACATAAAACCAAAAGAGCAATTTCAATTTCACAATTCACAGCTGATTGGTTTTAATCCCATGACACTTTTGTCATTTCTGTAGCCCCAGAACAGAAGCAGATTTCCAATACGTGGACTGGCACTTGGCACCAACAGCACACACCATGTTAAACCCCTGTAGGACACTGAGAAATCATTTGAGGGAGCAACCCCAATTTCACAACTTTTTGGCTGGCTTTTATTTTATTTTATTTTATTTTTTTCAGCTATGGACTTTACTAGAGACATTGTTCTAGTGAAATAGCAAAAACTGTTTTAAAAGCTTGCCATGCCATTAAATGAAGGGCTTTAATGTCACCCTTGCTTTTCCATGATTTTATTCTCTAATTTAGAACAGTAGCTGCACTAAAATGCAACCTTAACAGTGAAAGCAAAGTTGCTTTTGCTTCTGGATCTAGAGCATACAGCCAAGAGAGGCAATGTGTATTGTCCTAGCAGATAAAAGGAATGCGTTAGAGCAATCTGACATACTCTAGTAAGGCATTTCAAAGCTGACACACCATACCCAAATTAAATTATTGTGGGCAGCCGAGGATACCACAAGGTAAACACCAATTTACACAGAATCAACATGAAATTCTTATAAAATGACACACGGATTTACAAAACCACAGGAAGGAGCTCAAGTACCAAGAGAAGGCAAACAACAATCAGCCCCTCTAAAAGAGTTTTGTTCCTGTAAATGCCAGATTTGCAAAGTAGAAATAAACTTTCTATGTTCTTTGCCCTAGGATATTATCATTCCTTCTGACATACGGGGTTACTTTTCCTTAAAAAAATAGATCATGTAGAGAATATACATATAACCAGTGATAGAGAACATTTATTTTCACTAGTGAGGGGGTCACTTAAGCACTTACATGGAAAGAATTATGAATGAATCATTAAAGTCATTGAAATGCAAAAATAAATCCGATAAAAACTGCATTCATTAGTATTCAACAGTAAAGTTCTATTTTCAGCAACTTCATTGGCTTAATGGGAACTACGGCCATGAAAAGATCTTTAAGTTCAAAAAGATATGAAATGCCTAAAAAGGAAAAGTCAAAATTACTAAAGATTCATAATTTCACTTGAAGGGCCCCAAAGAAAATGTTATTTTAGAAGCCTTGAATCTTATCAAAATAGCACAAGTGTAAGATTCAAGAACATTGACGTTTCCATTCTGACATATCCATTGCATATTCATGCCCTGGAGCAAGTCACTTAAATTCTTTACCCACCAAAAAAAAGTGCCATAATAAAGGCATATGTAAAAGAAAAAAAAAAAAAGTTTTCCATAAAGCTAAAGATGGGTACTAAGGCTCACAATTTCAACAACTCATTGTACAGTACAGTCATTTTCAATCCTGCTTATTATGGCTGGAGGAAGCATGGGCAAGTACCATTGTCAGGGAACTCAAAGGCTTTAGAGAAATGAATGATTTTAACTTTCTAAACTACTTAATCTGCTCATCTAGAGTTATTTAAAACAACTAACCATCTACGGGTTTGACTCTATACTTAGTGGTAGAACAGGTGAAAGTAGTGAAGGAAACATGGTAAGATGAGAAAAGCAGCAGCAGGTTGAAATGAGGTATACGCTGATTTAATAAACCCCAATCAGCAACTTACAATTTTTTAAAGAAGCTGCATAGTTCAGCAACATACATCATAACAACAGGGATAAGGGAGAAATTATTGTCATGAAACTTTAAGACATATGACAACTAAGCATCTAAAATGACCAACTCGAGAAAACTTCAGTTTGAAAGTTGTCTTCCCTCACTCTAAACACATACAAAAACAGAAACTGGAAGGCGAAAGTCCACAGAAGAAAAACTGTATGTTAACTGGCTCAGGTTATCAATTTCATGAGTTCAAGAAACATATGACCTAAACTTATCATTGAGATGCTGCTTTTTAAAAGCTACTGATATTTAAACAAATATTAAATCTAGTTAACGACACCTATGCTAAAGTGGTTAAGGAAAATGTATTGTCTGAAATTTACACTGAAATGTATATTTAAAATAAACTATGGAATGGTGGATGAATAGAGGATTGGATAGATATGTGGTAATACAAATATAGTAAAATATTGATTGTAGAATCTAGTGGTGGGTATATTGTAAAAAAAATTTGGTATGTGTTTGAAAATTTTCATAATAAAATGTTAAATTTCTACAATAAATTTAGTAGTATGTTTTAAAGACTCAAAGTACTCGGCAATTTGGAATTTTAAAAGTTATCTGAAGTAGGAAAATTTTCGCTTTAAGAGTCCTCAGACCTGATTTGGGAAGATGATTTTTTTTAACGTAGAGACAAAGTGACATACTTGTTACCTACTGAGCATGACAATCTCTTCCCACACTTATTTGTAATACATAATTCTCTTCTCTCTACAGAAGACACAAGTTTGAAAAAGAACACTGGAATGAAGTTCTTAAAGTCAGTGTCAAGCTCTTCCCAACCCACCACACCACCCTTCACTAAATATAAATGTAATACAGATAAAGGTGAAAAATAATCTGTGACTGTTGGCAGTCTAGACAGCTGAATTCATTTTCATGGTGTATGGTTCCTGATCAACACTAATAATAGTTTTATTCAATATCAAATTGAGACAGCATTAAGAGGGGGAAAAAGGTGTAGAACATAGAATTCACACAGACCTTTGCCTTTCCAAGCTTCTGTGTAATGAACTGTGATTAATGACAATAATTATAACATCTCTTCTCTCTGTGAAATGCTAAAACTTGCTAAAGGCACTCATATTCTGGGCTTAACAAAAACAGGGTCACATGGGACTATAAGCCAGTATTTTGTTGTTGTTTTGGTGGCTACCCAGAAAGGGGGTTTACAATGATCCTCCGATTCAAAATGGGAAGAAAAAGTCAAAAGAGCTATCAGAACAAATATATGGGAAGCTATTTACACAGATGTTTGTCCATTTTGTTAGACCGGTAACTCCCAATAGTAGGGATCCACCACCAAAAATAAAAGCAACTTCAAAACACTATTATGTATGAAACTCCATAACAGTGATTTGGCTGGTGCTAAAAAAAAAAAAAAAAAAAAAAAAAAAAAAAAATCTTTGTAAGGTAGAATATTTTTAAACATCTCTTCAACATCAAACTTTCCCTATACTAACAAAGCATTTGTCTAATTTCTAAAGTAGCTCTAATGTCCTTATATGTCTCACCAAGTTCTTTACCGAGTACTTCCAGCTGAAGTTCTGAAGAAACAAAATAGATTAGGTTCCAAACCCATCTTTCCTAGGCTGCTCTGTGGAGAATATTATGCAGGACAATTACAGTTCTCCCATGATCTGAGCAAACTCATTTTACATAGGTCACTGGACAGTCCTCAAACTGTTCGTTGCTCATTGTTCCAGCCAATTCGGAATCATAAATCCCACAGCTAATCCTTAAACTCTATCTTCAGAGGAGGATACATTTGATCTCTGTTCAAAGTGTAGCTGCGTAGCTACAGCAAGTGTGCCAGCCATAGAACAGCTCTGCAGAATAAGGTGGAAGATCTCATGCTGCCTTTAGCTGTTCAAGTCAGAGGGACATAAGGATGACCTCAGTCACGATTCTTCACTCACTCTCAGAGTTCAGAAACCGAATTGGTTTTCTACGTGTACCTGCCCTATTAGAGTGAAGAATTGGAGGAGGAACTTTTTCAAAATGGGTGGTATACAAAAAGTATTCACTTAGAGAATTCAGTGCAAGAGGAGGCAGGCAGACAAATGTAATAAACAACATGCACATATTTACAAGTTGCAGTATGTGATATACAAAGACAAGACCAGTAACGTATTTTCTGTTCAATGTGGAGTCAAAAGGAGTACATGGCACACTCAGTTTTATAGCTTCACTTTTTTGGGGGGGGAAAAAAACAACACTTCGAAGGCATATGCAATCCAATCTTTTAATTGGGATGTGGAATTTTTCCTTTACAACTTCTTGCCCTCAATATGTTAGCAGAGTTTCTGTCATCTTCTCACAATGACAACTTACACAAAGATATTCACAGAGAAGATAGACTTGGATGCCATGAGTTCTTGCAGGTGATTATTGAAATCTATTTAATTTAATTGACTCCAGATGTTCCGTCAGTTGGGCCTCAGTCTGTCCTTGTACACAGCATATCAAAGACACTAACATGACTCCTGGGAACACAGGGTGCAAAGTCTCAAGCACGTTACAGAGCAAGACTGGACTTCACAAATGAAATCAACAGAGATCACAAGTCACGGACTGCAGTAGTCACAACAAGCTTTCCGGCAGGGAAAACACTGTCTATGAGGGATGCATGGATATGAGAAACTGCACCATGCAGAAATGTCTTTATTCAGGCATTTCCTTTCTGACAGCCTCACCCTTTGTCTCACCTATGGAACACAGACCATTGCAAGGTATTGAGCCCAGAACACAGCCCACTGTCACAGAGATGTGTAGGGGCTTTTCAGGGGGATGTGTATGTAACTTCTATAAATGATCACGGAAGTTATTTACCAACTTCCTAGAGTTTAGAAATTAAGGAGCAAACCAAGTTATTGTAGGCAATATGGTATCTAAAGTGTTCATATAAAACAAACACATAGCTCTTTTTTAGTGCAAAGAAATATAGCAAGTAAGAAATAACACTAGAGATCTTTTTTCTTTCAAAGAAAATGCGTTTATGCATTCCTAACATCCATTAAGGGCACTGGGAGACTGGCAACCTGAACACGAAAGGCCAGGAAAACACATCAAGGCCTTAAAGCCACTGGTTTTTGTATATATAATGAAATTATTAGGTGGGGACAGTGAGGAAAACCCTTCCTTTAATTTTATTTGAAAGTGGATGAATGTCACTTTTACAAAATGCAAATTCTTATCCACAATCTTTTACTGTTATCTGAAATAAGAAGTCAATGAAATCTTCTCTGCGGTAACACATAAAAGCATATACCTATAATTTTATACATGTGTCTATATGTATATAAATACACATACAGAAAGAAGGGAAAATGGGATTTTTAAATAATCAGAGAACCAAGTGGCCAGCACTGTAATATTAAAATCTACAAAAAAATTATACTTAGCAGCAAAATGAACAACGTACTGACCAATAAAATAAGTTCTAAATTGCCCTAAACTCATCAACTGTATTTTATAAATTACTGCACAAAGGATTATTTTGCTAAGAGTCACTGCTCTAAAGAGAATCTCAACTGAATATTATTCTTCTGTTTCTGGGAGAGAAAAATATTATTAAATAATTTTACTTTTCAAAAACCATCACTCCAACAGAAGAGTGACTTGATACTGTACCAGAGGTGAATCACAAAACTGAATTTTAAACATGAGTCTAGAGCATTCAACATTGTTTAGAAGTACTAAAGAAAGGAATTGTTGTAATTTTCCTTCTCCCCATCTCTTTGCACATAGAATTCTCAAGGGACAACGGGAGTTTGGTATTTTTTAATAAGCAATCAAGTATGAATTGACCATAATGCAAAAATACTGCTCAACATAAACTTCTTTGTGGCCTTTCAAAAGAAGTATGGATGAGCACCAGCCTTATCCATGTAAATACAGTAAGTAGGTAAAATACAGTTAATGAAAGTTCATAGAGTACTCATTACTTAATCTAGACATACACTAGAGCTTTAAAAAAAAATACAAAACTAATAATACTGCTGTAATTATCAGATAACAAGTAATCTATAATGTATTTCTACTATTTTCAAGGAAGCTGAATTAGAAAGAATAAAATCAAAGTTCATGTATTTTCCTACTTGAAATGATAATGAAATTGAATCAACTTTTTAAAAATTCCTCTCTATGAAACAGTATTTTTCAGGACAGCCAACTAACAACACACAGATGAATGTAAGTAAAATATAATGATCAGTGTATCTACAAAGTCTGCCAAACCAAATACCCAGAGATCTAAGTTTATGACTGAGGCCATCATATAAGTAACAAGTTATTATCAACTAAGTAACTCTAAATTGAAAAATTAAACACATCTTTACATTTCCTAAAACCAGCTGAAAAATATTTTTTTAAAAAAATATCGTATCTATCTTAAATTCATTGGATATTCAAATGTGGGGCTTGGAAATCCCACAACATAGATGGGGCATGAAAAAGACCTTATGGGACAAGCTAATTCAACCAGGGTGGCGAGGATGGGGAAAGGTAGCATTTAAACATGTGAAATCCATAACTGGAAATGAAGTTACACTGTTTGGAAGTCCACAAGGACATCGGAGGTGTCTGAATCTAAGAAAACCTTCATCTCAATCATGGGAAGACATGATAAGAGGAAAAATGTCCTGGGAAAGACCTTAATGCAGTTTATAACAGTATGTCCTACCGACAAGATATTGAGTTGAGGTGGGGTTCCAAAGGAGCCTTGGGAAAGTGAAACCTCTGCTTACCTGTTTTTACTGTGATCTGAAGAACTCAATAAAATCCTTAACAGTACACAAAATTGCAAAAGAAGATGAGATTTTTAAATAGTTAAAGCTCTAAGTGGTCAGGCTTCTTACCTGACCAGAACTTGGTCGAGATAAAAATTTATTTCTCATGGGGTAGGGAGGTCACATGCTCTAAGTAACTCAACACAGCTGACCTGAAAAAGCATCATGACCTAAGGCGCACGCTCTTGTCCTTCCCCAATGTTGACATCTCACGGTACCACTGCAGTTACACGTATTAACATTAAGCAGAGGAATGTACTTATATCAAAAGGACCACAAAGCAGGGCATGTTGACAGAAGGCAAATAACAGGCAGGACGAGCTGCTCTATCTGAACACAAGGATCCTATACATAGCCCAGATTCTCCATCTCATTCCTGTACCGCTGTTCAGACACCTTGCTTTTATGCTGCTTGCTCTCTAAATGATGCCGGAATTCCACCTCTTCGCCAGCCCCAACATTGCACATCGAGCAGTAAAACTGGCCACTTGGAGTAACGCACATGGCCAGATCACGCGGAATTCTCTGCCGAGAGCGGCGATTGAAGTACGGGCCTGCCAAAGCAAGAGACAAAAGTAATTTGTTCACTTCAAAATAGTCACTAAGTGAATGACAACAGTCTGATCAATCATCACTATAATTTGTATTTTTTAGTCATTATAAAATTCACAGATTCTTAGCTTTAAATAAATGTGAAGTTAATGGACTTTTTAAATTACAATTTTATACAGGTTCATCTAAAAGCTAATATGATTCTTCCAACTCTTGTCAAAAAGGTTACTGTACAGCCAAACCCAAATTCTAAATGACAATGTCTCTAAAAAGAAGGTACAGTTTTTAAAGTGATTTAATTTCGCAGCATTACATGGTTTAATAATTATGCCAACACTTTAATCCAAAAATTCTATTTCTAAGAATTATCCTAAGAAAATATTAAGAATTCTTGCATAAAGATTTATCAGTGAGGATATTTATTTCATCAGTATTTATTAAAGCTTTTTTGGAAGGATGTGAGAAAAGAAGAGTTCCAAAAATACAATTTAAAAAATTATGGTAAAAACTGCAATGGAAAACCATGCGGTCACTAAAAGTAATAAAAATATTTTAGTTACATGAAAATCCTATACAATTAAGAGGTAATATGCAAATTGACCATCACAACCTCACACAAGATGGCCACCCCCATGTGGTCATAAGATGGCCACCACAAGATGGCCGGCAGGGGAGGGCAGTTGTGGGCGATCAGGCCAGCAGGGGAGGGCAGTTAGGGGGGACGGGGCCTGCAGGGTAGGGAGGGCAATTGGGAGGGACCAGACCTGCAAGGGACGGCAGTTGGGGGCGACCAGGCCAGCAGGGGAGGGAGGGCAGTTGGGTGCAACCAGGCCTGCAGGGGAAGGAGGGGAGTTGGGGCAACTAGGCCTGCAGGGGAAAGGCAGTTGGGGTAACCAGGCTGGCAGCAGAGGGCAGTTGGGGGTGACCAGGCCTGCAGGGGAGGGCAGTTTGGGGTGACCAGGCCTGCAGGGGAGGGCAATTGGGGGTGATCGGGCGAGCAGGGAAGGGCAGTTGGGGGCGATCGGACTGGCAGGGGAGCAGCTAGGCGTCGATCAGGCTAGCAGGGGTGTGGTTAGGGGGAGATCAGGCTGGCAGACAGAAGCGGTTAGGGGCAATCAGGCAGGCAAGCAGTTGGGAGCCAGCAGTCCCAGATTGTGAGAGGGATGTCCCAGATTGGAGAGGGTGCAGGCTGGACTGAGGGACACCCCCCCTCCCGCTCCCAGTGCACAGATTTCATGCACCGGGCCTCTAGTGTGATTATAATATGCTATTAAGTGAAATAAGAATATCACAAAATATAATCACATTTCTATTTTAAAGAAGTATTATGTAGAAAGAGTGGAATGACATATGTAAAAATGTTGGTGGAATTATTAATCATTTTCTTTTATTCTTTTTACATAACTGACTCCTTAGGTTGGACCAATAACTTATTAATTTTATGCTTTCCTTTTCTACTATAATAAATAGTTGAGGCTTTCCTTAAAATATTGCTTTCACTTCATTCTACAAATTTAATATATTTTTATTGATGTTTGGTTCTAATATTTTTAATATTCTATATAATTTCTTCTTTGGCCTATGAGTTATTTAGAAGTGTTTTTAAATTTCTAAACAACTGGAAATTCTGTGTGATTTTTAAAAATATTTTTTTACTGACATCTCACTTATTCTCCAGTCAGAGAACATAGTCTAAACTACCTTCTGATCTAAAGTTTATTTCATCTAATTTTAATATTCCTATCTTAGCTTCCTTCATTTTAGCTAATTTTTAATCTAATTTTATAACCTCTGGGTTTTAACTGAGAATTTAGTAAATTTACACTTATTACAATTACTGATATATGTTTAGGCTTTTTACAACTATATTACATTGTTGTTTCTATCTGTCCCTATTTTCTATGCTTCTCTTACCTTTCCAATTAACTGTTTCCATTTGTTGTTTGTTTTACTATTCACATGAATAACCTACGCTGGTATGTGTATGCATTGGAGACCGGGGCAGAGGGAGGATGAGGGACTACTCAGTCCTACTTTCCCTCCTCAAGGTAATCATCCCTATAAACTAGTTGTTCTGAACTGAAGGTGTATACGTAGGAAGCATTTTCAAAGTACATGTATGTCTGGGTCCTACTCCAAATGTACTGACTGAAAATCTCTGAGTCCTGGTTCAAGCATGTGTATTTTATAACAACTCCCCAGGGCAATTCTAATTCACTACCCTGGTTAAGCACCACTGCTATAAAGCTTTTAATTTTCCTCAATATATATGGATTTAGCACAGTGCAACCGTAAACCAAATAGCTCATCTTTATAAGGGATTTTACATTCCTTAGCTGGAAAATACCAGAAGAAACATAAAGGAACCATAATAAAACATCTTAAAACATAAACTATAGTTTAAAATAAAAAATAAGTAGCCAAAACCGGTTTGGCTCAGTGGATAGAGCGTCGGCCTGCGGACTGAAAGGTCCCAGGTTCGATCCCGGTCAAGGGCATGTACCTGGGTTGCAGGCACATCCCCAGTGGGGGATGTGCAGGAGGCGGCTGATCGATGTTTTTCTCTCATCGATGTTTCTGACTCTCTATCTCTCTCCCTTCCTCTCTGTAAAAAATCAATAAAAATATATTTTTTAAAAAAATAAGTAATATACTAAATAGAAAATAAATAAATAATTGAGACCTGAAATAAACACCAGCTTGAAAAGCCACTAGACTAATTCAAACAAAGCAGCTTACCCCAAATTCTCAGGGCTATCTATTACCATTAAAAAAAGTAAAAATAAAGGAGACCATTTGCAGCAGTAGCCAAGGTATGTGGAAATTCACTGGATACCTGTATTATTCTGTACTGTATACATATTTCTCCTATTGGGCATCATTTTATATTCATTCCCTTCTTTCCGGGCCCGCCGTTGACCGGCCTCTGAGGATTCCCTGAAGAAAAGAAATTTTAAAAGAGTGAGACTTCTAAACAGGGATCCATTTCAACTCTTTCTCTCTACAGACACTCAGTCTCACACAACACTTTGGCCTCAGAGAAAACGGCAATACCTACGAGAATGAGTTACTCTGAGCTTCCGCCAGCCGCAGTCTCTTGGCGTGATTCTTCCCTTGATAGTGAGCCTGAGCCACAGCTGGAGAACTAAAGGAGGCATCACAGAGCTTACAGTAATCATTCTCTGTGGCCAGGATCACTCGGCCTCCCGGCTTAAAGGAGCCCATCTGACATCAAAGACATAAGAAACAAGGTTACAAAGAAAAATCTGGAGCTTATTTCCTTCTCCTCCTCCAAGTTCCTTCTAAGGCTAGGAGACACTTAGTCATGGTTTTGCAGGACAATCACCAATGTAACAAAATCATGAATGGCTCATTGCTATCTCCAATGAGGAATTTAAAAAAAAAAAACCCAGAATGGAAAATTTAAGGTAGTATAGGTAAAGGCTAAAATTGTATTATCAGAAAAAGTCAAGTCAGCCCAGAATCCATCCATAAGCATTTACTGATCACGTACAGTTAACAGGGCTTGCTACCTAATGCAGAAGTTATATACAGATATATATATACACACAAACCGCACAGTGAACGCCACAACATCAGCCCAGCATCACGTGTCTCACTCGTTCACTTTATGATTGGACATACGAGTAATTTAAGTTACAAACTCCATCACAGAACGAATTAAACTCTTAAGTCAAGGCCCCACTGTGTGTGTGTGTGTGTGTGTGTGTGTGTGTATTTTAAATGAGCCCCTGCTTAAATAGTCTACAAATTAGCTATAGATACAATATAATTAGGGGAAAATAATCAGCAGATCCAGCCAACTGTATTCAGGTTGGAAAACAATGAGTTAAGAGAAATCTAATATAGTGCCTGAAAGATAGTATGCACTCAAGAAATGTTATTGGGCTAATAAAAAACAACAAACTAGATTCTGTCTGGAGGAGAACAAAATATATATGAGTCTGGAAAGCATATCACATCAGGACCAGCTGAAAGAAAGAGCACTGTTTCACCTGGAAGGGAAGACCTTCTGGACATAGGAGATCTGCCTTCAAACATCACGAAGGGCTGTGCTCTGAAAGAAAGCTACGGCCGGCTGTTTGCCCCAAAGAGTGGAGCTGGCTGAAAACAGTCCCAGCAGAGAGCAGCCATCCAGTTCTAGAGCAGCCTTCAGGACTCAGTACTGTGACAACGACACCACCAGAAGATCATTCTGGGAACTTTCCTGTCCTCTGATTCTGTGTTTAACACATCTCATTTACCCCCACAAATTCTTGAGGATGGAGGAATAGCTGGTATTGCTATCCATACATTAAGTACCGGACAGCTGACATTCAGAAAAGTAAAATTATACCGTGATGAGTAGAGGTCTAAGATCAAAAAAAATTCTTGCCCCACCACATGTAACACCCTGGACAAGTTACTTAGCTTACCTGTGCTTCTAATAAACTTCCAGGTAAGACCGAGGTGGCTGGCCCATGGATTACTCTCAGAGTAATAAGGCCAATACCGCTAAATTACTGCAAGCATTCCATGAAGTCAGGGCCCAGGACAAGAATGAGGCAAGCAGGCACTTGCCATGGACACAAAATTTAAGAGAGCATCAAAAAAAACACCCAACAATCAAAAACAAATAATATTTTAATGGAATATTTTTATAAATGCAAAAAATCAATGAGGAACAAAATACCAAAATATTCAATAACAACAGGATCAGTAACTGCCATGCCAAGCCATAGAGCAGCCTGAGGCAAAAGGAAAATCAGTAATATTAATCCTATGTTTTTTAACCTTTCGTTCACCATTGAATTTTTTACATTAATTTTGAATTTTGAAAATAGTTATCTAGGCCCTGGCCGGTGTTGTTAAGTGGTTAGAGCAGGGGTCCTCAAACTTTTTAAACAGGGGGCCAGTTCACTGTCCCTCAGACCGTTGGAGGGCCGGACTATAGTTTAAAAAAAAAACTATGAACAAATTCCTATGCACACGGCGGCAGCAAAAACACCCGGCGGGCCAGATAAATGTTTTCGGTGGGCCACATGTGGCCCGCGGGCCGTAGTTTGAGGACCCCTGGGTTAGAGCACTGGCTCATGCACTGAAGGGTCACAGGTTCAATTGCTGGTCAAGGGCATCTATCTGGGCTGCAGGTTCAATATTCAGCCCCGGTTGAGGTGTGTTAAGAGGCAACCAATCGTTGTGTCTCTCTCGCATAAATGTTTCTCTCTCTCTCTCTCTCTCTCTCTCTTTCTCTCTCCCCACCTTCCACCACCCTCCTTCTATCCCTTCCACTCTTCCTAAAAATTAATGGAAAAAATATCCTTGGGTGAGGATTAATAATGGCAAAAAAGTAAATAAATAGTTATCTTTGACTACTGAGATTTTAGTCTTCCTCTTAAACTTTATGCTGAAATGTAATGCATCCCTCTCCCCATCCTAGTCCCAGCCCTGAATGAAACAATGCATGAAAAGTGCTTAGCAGAGTACCTGGCATAGTAAAGTACTCAATTAGACTTATTATTTATGACCATTGCATTGTTCTAAAGACAAATAATACTTCAAGACAGATTAAGGAGTAGAATCCATATGTCAGAGGATGTTAAAGTACAGGAATACCTTGCTTGAAACACCTGCTCTATCATTCAAAGAGTAAACAAAACTCTGCTTTCAACCAGAAAGTGTTTCTACAGGTTCTCTGGACAGAAGTTTAAAAAAAGAAGAAGAAGAAGAAGAAGGGGGAGGGCATGCAATCTCAAGAAATTGATCTTAATAGAAGGCAAAATATAAATTAAATGGGATTAACTGCAATCCTATATAGTAAAGAGGCAATATGCAAATTGACCATCACTCCAACACACAAGATGGCAGGCAGGAGAAGGCAGTTGTGGGCGTTCAGACCAGCAGAGGAGGGCAGTTGGGAGGGACCAGGCCTGCAAGGGAGGGCAGTTGGGGGCGATCAGGCCTGCAGGGGAGGGCTGTTAGGGGTGACCAGGCTGGCAGAAAAGGGCAGTTGGGGGCAACGAGGGCTACCAGGCCAGCAGGGAAGGGCAGTTGGGGGTTACCATGCCTGCAGGGGAGGGCATTTAGGGGCAATCGAGCCAGCAGGGGAGGGCTGTTGGGGGCAATCGGGCCAGCAAGGGAGCAGTTAGACGTTGATCAGGCTGGCAGGGGAGTGGTTAGGGGGTGATCAGGCTGGCAAGCAGAAGCAGTTAGGGGCAATCAAGCAGGCAGGCGAGTGGTTGGGAGCCAGCAGTCCCGAATTGGAGAGGGTGCAGGCTGGGCTGAGGGACACATCCCCCTATGCATGAATTTCGTGCACCGGGTCTCTAGTAAAGATATAAACGTTTAAACAATCTCTTGCTCTATTCAGGGTTTGTTGGCTTTTATTCTAGCTTAGCCTAGACCAGTGATGGCAAACCTATGACACACATATCAGAGGTGACATGCGAACTCATGTTTTTGGTTGATTTTTCTTTGTTAAATGGCATTTAAATATACAAAATAAATATCAAAAATATAAGTAAGTCTTTGTTTTACTATGGTTGCAAATATCAAAAAATGTCTATATGTGACATGGCACCAGAGTTAAGCTAGGGTTTTCAAAATGCTGACACGCCGAGCTCAAAAGGTTCGCCATCACTGGCCTAGACTCAGGGTCATCTAAGCCTGGATTTTGAGAAATGCATAGAGAAAGACTCATGAAACAATATTCATTTCATCATTTCATACATTACAACCAAAGCATGAGAAATCTCAAGGTCGTGGATTTTGGCATGCATTAAATCCAGCCCTGGAGTTCAAGGAGTCAAAAGCACCCAATGGGACCTTTCAGGGGTATTTGCCCAATTGTACCTTGATGAGCACATGGATGACAAATTTCATCCATGGCCATTTGTGCATAGGACAGCTTCCACCCTGCCACATGTCTCACCTGTGGAGGGACTGGAACAGCTGGCGTGGCCACAGGTTCTACCACATTGTTCATTCTGGCAGGAGGAGGACAGCTGTTTGCTGCATAGTAATTTCTGAGTTTCTTACCATGATTTTTACCCTAGAAGTAAAATGAAATGGGTAATCACCATGGTGAAAATTTGTCAAACGGAATTAATATATTCATTTTAAAAAAAAACACAAAAAAGAAAAAAACCTACAAACAATACTAACTACATTTTATTCTTTCAGATATGCCACACTAGGGTAAATAGACCACTACTAGATTTGATGACTTGGTCTTAAAGTAAATGTCTATTCTTTGGTTCTAACAGGATGATTACATTTATCTGGGAACGATAAGGGAACAAAGCCAAAAGAAATTAATTTCCTATATATTTTAGAAAAGTATTACATTTTACAGCCATCTGTGTCCTTCCCAAACGTGTTGCCTTTCCTACGCCACTGCCCAAATATAAATTTCATAATACTCTGATCTAATCTACTTTATAAGTCTGTGACAAAATGGATAATCCAATTATTTTTACAGACATAGCTCTTACAGAGTAGCTTTTTACTTTGCGCATTAGATCATTTGCTGCTCACAAAAATCCCGTGAAAGGAACTTGTTAATATTATCCACATAGGACAGCTGAAGAGCCATGATCCAGAGTGTGGGGACCTGCCACCAACACCCAACATTCAACAGGGCCACGCAGTGCAGCAGAGCTCGAGGCAGGCCTTCCGAGTCCAAAACAAGGCCCTGGTCCACCACAGCATGATGGCTGCAGATGCACTGTGAACCTCTATTAAAATGGATTTTATTTGCTTCTCTCATTGTGTTTCCTTTAAGTTATTATTCACATGATTATTCACATGACTATACTCCTTAGAACTGCTGCAAATTGGTGGGAAGGGTCAGTGATCTAAAAGCATCCTAAATGAGGAGGGGAAAGTATATTATTCTTTAAACTACTTTGTAAAAATTAAACTTGTAGGCATTTATTTACCACCTATTATATGCTAAGCTTTACAGGAATTAGAGTTAGCACACACTCTAGAGGATGTGCTAAGTTCTACCTTCTGACCACTCACCATGGTTGCAGTGACTTCCATGGGGTCACCGAGCCAGTGGTGATACCTGTGCCTTCATCATTTCATCATATTCTAACTCTAAGCAGCATGATCCAATTGACGCTCTCTCCTTCTATTGTCTTCTATGATTCCCTCTCACACCCCTACCTCTCCTTCTCTAAATGCTATGGTGTCCAAAGCCCTACCCTCAGTTCTCTTCTCTATCTACACTCAAACTCTCAGTTACTTTATCCAGTCTCATAGCCTTAAAATATAATGACTAAGTTGCTAACTCCAAAAACTATCTATCTCCATCCCTGTTATAAACTCAATGTCTGTGTTCCGCCAAACATATACAGTATTGAAATCTAATCTCAATGTGATTGTATTAGGAGGTGATTGGGTCTTCAGGGTGGAGCCTAATTAGCGCCCCTTTATGAAGTATACCTCACCCTCCACCTCCCATGTGGGAATATAAGCCGGCCATCTGCAATCTGGAAGAGGGTCCTCACCAGAACCCAACTGTGCTGCACCCTGATCTCAGCCTTCCAGCCTCCACAACTTTGAGAAATAAACATTCACTGTTTAAGCCACCCGGTCTCTGGTAATTTGTTATAGCAGCCCCAACAAACTAAGGCCATCCTTGACCTTCAGAGCCACCTATACAAATGACTTCCTGCCATTGACACTTTGCAGTCTTAAGAGGCATGTCCAACTTAAAATATCTAAAAAATAACTTCTGGTTCCTCCCTCACAGAACTCTCTCATCGCTGCCGTCACCACTAAGTCATCCACATGTCAGTAAATGGCACTCAAAAAAGACCAGGGATCCTTTTCTTGATTCCCTCCCTCCTTAAAACCAACACGTCTAATCCACCAGCCAGCCCTATCTGCCTACCTTCAAAATATATCCTAAGTCATGCCACTTCTTTCCATGGACACTACAAATACCACAGTAATCCAAGCTACCAACATTTTCTACCTGCAGCAAGAACTCCTTCCTGGTTTCTGCTCTCACTCTGTCCTCCTAATTCTCCTCATACCAGCTAGAGTGGTAATTCCAGACATAAATGAGATCATGCCACTCTCTCACGTAGAATCTTCCAATCGTTTCCCACTACACTTAAAATCGACACATCTTACCCATAAGAGCCCACAGGATCAGACCCTGCCCGCTTCTCAGATTTTATTTCATACAGCACCCCTTCCCCCAGCTCATTATACTCTGGCCTCACTGGCCTTCCTTCTCTTCCTAAAACATACCAAATTCATTCTAGCTCTAGAGCCTTTGTACTTGCTGTTCCTTCTGCCTAGAACAGCTGTGGGCAAACTACGGCCCGCGGGCCAGATCCGGCCAGTTTGAAATGAATAAAACTATTGAAAAAAAAGACCGTACCCTTTTATGTAATGATGTTTACTTTGAATTTATATTAGTTCACACAAACACTCCATCCATGCTTTTGTTCCGGCCCTCCGGTCCAGTTTAAGAACCCATTGTGGCCCTCGAGTCAAAAAGTTTGCCCACCCCTGGCCTAGAATGATCTTCTTTCAGCAGCATGGCTGGCTCCTTCTCATCTCTCAGGTCTCAAATCAAGCAGCAACTCACTCAATCTGAAGTTAATGCCCATCCCCACCTACACCCCCTCCCTCCCCGCCCCCATACACACTCTCTTTCCATCACATTACTACATTATGTGTCTAAAATAATATTATTTACTTGTTTTCTCTCTTTTCTACTCTCTGGAATGTAGACTCCATGGAAAATAAGAACCCTGTCTATCTCGTTTACTGTTCTAGCCCAATGTCTACAACAGTTTCTAGCCTATAATAGGCAACAAGTAAATATTTGCTCGATCAATGAATCAAGAAGTATAATGGAGATAACAAAGAAGGAAGAACACAGAGAAGGAATTTCTTACTTCCTCCTGAAGGTGTCAGATATGACCTCCTTGAAAAAGCAACATGTAAGTCATCTTTTAAAAGGAACAAAAGTTTAACAGGCAGCTAAGGAGTGAGGAGGAAGAAAACTGCGAACAAAGGAAATGGTCTGAACAAAGGCCCCTCCTGCTGGAGAGATGGTCTTCAAGATCCTTTAGAGAAAAGGTA
>NW_006295391.1:1576928-1578303 GCF_000327345.1 Myotis davidii | reverse complement strand
ATCCTTAGTGGTTCTGGCCTTGACACAGAACTTGGACTTTAGAGGCAGCAGGGGACCACTGAAGAACTTTAAGCAAAGTCGTGGCATGACTGGATTGCATTTGATAAAGATTATCCTGGGATCCGCATGGGGATAAATTAGAGTGAATTGAAGCCAGAAGCTGGGAATATAGAGAAGAGAGCCAAAGACAAATCCCCAGGACACTAACATATAGAAAGCAGTAGAGAATGAGGATCCAGAAAATGAGGGGAGACTGCTTGGCCTATGAAGTAAGATGAAAATCAAACAAGTGTGGTATCATGCAAGCCTAGAACAAGTTGATTCAAAAGAAGAGTGTAGTTAAATACATTATAACCCAAGAACTCTACTTCCAGGTATTATCAAACGGAAACCACATCTAAGGAGATTTTTATAACAATGTTCCTAGAAGGACTGTTTGTAACAACTGAACAGTGAAAACAAACTGTCTGTCTACAACATAATGGGTAAATTGTAGTCTATTCAGACAATGGAATACTTGAATGATTGGCAACTTGAATGATTCTCCTAACAAAATGTTGAATAAAAAGAGTAAGTTGCAGAAAAAGATACTTAAGAATAATCTTTTTAATACGGAGGTTAAAAACATTTTTTAAAAAAACCACTACATTTTATATAGGAAAACACATGTAGCGAAAGTACAAAACAAGTGTGGGAACAAGAAATACCAATCAGTATAGTGACTACATCTGGGAGCACAGGAAGGAATTGGGGGGTGAGGGGGAGAGAAAGGTGCTCTTCAAATGATTTGATGCTTTTCATTCTTTTAATTAGAAGGCAAATACACATGTACATTATATAAACAAGAGTGGTTCACTAGGTCAAATGCTACTGTCGGATCAAAACACAGAGGTTAATGAGTTAATGCTTGGATTTGAAAAGGCAGATCAAGACTAAACTTGCTAAGAACCATTTCAGTAGCACAGTGAGGGATTAAAGGCGTGTGAGTAGCTTAAGGAGACAATGGGGGTGTGAAAGTGAAGATAACCAGTACAGGCAACTTTTAGAAGAATTCTACTATGATGTGGAACAGAGAAATAGAGTATAGAGTTAGCAGGAGAAACGGATCAGTGAAAGATTTTTTTAAATATAAGTTGTCTTTTCATTTTTTTGCATGTATCTGTCCAATTTTCCCAACACCATTTATTGAAGAGACTGTCTTGACTCCATTGTATGCTCTTGCCTCCTTTGTCAAATATTACTTGAGCATAGTAGTTTGGGCTGATTTCTGAGTTCTCTATTCTATTCCATTGGTCTATATGTCTGTTCTTGTGCCAGTACCAGGCAGTTTTGAGAATAGTGGCTTTGTAATAGAGCTTGATATCTGGTACTGAGA
>NW_006295391.1:1558951-1574997 GCF_000327345.1 Myotis davidii | reverse complement strand
GGGGGAGAGATCAACCAAAGGACTTGTATGCATGCATATAAGCCTAACCAATGGACACAGACACCAGGGGAGTGAGGGTATGAGTGGGGGGAGTGGGGGAAACGGGGGGATAAGGACACATATGTAATACCTTAATCAATAAAGAGAGAGAAAAAAGATAAGTTGTCTTTAGTCTACTTTGCATGACAACAAGAGGAAGTCAGAAAAACCCCCACAGATGATGCAGAAGCGAAAGCATGGCTGCAAGAGCACAATCCATGAAAAGGCAGAAGAGGAGGTGCACAGGACTAAGAGGGGTGCACAGTACTGAGGTGCACAGTACTTAGACAGTATCAGTTATTTTATTTTCATAGTAGTATCCACAGTACCATTCTAGCTGACACTGCATCCATAACATAATGATAATATTAGCAACTACAAGTTGTTGAGCACTTAATGTGAATTACATTGTTCTAAACAATTCATAAATATTCTCTTATTTAACCTTTGTGAAATCTCGATTATTTTGGTATAATTATTATTCCCATTTTACATGTGAGGAAACGAAGCTCAGAGAGTTAAAAACTTGCCAAGAGCTTCCAGATAGGTAGGCTGCCTAGATGTACATCTCTCCACATATCTTCTATGAAGAACGGCAAGAAAAACAAATAAACTACACAACAATCATGTGCTCCACATAAGTAGACACCACAGAATGTTCAGACTTCAAAATAACTGTAGGCAAAAAAGAAAAAACATCAAATCCAGTGAGCAATCACTTGTGCTCCTTGCATAAGTCTCCACAGTAAGCAAGAACAGCCTGACAAAAACTGCAAGAAAGAGAGAAGAGGGGCCTAGCGGAACAAAATGGGTTTATAACTACCACCAGAAAAAGTAAGGCCCATGAGTTTGTAGACACTAAAGCAAGACCCAGGCATTGACCACAGGAAAGGAACTTTGATGTACACATGATCTGAAGTGGCTTCATCCAAGTGGCTCTGGAGGAGAAAGGGGCAAAAAGGAAGGGAGTGAAGGACACCCTTTGGCTACTGGGAAGTAAGTTGGAAAAGAAACAAAACAGGAAAACCTAGCATCCTGCAAAACAAAAAGAGCAAAACAAAAATCAGAGGACATATAAACCCTCCCTTGAAAACACACACACACACACACACACACACACACACACACAAAATTAAGTTATTAAGGAACTAGATTTGCTGCAGTGACAGAAGAGATTTCCAATGAATTAAGGATCTCATAAGCCACCCAAAATCCAAAAAATGAACACATGAAAACTAATCAAGTCTACATAAAATCACTAACAAAAAAATCAACACATCTGAGCAAATGAAACCCCCCCAAAAAAAACATAAAATAGAAGAAAACCATTAAGAAAACACTCCAAATTGAATTAAATATATTAAAGAATGGAGTGTTTTCTTAATGGTTTTCTTCTATAAACAAGAACTTGGGTATGTTAAAAATCACTTTGAATCAGATATTCAACATGTACAAAGAAAAATAGGCAAAACATAGTGAAAATTAAAAGAAGGGTAATTAAACTCAGGAAGAAGAGTAAGATAATCATATCAAAAAATAAGGAATAAACACAAGCACCAGAGAAGAGTAAACATAGATGAAAATGTAATAACGGTCATAGAAGAAAAACAAAAAAGACTCAGAAAAATAAAAATAACAAGAAAAAATTTAAAGGGTCAGAGAGGATATAAAAGACAAGTAAAGAAGGAATAATTTATGTAAAACTGGAGTCTCTGAAGAAGTAAAACAAAACAATCAAGCGGAACTAATATTTAAAAATATAACTGTCCAAATTTGTCTAAAATTGTCCAAAAAGTTTACCAGATATCTGGTTGGTAGGTTTGTTTTTCACAGGGATATTGATGTGAACTGAGGGAGGGAGAGAGAGAGGGAGAGCAGGACAGAGGAAGGGAGGGTGCCTTAAAGTGTTTTGTGGATAAACCCAGATTTCTCACTATCAAAGAAGGTAAACATTAAGAACAGATGAAAGTTAGAATAGCATCAGTCAATAAATGCTAAAATCACTGAGTAAAAATATGATGAGAAATAAGACATCTGCATAGTCTTAAAGTATCTCCCCATATGACAAAAGCACAAGACAAAAAAAATGGTAACTTTACAAAGGAGAACCCTGGCAGGCACCCCCTCCCTCACCCAGTGATCAAAGTCAACAGCACCAGTGATACAAAATATACACGTATGTCCCTCCTGATATGATGCATTGGGAAGGACACAATAAATATAACTTCTGTGGTATTTTGGGGGAAAACACACACACATAACCTAAATTTAATCATAAGAAAACTCAGAACATAAAAAGGAAAGAAAAACTAAACCTGTCCTGATTAAAGGAGATATAATAACTACATGTAAAATTTCATCCTGGTTTGGATCCCTGGAACCAGAAAAAGGACATCAGTAGGTAACTGGTGAAATGTGAATAGTCTGTAGATTACATAATATTGTTTTCAGTGTTAATTTCCTGATTTTGATAATTGGGGAATTGGGGGAGGTGCCTGCATGAATTTTTTGTACTATTTTTGGAACTAGTTTGTAAGTTAAAAGTTACTCAAACTAAAAAGTCAATAAAACAAAACTTGCCCAAAACCACAAGTAGATGGCAGAGCTGGGGACAATCTGGCTCCAGAGCCCATGCCATCATGCTCCACCTGACCCCAGGACAACTCAACTGTATTAAAGAGTGTCTCAGGCACCAGAACATTCTGTTCTCAATGTCTTACACATACTAACTCATTATCGTCACCATCTTTTCATGAGGCATAGAGAAGTTAAGAGATATTTCCAATATTATACATCTAGTAAGTAGTAAGACTACAATCTGACCCCCAAGCCCATGATTTCATGTTCATACCTAATATCCTATAAAATAGATGCTAGAAAATGTAACAATAAGAAATCAAGAGATTCTTTAATATTAAAGATATGAGTGTCCAAAATTTTTAAAAATCAATACAGGGTTAGAATTCTAGAATACCTCTCAGAAAATTTAAAAAAAAGAAATCAAGGAATGATAAAAGAGAGAAGAGATAAGCAATACAAAGAATCCACCCTGCTAGTCCAAGATAGGCCTAATAGAATTACCTGGAAAAAGAGAGAAGATATAGAGAAGAATATTATTGAAGAAACAGTATCAAAGGAAATTCCCCACAGCTCAAGAGAAAGAGGAGTAGGCAAACTGACAGGATCTACTAATTCTAACCAGGACCAATGAAAGAAGATCCAGACCTAGACACATCTATCACTGTGAAATTCAAGGTAACAAGGATAAAAAGGAGAGACTAAAAGCTCCCAGAAAAAAGAAAGAAAGAAAAAGAGAAAAAAAGAAAGAACCAAAATTAAAGTAGGTCACCCACAAATTTGTCAAATATAAAGGCACAATGCAAACATTTCAGATATACAAGGGCTCAGAAAAATTTATTTCCCAAGTACTCCCTCATTTTATTTTTAAAGAAATGTGTTGTAATACATTTATATTTATTCCTTCTTCCTCTGTAATGTAAAGATGTACTCAAACAAAATAAGATTTTTAAAAAACCACATACATGTCTATTTAGAAAAGAGTAGCCCAAGTGAGAGAGCAAGGAAGACAAGTCCAAAATTGAGGGCCACGCAGCAAATCAGAGGGCAACCAATTGAAAATGGAGCAAGTAGAAAGGCTGGTAATAAAAGGGCATTCCACACAATAGACAGCGTGATTGAGAGTTTGAAGGGGAAAATGAGGATATGGTAATGATATATTGTGTAAGAACAAAAAGGAAAAAAAAGAAAGGCAATGACAAACTCTAGGAAATGCAGAAAGCTACACAAGTCATAATCCAAATGTGAAACTAGTCCAAATAAGAACAGAAAATCAGTGGGTTTCATGACGACAAACGAAATGGATTGTAAGCAATAAAAATATATATATCATAAAGCTAGTAAATGGTTTTTTCAAAAGGCATAAGATTCAACTACCCTGTCTGTGGTCTAGCCACTCTCTGTCTCACTGCTTCACTAATAAACTCTCCTTCACATTAAACTCTAAAAAAGGCGTAAGATTCTTCTCCCTATTTTTAAAAAAGTATCAGAAACTCAAGGAAAAAAAAAGACTATTTCCAAGTTATAATCCACATAGGAAGTAAACCAAAATAGATTTTGAGCAACTGGTGGCATTCAAGAAAGGATTATCCGTCCGAACATCTCTTTCGAGGAGCATGAAATTGACAAGAAAAAAATTCTATGATGCCTTAATTTAAATTACAGCAGGTCAGTGGGTGGAAAGAAGAGAGGAAAGGCCAATCAGTTAATAGCTGTAGGCTAAAACCCACACAAGACGACTTACATTTCTGAGTGCATATTGAAAATTAGAATTAACATCCTGGTGGCTATTTCCACAATTATTTAAAGAGGACAGCCAGGCACCACCAACCACTAGGTACCTTGGCTTCTTGCCTACATGTGAACTTTACAGACTTGCCTACCACCAACCCAAGAAGAGCAAACACTCTTCCTTATGGTCTACGTACTTATCCCAGAACTAGCACCACTTCACCCTCTCCCACCCCCTTTATCTACAGCCAGTGTAACTTCAACTGACATTTTTCTTCCCCGAATTCATTGTGTGAAACAGCCCCTTCAAACCCAGAATGGTGGTCACACTGTCTTCTCCATCTAGCCCTGCTACAAGTGGTGTAGACTGCTTACCCCTAGCACCTGGTCCTTTTTCTGGCTAGTGTGTGGCTCAAGCTAGACTGTGAACATTTTCATTTAACAGAATCATAACATTGGAAACACAGAGTAGGAAACGGCTTCATAGAGAACAGTATCTCCCTACTGTTATTAATACAAAAGCTGAACGTGGATGTTCAACAATTGGAATCAACCTACCAACAGAGCAAGAAAAATCAACCTACCAACAGAGCAACTAAAAATGTGATCAACCTTGACAGTGTCAAACTAACACTACAGTCAACCCAAGATGGGAGGTAGAAAGGAGACTAGGGAAGAAAAGGTAGGGGATGGGTGAGAAAGGGAAAGGACATGATTACAGCTTTTCATTAGAAGTGCTTTGATCTACAGGTGTTATTTTGAGTGAAATAAGAATTGTAAGGAGGCAAATTACCAGTGGCAAATGCTACAAAGAGGTCAGGTGAAAATGAGCTAGATTTGGCTAGAAGGGGCCATTTCATTAGAATACTGGAATGGAAACCGGAGTGCAGTGGGCTGGGGAACGAAAGGGAAATGAAGACCCACAGAGGACAATTATACCCGGCAGAGCTCTAAGGATGGGAGGGAAGAAGAGAGAGGAAGCTAACAGGAGACACTAAAAGGAAAGGGAAGGTTGCTGTTGCTATTTTATGTATACAGAAAAAAGCTTAAGCCTGCTTTTAATTTGATCAAGGTGGAAAAGTGATGACAGGTGATGAAATACAGAGTACAGAGTACAAATCACCCTTGTCTGGAAGAAAGGCTAGCTATTATTTAGAAATAAGAAAAGAGGTAGGGGTGGATTGGGATGGCAGGCAGGAGGCTGGTGAGACCAGCTAACAGCATGGTCAGAGAGAGCTTCTGTCCCCGAACGAAGTGTATTTTGACCATCTCAGTCCTCTGCAAGTTCATTTAGAGAACAATCAGATAGGAGAAATTTTAAAACATAAAAACTAGGTGAGATTAAAGTTGCAGAGCATGCCACCTAAACCTGAGTGATCAACGTTAATATGTATGTGCCAAAATCAGTACTTTAAATTTGGGGGTAACATCTAATTACACTCCCTGAATTATGAATTATGAGCGCTACACTCAGCACCATAATGCTAGAACTACTTTTTTAACTGTGTTCTTTCTTTCTAATGAACCTAAAACAACAGGTCATTTGGCTACCAAACATTACAAATAGAAGTCGATGTTTATGACAAATTTTAGAAATGTACTTTGAGTAACTAGTACTTTTTGAAATGAATATGCAAATTAGCAGAGAAATTAGCTGGCTTTCTTTTAAACTGCGGATGCCTTAGCAAAATTTACCCATGCTTTTTGCTTTCTTAAAATTTTTGTTAATGACCTTCCAGTCTAAAGTGGTTCTTTGTCCATGTTTTTATGCTGCTGAAAGTGTTGTGTTACTCCATACCAGACCTGCCTTAAGTAATCTGGAGCCTACAGATTTTAATATAATAAAGACATGTGTTTCCTCCAAAGGTTTTATTTTAAATTAAGATATAACTAAAGCCATAATTTTGGGACTGCAAAAATAGGTAACCTTATTAAAAAGAAAAGGACAGCTAAGGGTATTTTGAAGCAGACTGACCGGTTTAAAAAGTTCTGGAAATAAAACTAAATCTGTGGTGATGACAGACACACATGGGTACTGCTAAGGCAGCCCCAGCCGGGGAACACCAGCATGCCAGGGAGAGACGGTGGTGAGCTTCAGGGGAAGTACTTATTGAGCAGTTTCCACTGTTACTGGAACATGATACAATCCGGACTTTAGTGTAACACTGTTCAAACCAGACTGCGGATTGTTTACAATACCCTGGGCAATTTGAAACTTTGTGATTTCAACAGTGGCATCAACTAACTAGAATGTTTTGGGTAATGTGAGCACAGTGATTTAGCACATCCCAAATCACAGTGATGTATGCCTGGCGTCTTAAACAGGCTACCACCACTGACCCCTTTCATCTCACACATAACTGAAATAATGAATTGCAGTCTTGGGACAACTCTATATTAAAAATTACAAAGAAGGTTTTTAAAGTGGAAATAAAACTTCACTTTCATCATCTCATCAACCCACCTTATTCTATTAGCCCACAACCACTGCATTCTGCCTATTCCAGGTTCTGGTAAGCCTTACTCATTGGTCTTACTCTTGCCTTTAGGAGTCTTTTTTAATCACTGCCTGTTTATTTTTTCAGTTGATTTTCTTATTTTTAAATTACAGTTGACATTTTATAATATTAGTTTCAGGTGTATAACACAGTGGTTAGACATCTATATACCTTACAAAGTGTTCCCCCAGATAAGTCTTATACTCACCTGACACCATGTATAATTATTACAATATTATTATGTTCGCTATGCTGTACTTAACATCCCCATGACTATGTTGTAACTGCCAAATTGTACTTCTTAGTCCCTTCACTTTTACCACCCAGCTCCCCAACCCTGCCCACCCATCTGGCAACCATAAGCTTGTTCTCTGTATCTATGAGTTTGTTTTGTTTTGTTTGTTTGTTTTAGATTCCACATATAAGTGAAACCAGACA
Organism: Myotis davidii; assembly: GCF_000327345.1. Lineage (NCBI taxonomy): Eukaryota > Metazoa > Chordata > Mammalia > Chiroptera > Vespertilionidae > Myotis > Myotis davidii. The sequence goes on along the minus strand of NW_006295391.1, from coordinate 1,567,714 downwards.
GTACTTGTCTTTCTCTGTCTGACTTTATTTCCCCTGACCTTTACCTTCTAGGTCCATGTTGTTACAAATAGTAAGAACTTCATTCTTTTTCATGGCTAATATTCCATATACCACATCTTCTTTACCCATTTGTCTTTTGACTGGAACATTTAATGCATTTATATATAAATAAATTATAGATAGGTATGTAGTTACTGCCATTTTATTGTTTTTTATTTTTCATTTTTATTGATTTTAGAGAGAGAGGAAGGGAGAGGGATGGAGACATAGAAACATCGACGAGAGAGAAATATTAATTGGCTGCCTCATATACGACCCTACTGAGGATTAAGCCTGCAACCCGGGCATGTGCTCTGACCAGGAATCAAACCAGGGACCTCTTGGTTCATAGGTCGATGCTCAACACTGAGCCACACCAGCCAGGCTGTTTTAATTGTTTCTGTGGTTCTTCGCTATTCCTCTCTTATTATCTTACACTCTTCTTTTGTATGTTGTTGGCTTTCAGTAGTATTGTGTTTGGATTCCTTGTATATCTCTTGTGGATGTTTGCTTTGTGGTTACCATGTGATTCATATGTACCATGCTATGCTTATAGCAGTCTATTTTAAGTTGATGGTTGTTAAATTCAAATACATTCCATAATCACTACCATTTTTACTTGTCCCATATTTATGTTTTTGTCATTATTTTTTACTTCTTTTGTGTATACTACTAGTATGTTTTGAGTATCCCTTAATTTACTGTTGTAATTACACATTATCTTCCTACATTTTTGACCTTTTAACCTTTGCACTAGCTTTAGTGTTGGTTGATCAATTGCTTTTATTATGTGTGGGCCTTTGTTAGTGAGAATTCTTTTTTCTTTGTGATATTTTCTTATTCATATTTTTTTTCTGCTTCTTAAAAGAACTAGTCAGAAATGACGAATAGAACAACTGAAATGAAGTATACATTAGATGGAATCAACAGCCGATTAGAAGGCGCAGAGGATCAAATCAGATATTTGGAAGGCAAGATAGCAGAAAACATCCAATAAGAAGAAAAGAAAAAAGAGTCCAAAAAAATGAAGATACTTTAAGTGACCTCTGGGACACCATCAAGTGTAACAACATTCAAATCAAAGGGATACCAGAAGGAGAATAGAGACAACAAGAAATTGAAATCTTATTTTTAAAAATAATGACAGAAAACTTCCCTGATTTGGTAAAGGAAATAGACATAGAAGTTCAGGAAGCACAGAGTGTCCCAAACAAGAAACTCAAAGAGGTCCACACCAAGACACACTATAAATAAAATGTCAAAGTTTAAAGACAAAGAGAGAATCCTAAAGGCAGCAAAAAGAAAATACTCTTTGTAATACTTTAAGCAATAAAAAAAAAGAAGAGAAAAGAAAAGCAGTTACCTACAAGGGAGCTCTCAGGAGACTGTCAACTGATTTCTCAGCAGCAACTTTACAGGACAGAAGGGATTGGCACAAAATATTCAAAGTGATGAAAAGCAAGGACCTACAACCAAAATTACTCTTCCCACCAAAACTATCATTTAGAATCAAAGCGCAGATAAACAGCTTCCCAGACAAGAAAAAGCTGAAGGAGTTCATCACCACCAAACCAGTATTACAAGAAATGTTAAATGGGACCTTTAATAATCACTGCCAGTTTGTCATACCTTTTGTGTAGCCTTTGACGCATCTTTCCAGCTAACATTTCTATGCTTTCCTTCTATGTTGATTCACCCATGCTCTGTTTATTATTCTGATTCTCTTTGATCCACATTCTCTCGTCTTGAGCATTTCTGTCTTGTTGAAATCCAGATCTTACTTCTAAGATTAGCTTTCTTTTCTGCTCTCCTAATGAACTTGCTCTGCACTTTTATATATTAACTGCTCGCCTTGTCTCTCTAAAAAATATTTCCCTCTTTAAGAAATACCAATAACATTGGTTTCTTTCAAATCTTTGCTTCTACACTCTTAGAAACATGCTAGTATTACACACAAACTTTTCATTTTCTATTAGATTCTACTTGCTACTTCTTTATGTTAACTCTAGTTCTTGACTGCTTAAATTGTCCTCTGTGATAGTCTGTCCTTTCTCTTCCAACTTTTCTACTTCATAATTCTGATTATTGAGAAATTTACCAAAATTATACTTCCTTTTTCCTACGTTTTCTAATTTATGTATTCACTGTATGACTGACAGAGCTGCAATTACATATAATCACTAATGTTGTCAACTAAAAAGTTCAGAGCACACTATACAAATATAGACTAAATTTTTAAAAAAACTGATTAAATGCTGATTCTGTTTACCAACTTTAAACCTTATAATTCAATGACCCTGCTCAAACTGATCTCAGAAGCATCCATTACTGTCTACAGAGATACAAAATGATATTAGGAGGGGGGGAAAGGCGGGAGGTATAGGTATAATCCATGCACACAGGTTAAATGACACACTGTTCAAGAGTTTTCCCTCATAAAAGTGAACAAGTCTTCTTTAAAGGCTTGGGTTTTGCTTCCAAGTTAATGATTTAGTAGGGACTTTTACAGCTAAAATTCAAAAGTTTAAAACCCAGGTTTGATTTTTCAAAGTAAGTCTTAGGCTATAAACTGAACAATCCCCCAGAATGAATGAAGAGGAAAACTAACACTGAATTTTAGGTTTTAGATGGATCATCCTAACAGACTCCACTTGAATGATAAAACAGGCAAAGGAAGACCCTGTATCAAATCAAGGTGGTGGGAACTGGCACACAGAGGGAATGAGAGCGGGGATTGGGGCAAGGGGAAAAAATCCTATATAATAAAATCCTAGTATGCAAATCGACCTAACGGTGGAACTTCAGGTCGCTATGATGCGCACTGACCACCAGGAGGCAGATGCTCAACACAGGAGCTGCCCCCTAGTGGTCAGTGCGCTAGAAGCCAGGCTCACAGCTGGTGAGTGGAGTGGCGGTGGTGGGAGCCTCTCCCGCCTCCACAGCAATGCTAAGGACCCCTTGGCAGACATCCCCAGAGGGGTCCCGGACTGCGAGAGGGTGCAGGCAGGGCTGAGGGACCTCCCCCCATCCCGGTGCATGAATGTTGTGCACTGGGCCTCTATTATAATTATAAAACCAGAAGATGTCTTTATGAACCAATGATGACATGTGCCGAGATCTGAGAAATCTAATTAACTCAACACTCTGCACCTGAGGGAAAAACAAACCCAAACAAAAATAACTCCAGGGAAGCAACATATTATACCTGAGAAAACAACACACCATCAAAATAGCGATGCAGTCACAAGGTGACACAATCATCCGTCTTTAGGATCAAAACAAAACGAAGGCTTACACACAGAGTAAAAAACTTGAAGTTGGAAAAAGTTATAGTGGCACGATAGGGAAAAAATGCCTGTGTAAGTCATCTTTCTACCAGATGGACTTATTACTGCAAATATTCATGGAGAGAACAAACAGTCAAATCAGTGACGACCCAGAAGACATCTTTCCATTCAGTAGCATTTGGCCTCAATTGCCTCAGGTCTCTTTTCTCCAATAAAGGAAACTGTATTATTTTAAACAGGTAACAATCTAGAATAGAAAGAGGTATTGTAACCTGTCTTTCTAGCCTAAATTTAATTTTCTATTTGTCCTTTAAAACCGTCTTTTCCACTAGCTATGCTACACAGAGGTGAAAGCTTTAAGTCTTAGAAATGATTATCAGTTCACACTGACAGGCTAAAGGAAAGCAGAGTATGCTTCTTATAAGTGAAGGGTGAGGCTCAATACTCAAACGTCATTTTGTCCTCACTACAGACGATACCTGTGTTGTCCTCAGCAGGGACAGGATTTATAAGAAGAGTCAGGGGTTAAAAGGGAAAAGCATACGATTCATAGAGATAAGCTTGAACCAATGCAAATTGTACTAGCTGGAAGGGAGTATTTATAAGACGGATTCTTCCAAGCAATTTTGACACCAAATTGAGTTTTGGTACATCATGTAACACCGTGGTCGGCAACCACGGCCCCACATGCGGCTCTTTGGCCCCTTCAGTGTGGCTCTTCCACAAAATACCACGTGCGGGCGTGCACGTACAGTGCGATTGAAACTTCGAGGCCCATGCGCAGAAATTGGTATTTTGTGGAAGAGCTGGTATTTTGTGGAAGAGCCACACTGAAGGGGCCAAAGAGCCACATGTGGCTGCCGAGCCGCAGTTTGCCAACCACTGATAACAAATACTTGTTCTCCCGAGGATCACAGGCTTGTTCACCAACAGAGACGGCATGGTACACATTTGCTTACAACAGGTAAGCTATCACACCGCTACGTAGAGGAGGCTAAGGCCCCATTTTATGAAAAAACTATGCTTTCTTTCAAAGTAGGAACGTTATACTTTTAGTCAAACAAGCTAATATGTACTTAGTTGTTCACTAAGCCACCTTGATTAACTCTGAAGTGGGCACAGCCCTCAAATGCTCGCCCACTGAATGCCGGATTTTCTTTTCTTCCCTTACCTGATAATGAGCCTGGGCTTGCTGCGCTGAGTTCAAGGTGACATTGCAGAGTTTGCAGTAAAGGGGCTTACACAGATCCTCCAGGGTAGGGTCTTGCTCCCCTGCCTTTGGTAACTCTTCTTCCCCTGCCAGCGGTAAGGAAGCCTCCTGCACAAAAGGCCTCTGCGGTGGATGCTGCAAGGTCCCTGTAGACCTGGCGGCCACTGACATAGGAGGAGAGGATGGGGGCCGCTTAGGCAGAGGCAGCCCGGCGTGTTGCAAGAGGATCATTGGGTAGAAAAGCCCTGGGCATAATCCGATGCGCGCGCGCGGAGAAGTTACGTCTCCAAACCTGAAACAAAAGCAAAAAGCATACTCACTTAAAAACATGACATCTGCACTAGGACACGTAAATGACCACACCACCTGACCCCTTCCTCTACTTCTCTATCCCTTCTCCGGGACTTGGCCTCATCTAGCAGACTTCCCTTCTGTTAGTCCCCACTGACACAATGCTCTTCCACTGAAAACAGGTTTATAGATCTGGCGTGGCTTTGCTTGGCACAGCTCCAACGGCGGTCCCTCTGGCCCTTGAACATTAATAGCACTGCATCCATGACTAATTAAATCTAAAAATCACATGGCTGACATGGACATCAAAGGTCACCTAGTCCACACCCCTTCCCTCAGGCACACTTACACTTAAACACTCTTGATAATCATGCATAGACAAAATTCCACTGGCTAAGAACCTGAGCAAATGTCTACTTTCCATCCAAACTAGTCTTTCATCCAAATTACATATAAAAAAAAATGAAATAAAGAGTCCTTAACACATCTCTAGAACTAGCTAAAATATCAAGGAACTCTAGGAATAACTCGGAGTTACCATGTGACAAAAATAAATAAAAGTGTACCTTCTGGGGGGAAAAGTGTACCTTCTGATCAACTACTAATACTTGAAGAGTTGAGCCAATGATTCCTCGCAGCAGAGGTTGCAGACAGCCTGTAGGGCATGCAGCCACAGATATGCTCTGCTTGGAATATACAGTTTTGTTTTGCTTTCATTTTTTAAATTGAATTGGTCATCAACAAATCAAGATACTCATGGCTTCTCTCTTTTATTTTTCTTTCTTTTTTTTTTTTTTTTTTTTTTTTTTTTTGAGAGGAATGGAGAGGGAGAGAGAAACATGGATGTGAGGGAGGAACATCGGTGGATTGCCACTCAACGGCCCCCAATGAGGATTAAACCCACAACCTGGGTGTGTGCCCTGACTGGGAATCCAACCCACCACCCTACGGTGCACAAGATGACACTCCAATCAACTGTGAGCCACACTGGCTAGGGCAGTGGCTTCTCTTGATAAAAGGACAATTTGGCAACACTTGGCACATGGTCCTACCTGGGCAGCAACAGTACTTAGTGCTGAAAGTGCAGTGTCCCTGGCAGCCACGCCTGCCTTCTCCAGGCCGCCTCAGCCCCGACTCAGCCTGCTGCCTGTACTCATGTTACTTGCCTGCTTCTGCAGGCCCTTGGATTTAGGACCTCACTTCATATAGCCTTAGACTACATTCATGAGTCCCCTCTGAGAATATTTTCTCTCCCTCTATAGGTAAAGTACCTGCACAAAATAATGCATCAAGTAAAGGTGCAATGAAGTAGTGGATCACAATACCACAGCCCCAATATAACTCAGGTTCCCCAGTCTTTCCATTTTCTTTTCCCCTTCTTATTAAATGACTGATAGTCTCTATTCTGTTTCCCTCAGTAAAGGCTCAATATGTTCCAATCCCTCTTCCATTTTATCCATGATTTCTCTTGCCTCCTACCCAGATGGCACCTTCTAATCCTGAGTATCTCAAAATAAACTACAGTATTCACTTTGAGTTTCCATGATTCTAACCCAAATTAAAAATCTCTATTTCAAAATTCACTATTCCTTCCACTCTCTCATTATTATTAAAAATCTCCTTTCTTGGAATATGGCTAATTTAAACTGCTGAAAGTTGCCAGCTGCAATAGAAATATGTACATTTTATGACAATGACAGATCTACGAAAATTAACTAAGTTTCGAAAAGTTAAAAAGTCTCCATTAGCATATTTAATAAGTATGCACATGTGGAAACTGCAATCAAGTAACAACCTTTTACTAAAGTCAGGGTCTTGGAGCAGCAAAAAATAACAATGCAATGGGGAAAGAATGTACTTAAGAGCGAAGTACATAAATTATTAGTCATAGTATTTAACAATATTTCTCATTAATCACAACATTTAAAAAAATAATGTTATTTTATTCTTAAGCAGAAATATACTGTCCATATCTCTGGGAACATAAAGAAACGCAATACAGCCCTTACTGGTTTTGTTCAGTGGATACAGTGTCAGCCCACAGACTGAAGGGTCCCGGGTTCAATTCTGGTTTGTACCTTGGCTGCAAACTCAATCCCCAGCCCCCGCCTGGGTGCCTGCAGGAGGCAATCAATCGATGTCTTTCTGAGATGGGTGTTTCTCTCAGTCTCTCCCCCTCCCTCCCATACTCTCTAAAAATAATCAATGGAAAAATATCCTCGGGTAAGGATTACCAAAAAAAAGAAAAGCAATATAGATTTAGAACACTTAAAAAGTCAGGTTCTCTAGAATCATATTATTCCTCTTAATTAAATCAAGGAAAGACATTCAGAAAGCAAAGATAAGATATATGGGCATTTTTAAAAGGAAAACTAAGGAGACAAAGACCTCATTTTCAGAAAGGTTAACTACCTAATTATAATTCATGATATTAAAAGACTACACATACTACGTGTACAGAGACACGGTAGTACCAAATTGCCACAAACAAGTTGCCAGTTCAGAAGAGAAATGGTGAAGGAGGGTGTCAAAACATCTGGATAAAGGAAATCAGTAAAATAAACAGAAAAGCAAATGCTATAAATTGTTTAGACATGCCTGGACTAGTTTTATGGAAGCTCACTCCCACTTGAGGAAATTTGGGCACAAGTCTCCCCTAGTTGCCTACAGATTTCCATCAAAGGCCCTTCTCAAAGCACAGAAGTACAAGAGACCTGTATCCAGAGCTGATAAAATCTCCCGAATTAAATGCTCACCAAGTATACTAGCAGACTTACCCATTATTGCATTTTATCTTTATAAGGTTTAAGGAATAGCTATTATTTAACCAAAATTATTTCTTGTAATAGTCAACAATCAAAATGATAATGTCAACTTCCAAACAGAATGCATGACAATTACATCAAGTGTTACTACAATGGCAAATGAAAATTAGCATAAAGTATAAATCTAAAAGAAATACAATCAAGCCTTCGGTGAAAGCATGAATGGTGGGTTATAGAGAGACCAAAGCGATGTGACTCAGATCCATTAACCTACTGCATGCGATTGAAAGAAACCAACTTGATGGCTGATGTAAATAAAATATTCCTCAGATCATAAAAGCCATTCAATGTGACGCTTAAGGTGGCATAAATGAAGGATTTATGGTAGTTAATGTCCCGGTTTGGAAGGGGGTATAGGGACAATAAAGAAAATCAAAGCTTCCCGGTGGACCCAGTTTACAGAAGGGGAATGAATGATCATATAATAGTTCTCATGATTGGCCTGGGGCCTACTCTTCACAAACTGTTTCACAGCTAACCACTTTATTGTTTGGAGAAAGCTGCGGAGGCAAGACCACAGTATAAAGGAACAGGTTCCTGGCACCTCCGCAAACTAGGAAAGTCTCTAATTGGGAATTCTGGATACGAGGGAAAGACGGTGAGCATTCTTTGGAGGTCAGCAGAACGCAGCCAGGGCTGGGAGAGAAACAGAAAAATAATCAGCGGAGGCAAGGTACATCCTATTAGGAAGCCTCACAAGAACGCAAGAACCTGGGGGAGAAGAGGCCTTGGTGGACTGGCGGACGCTCGCCAGTCTCGGCAGTGACGGTGCCTCATCCTAGGGCCCCGTGGGCATATTTGAGTCAAAGCTACATATGCCTCAGCATCGCCCACATAGACCTTCCATCCCCACCGTGCATGCAGGCACCCGAGCGCGCACACACGCACCCCGATCCCTTAAGGATGCCATCACGAAAGATGGAATCCCGGTCTCCCACGAGGCGGGGGCCGGCGCGAGAGCCAGGCGGCTGCACGCCCCGCTCGTCCAAACAGAGCACGTGAGAGGCTCAAAAACAACCCGATAAATAAACGCAGCGCACGCCTCTCCCGCGGAGGGCAGGTGGAGAGCCCGCAGCCCGCAGGACCCCGAGTCGCCCGGCTCCCGGGGTCG
>NW_006295391.1:1536611-1558804 GCF_000327345.1 Myotis davidii | reverse complement strand
AGAGGTGGACCGCTGCACCGGGCGCCCTGGGCGGGGATGGCGAACCAAGGCGGGAGTCAGAAGGAGCATGCCCCACCGTCGGTCTCAGCGAACAGGTCCTGAGAGATGCTCATCATAGACCCTGGAAAGTTGGTTCAGACCAGAAGCCCGGGCACAGCTTTTGCACCGTTCATCTGCTGTCATTGAGATGCTAAGCGCGTTCATTCCAGCTGCGCCCTCAGTCTGGGGGCTGCGGGCTAAAGCTGCCAAAGGTCCAGGACCCTTTAAACTACAACAAGAGAACCTTTAACCTGCACTTCTCCCCAGGATGGAGGAGGAGGAGCGTGGCTGCGGACTCAGTGGTCCCAATCACACATGAGCGCGCGCGCGCACACACACACACACACACACACACACACACACACACACTTGCCCTATCCCCTACACTAGCATGGGCAAGGAATAGGAAGACTTTCTCCTGACCCCTGGAGCTTAGTCTGAAAGACAGGAAAAACCAGTAAGAGATTGGCTAACGCTAGAATGTCACATGTTCTCATAGTCAACTTTGACGCCTTCAGGATTGATACTGAGAGATAAGCTGAGGAAATTCTAGCTCTAAAATTCTAATAATTTGTAAATTGTCCCATAGGAAGATTTGCTGGGGCGGGAGGGGGGGGCTTATTGTGGTAAAATGTAATTCACCATTATCAATTTAAGTGTATAGTTCAGTGTCGGTAAGTGTGTTTACTTCGTTGGGTGCCTATTTTTTAATCGTTAGTAAAAATGTCAAGAAGATCTAAGTATAGCAAGAAAGACCCTAGTAATAGGCAAACTACTGCAGGAAATGAAGGCTGTTTCTTTGGCTGAAACACCCCATCCTGTACGACTACCCACAAACCAGATTGACTTTTCCAGAAATGACTTCATAAACACAGTGAGTGTTTAGCAACCATACACACCCAGCTAGTGTCCACAGGCCATTTGGGGAGAGTAATCCATCGTGCCTAGATAAAAAACAAAATTTTTCTCAACTGATTCTCCAACTGTTTATATATACAGACTTTATGTATCAAAATTAAAAATGGCCACATTGTCTAAAAAAATAAATAAATGCAGCTCAGCTGGCATGGCTCAGTGGTTGAGCGCCAACCTATGAACCAGGAGGTCATGGTGCAATTTCCAGGGGGGGACATGCCCAGGTTGCTGGCTCAATCCCCAGTGGGGCGTGTGGGAGGCAACCGATCAATGATTCTCTCTCATCATTGATGTTTCTATCTCTCCCTCTCCATTCCTCTCTAAAATCAATGAAAATATATTTTTAAAAAAAATAAAAATAAGTAAATGCTGTTGAAATCTACTCTCCCACCCTTTTTCTGTCTTTAGCCACTTCACAGTCCACACGCTTTAACTAGGACCACAAATGGGCTTGCCTTTCCAACCTGACCTCCCATCAGTCTCTTAGACATTGAACAGAACAGTCACATTTACTTATGGGGCTGCATCCATGCCAGTCACTTACCTGCCTTTGTGAGTTAGATCCATCTGCAGCAAAAGGCTCTCCCCCCACCCCTGCATTTTCAAATCCTACCTATCTTCCTAGATGATGACTCATCTGCCCTATAAACTCCTGTGCTGTAGGAAGGATACATGTCTTGGAGTTTTCAAATTTTACCTTTCATTGTTTTATGCCATTTTGTATGTTAGTATAAAAATCTGAAATATTAACTGAGCCACCCCACCCAATAGCTCTGCATACACACACACACACATTTCCATGTCCGCTGCCCCTAGTCTTTTCCTCCGCCCAGAGAGCTAGGGCATGTCCTTCCCTGCCTCAGGGAGAAAGAAGAACGAAGTTCTCAAAGGTTTGTTTAGTAGATATATGGAGCTCATGGCAGTGACAGCAGTTCATAAGTCATTTTGGTTTGGGATATCTGACTTCATGAGTTTAGCTCCTAAAGAGCTGAAAGAAAAAAGAAATTAGACCACAAACAAAGTATTAGTTCATTTTGCTGTAAAAGCAAACAACTCTAATATCTCAATGGCTTATAGCTATGAAGGTTTATTTCTTGCTTGGATCCCATGCTATGGGACAGCTCATGGGTCTTCTTATTCCAGGTCCAAGACTGAAGAAGCAGACGCTATATATGACTTGACAATTCTCATGGCAGATGGGAAGAGCCAGAAAACTGTGGGAAATGTGAGGGCTGCAAGATGCTTCTCCAATGTGTCATGGCATGCCCACTCAAATCCCATTCACCAAAGCCTTTCATATGGTCAAACCCCAAGTCAATGGAGAACTCTACTGCCTCTGTCATCAAATCACATGGCAGTGAGCTTGGATTATAATGTGTCTTACAGGGTGGTGATGGTGGTGATGGGGTTAATTGTAAAACAATAATGTAATCTGCCACAAACACAGGGGAACCAATTTTCTCACTCTAGCGGTATTGGCATGTATCCCCAAGAAGAGCTTTGTACCTCCCCCATCTCCAGCCCCTGGGATTAGCTTCTTTTGAAAGAACTTATGTAGATAGAAATTTTAGGACCCCATATGTGTTTTAAGATCTGAAGACAGAGTCCAGCTAATGAGGCTCAGTGGTTGAGCATTGACCCATGCACCAAGAGGTTAAGGTTTGATTCTTGGTCAGGGCACATGCCCGGGTTTTGGGCTCCATCCCCAGTAGGGCATGTACAGAAGGCAACTGATTGATGTTTCTCTTTCATCAATGTTTCTATCTCCCTCTCCCTGCCTCCCTAAAAAATCAATAAAAATAAAAGATCTGAAGACAGAGATCTAAGCTCTATCCCTAGGGTGACTAGGGAATCAGAAAAGCAACCAAGGTCCTAAGGTTTCTCTCTAATAAGCTAACAGAGAATAGAATCTATATATATAAAAGCCTAAGCGACCGTTACGACCAGACGACCAGCCGGTAGCTATGTCACACACTGACCACCAGGGAGCAGATGCTCAATGCATGAGCTGTCCCCTGGTGGTCAGTGCACTTTCACAGCCTCCTGCAGCTGGCCAGCCTCCCTTGGTCCCTTCCCCCTGCTGGCCGGCCAACCTTGACTGGCCCCCATTGCCAGCCAGGCCAAGGAACCCCACCCATGCATGAATTCGTGCACCGAGCCTCTAGTGTTTACATAAAATATTTGGGCATGAAGAGCCAGAGGAATATGCCCAAACCTGTCCAAGATTTAGTATTTATGGCGTTAAAGACCATTCAAAGGGGCTGAGAGAGGACTCTAGAGGGTTGAAAGGCCCAGACATCAGAATAAGGAAGGACAGAGCTGAGTACATAGGTCAGTGATCCAAACACAGTGGAAAATTGAATGTTAACTTCCAAGGCCAAAGCCAAGGGTGTTTGCATCTGAGAACTGGATATCTCCCCTGCACCTACCTCCCCACCTCACCCTACCCTAACCCCACCCTAAAGGATTTAAAAGATACCCTCTGAAGAACAGGGGAAGTCGTGATAAAGTGATTATATTTAAACCAGAATTGATTTGGGGACAGGAGAGATTTGCGGGTAACAGAAGTGCATGTGGAATTGGCTAAATTAAATTTTCTGTCCTTAGGAAAAATAGGACCTCAACATTCAGACTTATTTCAGTTATCTTTAAAAATATTTTATGACTTGATATGGCATACATTACTAGTATATTTGTACCATCTTGTTTGATCAAATAAATGGATGGATGAATGAGGTATTTCTGTTTCCTCCCCCTTTATAGTGGGGATTATAGTGCCTGACAGTTGTACTTCATGGAAATGTTGTCTCTTTGGTATAACTATCATGTAGGAAACTGTGAATTAATCAGGAGGAAACTCTCATGTTAAAACAAACATAATTATTTTTTATTCTGCTAGACCCCATACTGAGAAATCAACATTTTGTATTAGATTATTTATTTACTAAGATGATAGTTCTATCACATTTTGGGTGGCATGCTTGAGCCTTTGGGTAATCTGGACCAGACATCTTTATGCTGTCCCCAACATCAGATAAAAAAGGAAGTACTCATCCATCTCCATAGACTGATACAATTTGCCAGGTCAGATCCCCTCTGGAATGTAAATTTCCATCATCCTTTGAGACACTATATTCTTTACTCTTATACACAGGCCATGACACATTATCTTCCAGATCTACTTCTTTCTTTTAATAATCATTGTAGCGTGTCTGGAAAGAAAATACTATAAAAATTTAATACTGTAAATTGTCTCTCTCTCTGCTCTTCAACACAGTCCTTCTTTTACAATCAAAGCAATACAATACAACAAAAATCTCAAATTAAGCAAAATAACCTCTCAGGAATTTTAGTAACATTCTAACACTTTTTAACTTAAAAATAAAACATAGAGGAATAGTAGAAAGAGTGGCAAGATTTTCCTGAATCCCCTGATTTAAAAAAGTAGACAAAGTTACTAGCAAAACCAAAAGTCTATAGACAGCTACTCAATGAAGTACCCACCGCACTCCTATAATTGATGATAGAGATAATCCATCAAGAGATACAAGAGTTGTGTAGCATCAGCAAGAAAAAGCGGAGGGAAAACACAACAGGGCTTCGGACAGACTGAGAAATACCCAACTAGCTGGCAGGGACTCACTGGAAGACTCGGTGGACCAATTTGAGAACAGAAGCGGAAACCGAGAGGAGCTTTGCACATTCCAAGAACAGATGCATGCATGGGTATGTGGTGAGTTCTGAAGGGACTGGAACAGTTAACGGCCCATAAACTCTCGGAACTAACTAATCCTAACTCCATGCCCCAAAATAGAGTCTACATGCTATGAGTTAGAGAAGTAAGAAAGAGAAGATCGAGAATAGAAGAGAGCAAGGAGCCAGGAGATCTCAGAAAGTAAGCCAGCACCTGGTGAGCACTACATGAGAACAAGACAAGAGCGAACTCTAGAGTCTGAAGTTTGAAAGATGTCCTAAACCACCCATCCTCCAGCTTCTAATCAAACCTGTAGATTGAAAGAAAAATGGAGGCCGAGAAACATGTTAAACTACACTTCGGGGATGCACTCAACAAAATCCAGGTTAGAGGAAAAATTACCTCATTTCTCCAACAATTAAATCACACAGCAAAAGTGTGCAGGGGCTGAAGGGGAGTTTTTTTTAAGTCTTTAATATGCAGATTGACATTTCTCTCCAGGAGGAAGAAATCTCTGCAGAACAAGGAGTATCCAGGGCTGGATACTCCAGCTCAACCCGTCAGGTAGACTGAGAGCAAATCCTCCCTTTCTCCACAATTCTGTTCTCTTCAGTTCTCAGCGGGTTGGATGAGGTTCACCCACACTGGGGAAGGCAATCTGCTTTACTCTGCCAATAATAAAATGCAATTCTCTTCTAGAAACACCCTCACAGACACCTGAAATAATGTCTAACCAGATATGTGAGCATCTTGTAATCCAGCCAAGTTGACACATAAAATAAACAATCACACCATGTAAAACAATGAATGCTGTTTTAAGCTGCTAAATTTTGGGTAATCTGTTATGCAAAGATAACTATTATAAGCCTCCCCTTTTAAACTAAATAGATGATAGATAGATAGATAGATAGATAGATAGATAGATAGATAGATAGAAACTTGGATAAAAATAAAAATATATATCTCCTTACTCTTTTTTTTTTTAGTTTTTACCTCTTCTTTGCTGTTTATACTTCCTGATTAACTTTAGAATCACACTGTCAAATTCCCCAAGAAAAACTCCCATTGGGATTTTAATTTGAATTGCATCAAACCTATAAAGTAATTTACAGAGAAGTTAAAGTTGTACAATGTTCTCTTTTCAGCCACTCTACAATGATTCAAGACTTTTATGTTCTCCACTGAGATTTCATGATTATATTCATCATAGGTACAATATTTGATATATTATTAAAATAGGTAAATTATGCTTTAGTGAGTGAAAACTATTTTCTTTTAAATAATTATTGCTGCTATATAGAAAAATTGTCCTAGTCTTATATTATATTCAAGCATTTAAAATAACTTTACTATCTGCTTGTACTATTACTAAAATGGACTCTTCCTTGTGGGCTGATTTATCAACACACGAGGGAAATGAATATGTTTAAGATGATGGCAATCATATACGCCTTTTCTGTAACCTGCAATTATCAGATTACCCAATTTACTTCTTAATATCTGCCAACAATGGAAATAATTAGCTATTTTCCTGAAAACTCCATATTCCTTTCCTGACCTAAAATCCTTTTCCCTCTCACAACCTACACGTCTTTTCTTCCAATTCTAAAAGATACTGAAGTTTTGTTGTTGTTGTTGTTGTTGTTGCTGTTGTTTTAATATGTCTCCCTCATGCAGACCAGTTAGCTTCCAACTGTTTCTTTTCCGTTGGCATCACTAACATGAATTCCATTTTCACACCCACTATAACAAAGAAAGCCAAACCGTACTTCTGTCTGACCCTCCCCACCTTGCGGTCACTATTCTATTTGGGAGAAATACCTATTCTTTATGCATCTATATGTTCTTCTCTGCACCATTTTGAGTATGTGTTCATCAGTGTTATCCAATAATGGGAAGAATGATACATTTATTTAATGTTGGGAAGGAAGTATACTCACTTGTAATAAGAGCCTACTGTGTCAAACATTGCACCAGTGGCTTTCATACCCTTTCCTATATAATAAAAGCTTAATATGCTGGATGTCTGACCATTTGACTATTTGACCAGTTGCTATGATCACACTGACCACCAGGGCGAAGACGCTCCAACCTGTAGGTTAGCTTGCTGCTGGGGTCCAGCCGATCAGGACTGGAAAAGACAGGCTGGACATGCCCTGGAGCCCTCCCACGGTCCCTCCCTGGCCCGATCATGCACCGGTGGGGCCCCTCGGCCTGGCCTGCGCCCTCTTGCAATCTGGGGCTGCTCAGGAAATGTCCACCGGCCAGGCCAAGGGACCCAACCAGTGCACGAATTCATGCACCGGGCCTCTAATCTTATATAATCCTCACAACTCCAATGAGGTATATTAATGTATCCATTTTACAGATGAAAAAAATAATTATGAAACGTTAAATTATAGTTTAAAGTTATTCAGTTTAGGTATCTCTGACCCCATGGCCTAGGTTTCCCCTCGGTCAGACTCTGTGTGCACAGATCACCTGGGCATCTCGCTAAAATGCAGATACTGTCTGAAATCAGGGCTGAGATGCTGCACTTCTAACAAGTCCCCAGAAGACACCAGAACTGCTAGTCTCTACGCCACTTTAAGTAACAAAGCAGATCACAGGATATTTAAGACATGTGACTTGTCAAAAGGAATACAGGCTTTGGAATTTGATCATCTGAATTCAAATTTGAATGCAGATACTTACTAGCTTTCTAACCCAGCATGGATTCTTTCTGGACCTCGGTTCCGTTGTCTGAAATATGGAGAAAATAAGACCAGCTTAATATAATTGTTAGGATAAAAAAGAATACATGTCTAGTACCTGACACATGTTAGAGGCTCAGTATTAATTGGCCTTTCCTTGGGAACTTATAATATTGCTCTAAACCTTATAGTCGTTCAATATGTATATTTCTTTGGTGGCAATAACAGAAAGACAACTAAAAGTGATTTGGACAGAAGGCGTGGAAGCATCTTAGCAATTGCCTAGTCGTCCAACTTTGGGAAAGGCAGCTGGGCTCCTGGAACCAAGATCTCAGATGCTACCCACAATTCTCTCTCTCTCTTTCTCTCTCTCTCTCTCTCTCTCTCTCTCTCCCCCCTAGAGCAAATGGACTTCATTCTGCTCCACTGCAGTCTTGTTTCTCATAAGTAGTGAGACTTGAGTGCCAATAGTCTCCAAGCTTTGCAACTTAAGATTTCCACCATCACCAAAGACTGAATCTCGGCCTCTGTCTTTCTGTACCAATTTTTAAAACCCTTGAGACACAATTTACTTGGACAATAGCAGCCAGATGTCCTCCCCTGGATCTATTATAGTGATGGCAAACCTTTTGAGCTAGGCATGTCAGCATTTTGAAAAACCCTAATTTAACTCTGGTGCTGTGTCACATATAGAAATTTTTTGATATTTGCAACCATAGTAAAACAAAGACTTATATTTTTGATATATTTATTTTATATATTTAAATGCCATTTAACAAAGAAAAATCAACCAAAAAAATGAGTGCGTGTGTCACCTCTGACACGCGTGTCATAGGTTCGCCATCACTGATCTATTACCTTTGGTCAGAGAGGAAGGGACACAGAGAAGGGGGTATTGCTGTGAAGGACTAGGTACTTCAGTGGGTCAATTGGTGACTACTACAATGTAAGGGAAGAGCTGGGCCAGGAGTCAAGAAACCTAGATAGTTGTCCTGATTGTGGCACTCATTTCCTAAGTGACTGTGGATAAGTAACTTAATATCTTTGGCCATCACCTTCATCTACATAATAAGATTAGATGATACCTGAGGTCATATCCAAATATAAAATATTATGAACCTATAAATATATGATTAAAGTGTAGCATATCTTCAAGTTTAAATGTTAGATTTTTTTTCTAAATTCCTCAACTGGAATCGTCTTCTATTAGTACTTTCCAAGCTATTGAAGATTGGACTATTCCAAGATTAGTGCTCTTTAACATCAGTGAGTGTGGCTTGCCAGTTGCATTTGAAAGAGTGCCCTTAGAGTTGACGAAACTATTTATGATTTGTTATAATCTCTCCCTGGACTTTACTGTCAATTTTTTTTTCTTTTTAACAATTCAACCCTCCCTCTGTTTAACAAAACATGGGCTTGGAAAACAACAACCACACATAATAACAAATATTGTTGGTTGCCAATTTTCAGCTGCAAAGGTATAAATAGAAAAAGTCCTGCTGGCTAGCTCCCAAGAGGTTGCTGTTACTTTAGGGGAATCTATTGCCTCATTCATGGGTTCATTCATTTGACCAATATCAACTGAAGTCTGGTATGTTTCAGACACTGGTCAAAGTGTTGGGAATACACTAGAGAAAAGACAAACTATATCTCTGAGTTCTGGGTGCTTGTGTCCTACATAAAAATAAATAAATAAATAATAAATGTCTAATAAAGACATGGATAAAATACAAAAATTCTGTCATGTCCAATCTCTACCATTAGCCATGGTAATTCAGGCATTTCAACTTCATTGGTCATGGGCCATTGCCTTCTTCAAGCTTCTAAAAGTCACACTAACAATGAGTTTGGGTCCTTGTCAGAATGTGAAATCTCAGATCCCAAGAGAATAATCCAAAGTCCATCATTTCTTTCTTATCGAGTCTTAAATTTTAGCCACTTTGATCAAGAGCCTTTCCTGCCATGAACACAGACAATAGTGCAATGAAGGCCTGGGGATGGGGAATAGAGGGCGAATGGGAAAGTGGGGGGAGAGGGAGTCAATGGGGGAAAGAGGGGACATCTGTAATATATTCAATAATAAAGATAATTTAAATTAAAAAAAGAACCTTCCCTGTCTCCTGCTAGTACATGCAGCTCCTTTGAGGTACGGTCTCTTCCTTCTTATGCCAAGTCCAGCATGTCCTTGACGGAGTATACCGTGACTTTCTCTTAGTCACTGGCCAGGGAGCCAGGAGAGAAAGCAAGGGCAGATCCTGAGGGAGCCTCTGGTGCCCTGCAGGGGAGAGCCCTGTGAGGTGTTCTCCCTCTGGGAAATAGGGGAGTAGGAGCTGGGGGTGCCAGCTGTGACAGGGAAGACCACCTCTGCAGGCTGAGGATTGAGAGGAGTCTGGGGATTCAAAATATTTGGGGTTATCCATACAAATGTCTTCATCCCATATGTGAGAGACCCAAGTTCCCCACAGCCCTGACGTTGGCATAGCAGTCCTGCCTTGGTTGAAGTCAATGTTCTTTGAAGCTCAATGACTCAACCTATTAAGTCCTGAGTATGGTTTTCAGCAATTTCTGCTCTCTCATTGCAGGAAATAAAGACCTTTTGTAGTTACCAAAGGGGCTCTATGACCTTCACACTTGGTTTTCAAGTGTTTGTGAAATGCCCTCAACATTTAATTATCCCTCTGTAGAGTATGGATGCAACTGAATGCCAGCGAGTCAATATCATGTCCTTGTATGCATTGTCTGCCCACCACCACCTTGGGAATTATCAAAAGCCTCGAATTATTGTACCAGCCAAGGTATTCTTCTCCACCAGAACACTTTCCTCACTGGGGACAGTGTTCGTAACTTGGCTGCTGTCTTGTACTAGAAACTGCCTTCGCCTCACTTACCACCTGGGGCAGCGCTGCCGTTGCCAGACAAATGGTGAATGATCCAGTCCCCAATCTTCAGTGCTGGCGCCTGACTGCATCACCTCAGGTCCCTGAGTAAGCAGACATTAAGGTGGTATTAGGAGAGCAAGAGGTTCATTGGAGGGTGATGTCTATGGAAATCAGAGGCAATGAAGCAAAACTGGGCAGAAGAAGTCTTCAAACAACAATGCCGTTCTGACCGTCTGGCCAACCCAACGGAGAGCTCCAGAATATAAACTGCTTATTAGGACTCTCCCATCCTACTTTATGTGTGTTTGAATATAGAAACAATCTTTTAAATTAGTTATTGGCAGGGGGAAATGAGTAAAAGCATGTCTTGTGGTAAATGGACAAAATGCTATAGCAGAGAACACACCAATTTTGCAAAATTGGATTGAGATGAGTTCCTATCAAACATGTTTTCAATTTCTTGCCAATTTTCTCTTTTCCCTTGAGGTCACAATATTTTTGGAAACCCCAGAATTCCATACATATATGGACATAGATGACAATAGGAGTGGGTTTTGTTGTTGTTTCGTTTTTACTATATTACAAGCTAAGACTAGAAATCATTGAGAGTCAGAATGTGGCTACAAAGATAATCGGGTGCAACCAGATATTCAAAGCTAATGTCAGACATTCTGTGAGAACAACTCACTAGTGCAATAAGAAGGACTAATAGGCTCCTTAATACATGGTCAGTATATTTTACAATTTGGGGATTACTTGTTGAAAGACATTTTCAATGAAGAAAGTGAGATTTTACCAATAAAGCTATAATTTTTTACCACATGTAAACTTAAAAATCCAATGATTCGTGATCCTCAAGCTCTTTCTTCACACACCTTCAAAATTTATTTTTCATTGAAGCAATGCTATTGTTTTCAGTAAAAACATTCACAATTTATCATTTCACCATCACATTAAACATACAAATTAAAGAGACAATTTTTTTTAAGATGAAATGCTCTCAATAAAAAATGCAGTACTGGCTACAAATTCAGGAGATAAGCACAAACAACTCCCCTCCCCCCACCCTGCTCTACATGTGATAGACTTCACCCCATTCGTTAATTCTTTTCAGTTGCTATTCCATTCAGTAAAATTCACACACCTTGTTGAAAATACGTTTGTTTGTTCTTTGCAAATAAATATGACTTCACAATATTCTCAACATAAATAATAGTAAACAAAAATAAGTGAAAAGCTAGATCAATATTTGTTATATTTGTTTGAATACATGTTTGGAGAATATACAAATGTATCCTTTGATGGTATAGTTCAAAAAAATCAATTGTTTTCATCTTAGATACAAATTTTTGAAGCAAAACATATTTTGGCCAAATTTACAGTACCAAATATTCTCCTATTTAGTAGCTTCATTGTCCACAGAATTCTAAAACTGATTTTAAAGGCAGCCTTAATTATTCATCTTTGTTGCACATTTTTTAGTGATTTTTCTTTATAATTTGTGTGGTTGGTTTTTTAAAGCCACTGAAAGATGGATATTTTTAATGTGGTTACTCCAAGTTCATCCTCCTAAGTCATGTAAAGTTTAAGCTATTTTGCAACCCCATAATAATAAGACTCATGCTTAGAAAAGCATCTATGGCAGAGACATTTCCTGCTCACCAGATACACATATGTTCCTCCACATTTTCTTATACCATTGCCCACGTGACTAGCTTTGGCTGGGAAAGAAAATAATGTATGTTATTTCTAACTCCAACCGTTTAAGAGCCAGTAGGTGATCTTGCAATCTGGAAGCCATGTTTTGAGATGGCAGTCACAATATGAAAGCGAACTAGATCCCTGAGTCCCTGTTTGGAACAGAGCTGCCCTAAAGAGTTACTGAACCCACAATCAACTGGTCAAGTGAGACCAGTAGTACAGTTTGCATGTTTCCTTGTTAGCTAACAGTTGGTTTATGTGACAAAATGTTTTAATAAAAAATACAACTTTCCTTCCCAATCTTCATGTAAATGTAATGCTTCAGAAAATATGTATAAACACCTGTTATTCCTTTGGCTTTAAGTTTCCCCAGCACACTACATGTATATCCCAGGAATAAAATTACCCCGATTTGAGGAGCATCACTCCACTTTCCCCAGAGATTACCCTGTATCATGCTAGTACATTTTGACTGATTGCATAGATTTCCAATGTCAGTGCTTTCACTTGGTGATATTTTGTTTTTATGCCATTAATTTACATTAAGGGGTATCGTAGTTTGGGTTGCTATGACAGAATACCTTAGGCTGGGTAGTGTAAACAACAGAAACTTAGTTCTCACAGTTCTGGAGAAAGGGAAATCCAAAATCGAGGTGCCAGCAGAGTCAGTGTCTGCTGGGGAGGGGCTCTCTTCCCTGGTTGGCAGATGGTCATCTTCTTCCTGTGTCCTCACATGGGGGAGAGAGAGAGAGAGAGAGAGAGAGAGAGAGAGAGAGAGAGAGAGAGAGAGAGAAGTCTTATAAGGGCACAATTTCCATCATGAGGACCTCACCCTCATGACTTCATCTAATTCCACCTCCTAATATCATCACATTGGGGTGTAAGACTTCAACATATGAATTCTGGGAGGACACAGCCGTTAGTTTCATAATGAAGGGTAACATAAAAAAACATTCATATATAACTCATATATGAGTTATATATGAATGTTGAGAGCATTTTCTATAATTTTATATAGTATCACCTTTATGCATTTCTATGAAATAAATTTCTTTCATATCTCAGCCTAGGGAAAATAAACCTTTCTTTTCCCCCATGGAACAGCTTTGTTTTTAGAGTTAATAATATTGAATATTTTAGTTTGATCATTGCAGAGCCATCCATCCCACAAGATGGTCCCCAGTAATCCCCATCTCCTGATGTTCACATTCTTGTGTAGTTGCATCCCACAGTGCAATAGGGTTGGTCTCTGTGACCAACAGAATACTATAGTTATATTCAAGATTACATCATAAAAGGCACTACAGCTTCCTCTCTTGCCTTCTTTCTTAAATCACTCAGCCTGGGAAATCCAGCAGCTATAAGGACACTCAGGCAGCTCTGTGGAGAGGCCTGGTGAAGAATTAATGCCATCTGCCCAAAGCCAGTGAGAAACCACGGCCATCAGCCCCAGCCAACAGCCATGTAATAAACTATCTTGGAGGTGAATCCTGCAGCCCCAGTCAAGCCCTCAGATGACTGCAGCACCAGCTAACATCTTAACTTCCTCTGTGTGAAAGACTCTGAGCCAAAACCATCCAGCTACACCATCCCGGGTTCCTGACTTCAGAGATAATAAATGTCTGTCATTTTAGGCAGCTATGTTTTGGTGTATTATTATGCCATATTAGATAATTTATCAAGCTGCTTCCCTCTTTCTTTTGGCTGCTAGAAATCCTAGATTCAAATTGAAATATAAGACTCAGCTCCAAAATTCATACAAGACTCTCAGCATGTATTTTTGTGTTCTAATGTTATTTCCTTATTTTAATTTTTCTCCTATTTCAATCCCCCTTCTGTTTATTTAATTTTGTTATAATACTAGTAGCCCTGCGCACGCATCCATGCGCCAGTAGGTGGCTGCCGCCCTCCTGTAGCTCTCCGCCTGCTGCCCCGCCCTCCTGTAGCTCCACCCGCCCCCTTCTCATAGCTTGTTTCCCTGCCCTGTCCTGTAGCTCTCCGCTGCCTGCTTGTAGCCAGTAGGTTGTTGCTGCCCTCCTGTAGCTCTCCACCTGCTGCCCCACCCTCCTGTGGCTCCCCCCATCCTTCCTCCCCACGTCATAGCTTGGTGCCCTACCCTCTCCTGTAGCTCTCCAGCAACCCGCTTGTACCTCACTGGCCCACCCTCCTGCTAATCCTTCTGCCATGATCTGGTTGTGACTAGCTTGGTCATTACGCCTCAGGGTGTAACACCTAATTAGCATATTCCTCTCTTATTATATAGGATATGCTATGAACCAACTCAAATAGTTTTTTGGGAATGAGGCAAAGTATTTTTTATAACCAAATTAAGAAATATAATCCAAGGAAACTAACAGGATATAAGCAAATCAACATTGCTTGTTAGACCTAAGTTTGAAGCTGTGTTCAGCATGGAAAAAACAGAATTGTCTGAGGTTTTCCTGATGGAACATAAGCTCTAGGTAGGAAAAAATAAAAATGTTCCCCAAAATTATGTTATTTGAAACAAAGATTATACTGCTATCCTAAGTAGTGATTCAAATTGACCAGTTCATAAAGCTATTTTTATTAGTCTTCTAGGAAATAAAAAAATAAGGACAATGCAGTCAATTTTCCATTAAGTTAATTTGCCTTAAATTTGACTCTTTATGTTGAGATTATATTCTTTTTAATCTCAATGTATCTTCTTTTAGAATATGAAAATGATATTGTTTCTTAATGTTTCTCATTGCACAATGTCCTCATTTACCCTAGCATTTACATGTTTTTATTAAGTTTTGTCTTATTAAATGTTCCTGGTGCATGAAAACACTAAGTGCAGGAACCACTGTTTCTAGAAAATTATTGAGAGACTAGAGGCCTGGTGTATGAAATTCGTGCATGGAGGGGCATTGCTCAGCCCAGCCTGCACTCTCTCACAACCTGGGACTGCTGGCTCCTAA
The DNA here is from genome assembly GCF_000327345.1 of Myotis davidii. NCBI lineage: Eukaryota > Metazoa > Chordata > Mammalia > Chiroptera > Vespertilionidae > Myotis > Myotis davidii. The sequence continues at coordinate 1,543,941 of NW_006295391.1, read as the reverse complement.
CCACTTGCCTGCCTGCCTGCCTGCCTGATTGCCCCAACTACCTCTGCCTTGGTCCTCGCTGCTGCAGCTTCGTCCGAAGGACATCTGGAATGACGTCCAGAAGGTCGTTTAGCTGTCCGGTCTAATTAACATATTATGCTTTTATTACTATAGACTAGTAGCCCATCGTGTGATATCGCACACAGTAGGCCGCTCGCTGCTTCCTCGGGAGCTGGCAGGAACTGCAACGCGCTACCGGGAGCTGCGCTGTTTCCATGGGGGCCATGCAGCTTCCACAGGAGGCAGGAGGGGCCCACATTCATTCTGTTGGAGGCGGGAAAGAGCTGCAGTGCCCAAGGAAGCCGGGAGGGAGACGCGCCGCTTCTGCGGGAGGCAGGAGGAACCTGCGCTGATTCCACAGAAGGTGGGAGGGACCTGCGCTGCTTCTGTGGGAGGTGGGCCATCCCTCTCCTCTCCAGGCCTGCTCTCGGCCACGGAGGCTGTGGGCTGGCCCCCCTGTTCCTGTCTGTGTCCGCTCCAGCTCCAGGGGGCTGGCCCGAGTGCGGCGATGAAGCAAGCATTCCACCAGGCCGCTCACACTGCCCACTCTCAGCGGCCACCACCCCGGGACTGGGGGACTTCGGTGGGGCTGAGAGGACTGGGCACCCCCATCTTGTGGCTCTGAGCGCCACCATCTTTATGACAGAATGACAGTTAATTTGCATATTACCCTTTAATTAGATAGGATGGTAAGGGAGGTGGCAGGGCAATGCACAAATCTCAAGGCAGGGGAATGTTTGAGGAGGAAAAATATACATGTTTTCTATATACCCTTTGTTTTCATAATACTAATTACAGAAGGGAAAGCTCAAACAACTTGTATCTCAGGGCCTTCGTTCCTCAACCTGATTGAGTTCATTGTTCCAGAGAAGTAGACAGGTTTCTTCCTTTGGACCTTAGGCCCTGGGGGCATTAATACAAGAGAGCATCCAATCCCTTTGCTCACTTAACATCAATAGTTTGAAGAACGTCTCCAGATAATATATGCAGTGCATTTTAAATGTATAAGACTACCAGGCACAGTTAACCAAATTCCATTAAGAGTGGTCTAAATTCATGCTAGGTTTTTATATATTGTATCATCTCCTAATCACTAGATACAAAAACATAATTGCTATGAGATGGGCATCATATATATATTTTTTTATGTGTTTGTGTGTTTTCTGGGCAGACACAGAGACTCTACTCAGGACTGTGTTTTTCTTATCTTCTCCAGACTGATAGTAATTGCTAATATGCAATCAGGAGTTCAGTTATTTTCACACCTTCCTATTAAGAAGCAGAAAATTCATAAATATTTACCAGATTGTTGCATGTGACATGTAATTTCTTCTCTCCCCATAAATTACAAAATGTTTGGCCTTGTCTAATTATTCTGTCTCCATTTCCCTTATTCCACTTGTCAAAGAATTTCCTGAGCAGCTTACTCTTCTGCCTCAAGGACATCAATATTAGAAGGGAAACTAGGAAATGTGACTTCACGTCCAGTTTACAAGCTTATGTTAAGGAACAGTCTTTCATAGTTAATCACTTGAACCTTTTTAGTTGTGAGAACTCCAGTTGGGAAGTTACCTGCACCAGCCAGCAGCATCTTGGACTGTGGATATTTTATGTAACTTGCTGACTTTCAGACTTGGAGAATCACTTTCTTTCTCTGTAGTGGGGTTTTTTGGGGGGAAAGAATCAGAGAGGCCAGCAAAACAGGGCCAGCCATTTCAATTGTATTTTGTTCATTGTCTTCCCATACTGTTTCCCCCGCGCCCCACCCCCAATGATGTATTGTTTATGTTTTTTAAAAGGGCCCTTGAAATAGTAGGGGATAAGTAAATGTTTTAGGATAGATCAGCGTGGACAGAAAGAAGAAAACAGAATGAATGACATGCTTGAATCTTCTTTCAGATAATACCAGCTCCTGGGGAACATCTTAACAGGGCGAGGCTCCCAATCTTACACATAACTCTTTATTTTCCTTATAAAGTTGAGTGGTCCCTTGCTGCTTCTCCAAATAAAGTAAAATTGCCTCACTTTTAAGAGCAAAAGTCTTCTGTTTTTCAGACTACTCAGAGAATGTGTTCACTACATCTAATTTCCCATTTATGAACCAAGAAGGCCAATTTTCATAAATCACACTAGAAAATCAGTGTTCGCTTCATAAAAAGAGCTCCAGTTTCCACAAGTCATGTAAGTAGAGGTGACAGCTGGCAACTCGTCAGTGAGGAGTGGGGATCTCCCGCATCTCCTGTGGGGTTTGAATATTTCACTTTGCCTCCAGTACTTGGCTGTTCCTTCCCCTCATTTTATCTCACCCAAACGTTAGGTTCCCTTCTGATAAACTGCATGTGGTGAACTTACATCTTTCCCAATACCGGATATTGTATCCTTTCTGTAACAGAAACAGATTTCAGACTTCATAGAGCCAGTTTTCTTTTTTTAATTGTGAAAGGATGAGAGATAGGTCTGAAACTATTCTGCTACCTTTAAGCAGATAGACAGACCTAAAAGAAGAATAGCAACCTCTTAACCTTCTTTATTTCTCCAACAACTCTTTCAATAGTATTTATTTCCCTACCGCTTCGGGAAATGTTTTCTAATGAAGGTTTGTATTCCCTTCAAATACAGAAAATAAATAAAGCTCCGCAAAGTAAATAGCAAGAAAAATCACTGCATCTTACCGATAGAAAGAACAACCACAAAAATCTAAGTGCAGTACTTGACTACTGTGTGAAAAAGAGTAGTCTATGTGTCTTCACTAATGTCATACCACCACTTCCTGCACAGGAATGAGAATTAGAATTCTGGTCTCCTGGCACCAGCTTAGGGTTTCTTCTATGTAGAATTCACAGTGTTAGTGGTACACCTGGAGGGAGAAATGGGGGGAAGAATGAAGATGGAATATTCTAATAAAGCATTCCATTCTAATTTGGTGCCTCTCAGAGGAAACTCCTAGGGGCCCAAAGCCTGGAAGGGCAGGAAGTCCTCTTTCCGGAGTCTCTTCCATCACAGCAAGTGCGGGCTTCAAAAACAACATACTGTTACATTTGTCTCGAAAGTCTAGTGATGATGTCATGGCAGACCTTCCCAGCCAACATTTCCTTCAGGGCCACAAGCTTTCTAAAAGTGAAATAAAAACTAAAACAGTAATTTTCCTTACACAGAGTGCAAAAAGGAAAGGGGAGGGGTGAAGGGAGAAAGAGGGAATGATATTAGGATAGGTATATGACAATTACAACCAGTGGATAGAGTAAATGGTATTTTATGATTCGATTCACTTAGGGTATTTTTCATGGTCTGAGAAATGATCTATGTCATTTTTAAACATTAAAAATCATCACCGGGTACACAGTCATGAACTTTGAGCAGAGGAAGTACAGGAACCCCAAAGCCAGCACCACAGGAAAGAGGGTGTTCCAAATTATATCATTTCATTGTACCACCTTAGAGTGTTTTTACTGTTTTAACTTATATTAGTTATCTTTTCTGTATGCAACATCCCTTGAATTTTATATCAGCTGATTTCACTGACTTAGCTTTAACACATAGGCTACAATCTGGAAAATCATTACATACTACTAAATAGCACCATTATTGTGATACTTTCTCACATTTTATTCAAATTTTAGTTATGGCTTACATTTTTTAATGAATTATGAAGGGCCGGCCATTCTCATAAAAAATCAACAGAGTATACTGTTAATTAAAAACAACATTACAAAGAAGATATACCAAAGGCCAACAGGTGCATGAAAAGATGCTCAACATCACTAGTGATTAGGGAAATACAAATTAAAACCACAATGACATGTCACCTCCCTCCTGGTAGAATGACTACTATCAAAAGAGAAGAGATAAAGGCTAATGTAGACGCAGAGAAAAGGGAACCTTTGTGCACTATTGGTAGTGTTGTAAATTGGTACAGCCACTATGGAAAATAGTATGGAGAACCCTAAAAAAGTTAAAAATAGAACCTATGATCCAACAATATGATCCTTCCACTTCTAGGAAGATATCTGCACTTCTATGTTCCCAGCAGCATTATCACCAATAGCCAAGACTTAAGACAACCTAAGTGTCCACTGATGGATGAAGAGGTTTAAAAGTTGAAGATAAATATACAAATACTATTTAGCCATAAAGAAGAGGAAATTCTATCATTTGTGACAACTTGGATAGACCTTGAAGACATTACACTAAATGAAATGTTGTGTAGAAAAAGACAAATACTGTATGATCTCACTTATATGTGGAATCTAAAAAAAAGCAAAGCAAACAAATAAACTAGAAAGAGATCAGACTTGTGGTTACCAGAGGCAGCGGGTAGGGGAGTGGGGGGGGGAAGAAAAGTGGTCAAAAGATTAAAACTTCCAGTTATAATATAAATAAGCACTGGAAGTATAATGCACAACATGATGGCCATAGCTAACACTGCTGGACAGTATGTAGGAAAGTTGTTAAGAGAATAAATCCTAAGAATTCTCATCACAAGAAAAGTATTTTCCTTTTTCTTCTTTCTTTGCTTTTACTAGAGGTCCAGTACACGGATTTGTGCACCGGCGGGGTCCCTCGACCTGGCCTGCGGGGATCGGGCAGAAACTGGCTCTCTGACATCCCCCAAGGGATCCTGGATTGTGAGAGGGCACAGGCCAGGTCCAGAACCCCTCAGGTGCATGATCAGGGCTGGGGAGGGACCACAGGAGGGCTCCAAAGTGTGTCCGGGCCATCTTGCTCAGTCCCGATCTACAGGATCCCAGCAGCAAGCTAAACTACCAGTCAGAGCATCTGCCCCTTGGTGGTCAGTGAGCACCATAGTGACTGGTCGAATGGTTGAATGGTTGGACACTGGCATATTAGGCTTTTATTATATAGGATTGTATCTGTGTGAGAAAATGGACATTAGTTGAACCTATTGTGGTAATCATTTCACAACAAATGTAAATCAAATGATCATGCTGTGTGCCTTAAGTTTATATAATGATATATCTCAATTATTTTTTAGTAAAACTGGGATAAAAACCAACTTTACAACATCAACTTTATTACACTAGATGGCAGCAAATAATTAGAAGGGCTAAATAAAATATTTGTGTAAATAAATATTGCAGCACTGGAGTGAGTGGAGAAAGAATGCTAATATTTAAGAAATAAAACTTCTTCCTGAACATTCTTTAAGCTGTATCTTTTATTTCTTTCTTCATCCAGCAAATATTAACAAATTATTAAACAAACACTTAGACCAGTACAAAGTGCTATGGGAGTGCTTCCTCTATACAGACATTATAATTCTCCGGTACCACATGAGACTTAATTTGCTGCTCTTGTATAGGAAAGAACTATGTTTCGGTCTTTGAAGACTCCATGTTTATTACATAACATTGATACACAGTAGGTCCTCGGATTTTACATTCAGTTACTTGCTAGTTTCCAATCACAACATGCACTCTTATACCTCTATATTTTCTATAGTTTTGCAAGTGTTGTTCACTATATCTGGAATTATGCCCAACACCCCAACACACACACACACCACACACACACACACACACACACACACACACACACACGCAACCCCCTTTAAGTGCTTTGTTTTTGCCAAGCCTTCAGTGACTGTAATAAACATATCAGACTCCTTCTCCTATGCCCCCAGTATTCTGAGAATGGCTATGATAGTGGCGGGGGGGGGTGCAGGGAGGGGGTTCCTGTGTTATATTTGTCTCCTTCTCTAAACTATAAGCAGTGTGTCATATTTTTATATAGCCACTACCTAGCAGTTTCTCTTTCAGAGCAGGCCTTCTGTAAAATGTGTTGAATGATTTAGGTGTGTTTCAGAAAATCAAGCTTCTCTGTCAGAGGTCTGATCATAACAAATGTAGTGTCAATATCATAATTTGGTATGGTAGCATATGGATAAGGCTTGTGAAAGTGGCCAATAAGCCAGAAGTTCCTCCAAGACAGATTCAAGGTTCATGAAAATACATTTTTATATAATGCTAATGAGAAATATGAGGTGAAGGAAGAGAAGCAGAAAAAGAGAAGAATAAGGAGAAGAGGAAATAAAAAGAGAAGAGGAGGAAAAGGACAGAGAACACTGTTCTGGGCACTGTTCTAAGCACCTTATCTCATTAATTCATTATAACAACTCTAGGGTAGATGCTATTAATATTTGCATTTTACAAAATAGGTTTTTAAAATTTGAGAAACTTACTCAAAGTCACAGACAGTAGGTGATGGGGTCTACAATGATTCCATTGACTTTTAGCTTTATCAGAAAACTACTGTCAGACTAATCAACATTCAATCTACTTATTATAAAAACAATATGTAGGTTTTCTTAATGCAGCCTTATAACTTCTAGTTTACCTATCACATAGCTTTAGGAAAAGGAACATTCAAATAAAACACTGTAGAATCACCACTGAGTACATCTAACTTATACTACACTAGAGGACCAGTGCATGGATTCACAGGACATTAATGATCTTTATTTGTTCTTTTTCCTCACTGCATTGTCTCTAATTCCTCTGAGTTTCTCGGCCTGGCCTGCAGGGATCAGGCCAAATATATATACATATATATATTAGAAATCTTTGCTAAAAATGGTGTGAATTCAGGAATTTGAGTGCTGACAATAGTTGATGGAATTGTGAGCAAAACAAACAAAGAAAACCTCTAGAATACATTCATAGATCTCCATCTCTTATGAGATATTTAATCTTTTTCTCCTACTTCATGTTCCTTGATTCTTATAGCAGACATTAGCCATTTGTTTGCCTCCTCTCCCACCACCTCACTCCCGGAATCTGTACCCCTTCCATCTTTTTGGCTTTTTGTCAACTACCCTGAATCCAAAAGAAAAGAAAAGGAAAAAGAAACTCAGAGGAATTAGAGACAATGCAGTGAGGAAAAAGAACAAATAAAGACCATTAATGTCCTGTGAAATTACAGAAGGTAGGGCATCTATGAAGCAAGAACAGGATGTTATAAAAAGGAACATTCAGGTCAAGATGTTAGTTATCTATTGCTACATGACAAACTACCCCACAACTTAGCAACTTACATCACACATTTCCTACATCACCGCCTCTGTGGGTCAAAAATCTGGGAGTAACTTAGCCAGATGGTTCTGGCTCAAGGTCTCTCATGCAATTTCTGTCAAGCTTTCAGCTGGGATGCAGTTTTCTGAAGACTCAACAAGGCCTGGAGGATCCTCATTAAGATGGCTCACTACATAGCTGTTGACAGGAGACCTCAGTTTCCCCTACATGAAACTCTTCATAACAACATTGTATGTTCTTAC
>NW_006295391.1:1529136-1536255 GCF_000327345.1 Myotis davidii | reverse complement strand
CGGGACCCCTTGGGGGATGTTGGAGAGCTGGTTTTGGCCTGAGCCCTGCAGGCCAGGCCGAGAAACTCAGAGGAATTAGAGACAATGCAGTGAGGAAAAAGAACAAATAAAGACCATTAATGTCCTGTGAAATTACAGAAGGTAGGGCATCTATGAAGCAAGAACAGGATGTTATAAAAAGGAACATTCAGGTCAAGATGTTAGTTATCTATTGCTGCATGACAAACTACCCCACAACTTAGCAACTTACATCACACATTTCCTACATCACCGCCTCTGTGGGTCAAAAATCTGGGAGTAACTTAGCCAGATGGTTCTGGCTCAAGGTCTCTCATGCAATTTCTGTCAAGCTTTCAGCTGGGATGCAGTTTTCTGAAGACTCAACAAGGCCTGGAGGATCCTCATTAAGATGGCTCACTACATAGCTGTTGACAGGAGACCTCAGTTTCCCCTACATGAAACTCTTCATAACAACATTGTGTGTTCTTACAACGTGGCAACTGGTTTCCCCCAGAGCAAATAATCCAGAAGAGGAGAAATAAGACACCACAGTGTCCTTTATGACCTGGTATCCAAAATTTACAGAGTATCACTTGCAGCCCATACTCAACGCAAGCGTTATTTAGACTACAAGTTTTGATGGGGAGCATCAAAGAATTTATAAACATACTTTAAACCACCACAGAAGAAGAAAAATAGCTGGAGGAAATTATGTATATGATCACAACATGACCATCAAAATAAAAAGTCAATAGAAGCATTAAAAGGTAAAGTTGAGAAAAGTTAACAAGAAGAGATGGTTACTATGAGAAGAGTAGTAAGAAAAATAAAGCTGTAATCCAAAAACTCAAATTCCCAGCTAACTGGAATTCTAGGAAAAGAAAATAGAAGGGGGGGGGGTTATACTTAAAGGGAAAAATTTCCCAGAATCAAAGGACGTAGATCTCCAACTTTATAAAAGAGCTCCCGTACTGCCTAGTAAAACATATGAAAAAAGTGACCCAGACCAAAACATAATAACACTAGAAATAAAGAGGAGATTCTAGAAGCTTTCAGAGTGGAAAATTATTTCTTTAATTACAAACTTCCAAAAACCACCCATCTGGTATTCAAATTTAATACATTTGAGGGGGGGGCGCTAAATTTCTTTATATCTATTAAGTTCCTCTGGTGTTTTTAAAGATTAGTCAAGTTTAGAAACCTTTGGTATAAAGTGTTCTGAGAGGAAAGTGAGATAAACATCTCTAAATTTAAGTATACCTTTCTTTAAAATCATTGGACATATTTTTTAAATATTCTGCTATAAATAAATCCACTTTGATTTTTCGTGGGTGGCAGAATTATCCTTATCTTATAGAATCATTGTGGAGAGAGGCGAAAAAGAGCTCTAAAGCACATGTAAAATTTCTCTCAGATATATACACAGGGAATGGTAACCTGTTCTCTAGCAGCACCAAAGAATAAAAGGAAATGACTTAAACTACAGCAAAATAGGCTTAGGGTAAGGAAGTTTCCTGACATTGAGATTTGTTCAACACTAACACGGATTTCTAGGGATGCTAGGAAATAGTCATCTTGGGGAGTTTTTAGAAAATGTTTCATGTCTCTGAGTTTAGAGGACAAGCTGAAGGAAAGAAGATGGGGTTGGGAAGACTGAACATGTTTTCATTTAGTAAGTTCTTGTTGAGCTAGTGCTAAGTGCCTGGCACTGTGGTGGGTGGTGGGTATTTTAAGATAGCATTTTTAAGTTTATTTGATCATGGAATACTTTGCAAATGAAAGGGTGTGAATATATATCCATCAAGAGAAACTGCTAAAACAGCATGGATGGACCTGGGGAGCATTTTGCTAAGCAAAATAAGCCAGTCAGAGAAAGATAAATATCACATGATCTCACTCATTTGTGGAATATAATGAACAATATAAACTGATGAACAAAAACTGAACCAGAGTCATAGAAGCATCGAATAGACTGTCCAACCTGTGAGGGAAGGCGTGGGATAAGGGGGTAAAAGCTCAACCAAAGGACTTGTATGCATGCATTTGAGCATAACCAATGGACACAGACAGGGGACAGGGGGAGAGGGCACGTGCTGGGGGTTGGGGGTGGCTGGGGAGAGGTCAATGGGGGAAAAAGGAGACTTATGTAATACATTAAACAATAGAGAACTTAAATTAAATATATAAATGAACAACAAAAAGAGGAACTGCTAATATATAATGCTTATTTGCATAAAAACAAAATATTAAAAAGCCACATATTAATTGCTGCAAGATAATAGCAAATAACATTTATTAACAAAATGCATTAAACTTAGTGAAACAGCTCTCATCTCATTTGTTATAAAATACTAGAGGCCCGATGCATGAAATTTGTGCAAGGGGCTTGGCCCTCGCAGCCATGGCAGCTTGCCTCGGCCTTCGCAGTCCTGGCTTCATCCGGAAGGACGTCCAGAAGATTGTTCGGCTGTCCAGTCTAATTAATATATTACACTTTTATTATTATAGATAGTTTCTGTAGGTTAGAAGCCTGGGCACATAGCTAGGTTCCTTGCCCAGGGTCTTATAAGGCTGCAAACAAGGTATCAGATGAAACAAAGTCCTCTTCCAATCTCATGTGAGTTGTTGGCAGAAGTCAGTTCCTTGAGATTGTATGATGGTAGTCCTTGTTTTCTTGCTACCTGTCAGCCTGGAATTGCTCTGATTTCCTAGTGGCTTCCCCTCGACCCTTGCCATAGGGCCTCCGCCTCCCACAACACAGCAGTTTGCTGCATCTTCAAGACCAGCAGGAGAACATCTCTCAAATGCTTTACCTTCCCCTGAAGGACTCACCTAGTTAAGCAAGACTTAACCAGGGAAGTCTCTCTAACTCAAAGTCAACCGATTAGCAATTTATTCATGGGAACAATACTCCATCATAGGTACTAGTACCACCCACACTCAATAGAAGAGGACTATACAAGTTGTGTACATCGTGGAGAGGAATCTTGAGGACCATCATAGAATTCAGCTTACCACAGACAGCCAAACCTTCATTTCAGGTTCTCAACCTTGTATCACATTAGAATCTCCTGAGGGACTATTAAAACCTATTATCCACATTATTGTTTAGTGGTTCTGAGGCAGGGCCTGAGGTGTTTTTATTTTGCTTTTTTATATTTAATCCTCACCCAAGGATATGTTTATTGATTTGAGAGAGAGAAAGAGAGAGAGAGAGAAACATCAACCAATTGCCTCCCGTACTCTGCCCACCAGGGATCGATCCCACAATGTAGGTATGTGCCCTGAGTGGGAATCAAACCTACAACATTTTGGTGTATGGGATGATGCTCAAACCAACTGAGCCACCCAGCCAGGGCTTGTTTTTGCTTTTACTGGTTTTGCTTTAATGGCTCTCTCGTGTAATTCCAATGGGCAAGCAGGGAAAACCACTGGAAGAGAACAAAAACCTTTTTGGATTTTAAGATCTCAGAGAAGTTACTTCCCTAGCAGCCTTTCTCAGGAAGTGACTAGAGAAGTACTCCTCTGAAATGAGGAAGTAATCAAGGAAGAGAAAAGCACAGGATCTTGGAAACAAGGTCTCTAAAATAGGAAATGAAGAGGATGATGGGCAGTAGGAGCCCAGAATGTAACCAGACCAGACTGGAGCAGGAGGATGAAGGGCTCTGAGATAAGATTTCAGAGGATTAAAAAAAAAGTGTAATTAATGGATATCTAATTATCTAATCAGACACATTGAGGGAAGAGAACAAGTACTACACATATAACAATTGATATGCAATTGGAAAAAAAAGTAAGAATAGTTACATATAAAAATGACATATGTGAAAAATGATGCAATTATTTTCTTCAAGGAAAAGTAAAGCTTTCAAGACAGAAAAGCATGCACTACTTGGCTAGGCAGTTAACAATATTAACACAGTAATAATGTAAATATTGATCTTTAACTGCAAATTATAATTATTCTGAGAATATAGGATGAGGGAAAATGTGTCTACATAAAAGAGTTAAATCAAGAAATTGTAAAATAGTGCTATCATACTAAGTCTTGAAATAACAAGAGAGTTTGTGTTTGCCTCTGAAAGTAAGATACAAGGAGTGAGAAACTACCCCTTTTTAATACAGTATTTTTATTATATTCTAACTCTACCCATATGTTACTGTGTTAAAAGTTAAAAATGAGAGTGCTTATGTCGGCAGCACGCATACTAAAATTAGAATGATATAGAGATTAGCGAGGCTCCTGTGCAAGGATGACATGCAAACTCATGAAGCATTCCATATTTTTTTTATTTTTTGTTAAGCCTCATCCAAGGATATTTTTCCATTGATAAGCAGCATGGCTTATTATATGGAAAAACTTTAAATAATCTAATTGTCTATTGACTGGCATGTCCTAAATTCATTTGTTTATTAAACAAACTAGAGGCCTGGTGCACAGATTCATGCACACTGCAAGTAAATTAATTAGAAGGTGGCTGGTGGGCAGGACTGGGCGAGACAGGCTGGACACACCCTGGAGCCAACCTCTTGCCAACCTGGGGTGGTGCCGGGGCTCAAAGAGCATCAGCAGAGTGAGTGGGGTCCCTCCAGCAGGTGGGGTTCCTTGGCCTGGTCTGCGGGGATCAGGCCAAAATCGGCTCTCTGACATCTCCCGAGGGGTCCTGGAGTACAAGAGGGCACTCTGCAAAGTTGCCGTCGCTCGGAAGCTCCTACATTGAGCATCTGTCCCCTGATGGTCAGTGCACATCATACCTGCCGGCCTGTTGGCTGGTCACGTAAGCTTTTATATATATAGACTAGTGGCCCGGTGCACGAAATCTGTGCACGTTAAAAGGGAATTAATTAGAGGAAATATTTTAATATTGCTATTTGCCCTTTCTCTAGAATAGAAGTGTCAGAGATGAAAGAAAATTAGTAAAATGTATATGAAAATCTCCCTCCTGTCAGAGTCTGGGGTGCACTGCAGGATGCAGAATCAAGTCCCCACCCATCTGTGCGCACCTCGAAATCACACAAGACACAGGCCCGGCCGGCCCCACCCCCCATCAAGCCCTGCCTGGTGGGGATCGCAGCCTCAGGTCCCCTATCAAGCCCTGCTGGCCGGCGGGCCAGTCTCAGGTCCCTCAGCCCAATGCTAAGTGGGGGCAGCGCCACTTCAGGTCACCTCGCCAAGCCTCAGGTCCCCTGGCCCCAGCGCGGTGGGACAAGGGCATGAGGGTGTGATGACCATTTGCATATTAGCTCCTTACTATATGGACTAGAGGCCTGATGCATGAAGATTTGTGCAAGAATGGGCCTTCCTTCCCCTGGCTGCTGGTACCACCTTCACTTCAGCTGGAGCCTCCTTTCCGCCTTCACTCCGGCCCGGAGCCGTCTTTCTGCCTTCCTATGCTGCCCAGAGGCCTGGAGCAGCTGGGACAGTGTGGAACACCTGCATCATCACCATGGTGACAATACAAGCGTCCCGCCCCGCCCCGCCCCCCAGCTGCTTGGCGCCTGCACGCATGCATACTGCCCACAGACCTGCCATCTTTGTCAGGTTAACTTCTATGCTCTCTCCTGATTGGCTGTGGGGCGTCACAAAGGTATGGCCAATTTACATATTTGTCTATTATTAGTATAGATATTTATTGAGTGGCTGCTACGTGCCAAGCACTGTTCTGAAAACTGGAGAAATAGCAGTTACTAATAGACAACAATCCTTGTTTTCATGTAGCTTATTCTTATAGAAGGAAACATATCATAAAGAAGTACTTACTGTGTTAGATAGTAATAAGAGCTATGGAGAAAAACAAAGGTGAAAAGGGAAAACAGGAGCTCTATGAGAGTGTGGATGTAATTTTTAAAAGGATGGTCAGGAACATCCATACTGACACTTAAAGACTTGAAAGAAGCAGGCAAGCCAAGTAAGAATAGGAGTTGGAGGTGGGGAGAAGAGTGTGCCAGAACATCAAAATAAATAATCTAGGTCAACATAGATAGATTTCCAAAAAAGATAATGTTGAGCCCAGCCAGTGTGGCTCAGTGGCTGAGCATCGACCTATGAACCAGGAAGTCATGGTTGAATTCTGGTCAGGGCACATGCCTGGGTTGCAGGTTCAGTCCTCAGTAGGGTCATGCAGGAGGCAGTCAATCAATGGTACTCTCTCCTCATGGATGTTTCTATCTCTCTCTTCTTCCTTCCTCTCTGAAATCAATAAAAATATATTTTTAAAAAGATAATGTTGAGTAAAAATGACTATAAAGGAAAATGTAGCACATGACACTATTTTAAAAAGTAATTTTAGCCCTAGCCTGTTTGGCTCAGTGGATAGAGTGTCGGCCTCTAACTGAGGGGTCCCAGGTTCTATTCCAGTCAAGGGCACATGCCCAGGTTGTGGGCTGGATCCCCATTAGGGAACCTGCAGGAGGCAGCCAATCAATGATTCTCTTTCATCATTGATGTTTCTATCTCTCTCTCCCTTTCCCTTCCTCTCTGAAATCAATAAAAATATTTATTTTTTAAAAAGTAATTTTAGAAGTAGGTAGGTAAAAGTATGAAAAATGCAGGTAAAACTAAGAATAAAAAAATATCAAATTAAAAATAGAGGCTGGTTGTGGGAAAGAGGGAATTGGAATGGGGCTTGGGTACAGGGTCAAAGGACATTTCAGTTTTATTGCAATGTTTTATTTATTATATAAAACAATAGATTTCATCCAAGCATAATAAACTGTTAAATATAATATGGGGGAGCATTCGCGATCTTGCTCCCTGGCATATATTGTCAGTTTGGCTCTAATAAACTCTTATAAAAACTTTCTACAGGTTTGGGCGTTTATGTTGGAGAAACTTCCAGAACCACTCTGTGAACCTGGACCAGGACTAAGATACAAGGAATGGCCCATTATGTCCCGCCAACTTCCTACTTCCTACCAGGTGAACTGGGGTGAGTTTCTCTTGGAATTTGGGGCCTCTCTGCTTTTAGTAGCAGGCCATGACTTTATTTGAGCTGTTTTTAGAAAATCCTTGGGGTGGATAAGGATTGAAATAACCCAGGGAAAGCAGAGAAGAAGGAGGAGGAGGAGGAGGGAGAGGAGGAGGAGGAGGAGGAGGAGGCCACTCACCTCACTGGAACA
>NW_006295391.1:1527517-1529078 GCF_000327345.1 Myotis davidii | reverse complement strand
GAGGAGGAGGAGGAGGAGGAGGAGAAGGGGAGGGAGGAATGGGTTGCTGCTCTTAATTTTGGCTTTTTAATTAGATAGCTGAGAATCTGAACAATACTTTTTGCTGGTCAAATGAGAGACTGAGCTTTTTTAGCTCTGAAAGAGAAAGGACATTTGCCTCCCCAACCCGAATAGGCAATGGGGTGACAGCAGTGGTTCAGATCTCTGAATCCACAGATGGGCTCCAGGAGTCATCAGTGCGGCAGTGTAGCTGATCCCTGAGAAGCTGAGAAGACGGTGTGGGGAGCCCCAGGGAGAAGAGCACAACACCCTAAAACAGGTTCACCTGCAGAGAGGGACCTGGGAAAGGGTTCCATTCCCTGGAAAGCGTCCTGGTTCAGTGGCCACCAGTAAGCTCTCACTGGCCTTTTCTCAAGAATTCTTAGGTAACTAAAAGTCTTTGCGGAGCTGCCTCAGAAACACTTTCTTTGGAGTGTAAAGCAGCCCTAGAAGGATACTCCCCGAATTGGCTCATCTGGAGATATGGACATAGAGCTGGTTTCCCCTAGTTTTTTTCAGTCTCGACAGATCTCATAAATACCATGAGAAATTGTGCCTCTGAGGCCAATAAGCCTCATGGCAGTCAGCTTTCCATTAGTACTAAGATGGCCAGATGAGGATCCTTTGATGCTTCTAAATTAATCTTATGGTCCAGCTGGTATGGCTCTGTGGTTGAGCGTCAACCCATGTACCAAGAGGTTGCTGGTTCAATTCCTGGTCAGGGCACTTGACCAAGTTGGGGGCTTGGTCCCCAGTAGGGGGTATGCAGGAGGCAGCCTGTCAGTGTGTCTCTCTCATTGATGTTTTTATCTCTCTCTCCCTTCTCCCTCTTCCTTCCTCTCTCTCTAAAAATCAGTAACAACATTTTAAAAATTAATTAATCTTTTTCATGCATAGTTATAAAAGCTGTCTATAAATTAGGCAGAAAGGATGGAAAGCATATTAATTGGTCTCTCAAATCTTTAAAAAGAGGATTTAGATAAATGGAGCAACCTATGATGTCCTATAGGTGTCATCCCAATTCTTTAGGTTATTAATAATGGCTGTCCTTATTTTTACTTGACTTATCAAGGATATATACAGATTGCAAATGCCTCCAAAACAAAATTTGGATCCAACTATTCTGTTTGTATGTGTCTATGTATGCATGTATGATGTAAATGTTAGATAATTTTATGCCACTGGATGCTATTATTAAAATCAGTTTAGAGGCAAGTGCTTGTGCAAGGATTGAAAAAAATAATCTAACTCATGCTTTTCAGGTTCACATGATCTAAAGTTAATTCTTAGTAAATAAAACCTAGTTTAAGTTTGCTGGTTTAAGTAAAAGACATGTCTTTATTTTGCCTTTTATAAAAATAAGTCCATGTTAATAATTGACTTTTATGTCTGTGAGATATGTTTCTAGAGGTTGTAAAATGTCTTCATAGCTTAGCTGGTGTGGCTCAGTGGTTGAGTGTTGACTTAAGAACCAGGAGGTCAAGGTTTAATTCCCAGTCAGGGCACATACCCAGTTTGCAGC